>NC_042958.1:46318116-46652299 GCF_901001165.1 Salmo trutta
GTACACATGAATATAGGGAGAGAAGAGGTGAGCAGCAGGGTTCACATGAATATAGGGAGAGAAGAGGTGAGCAGCAGGGTTCACATGAATATAGGGAGAGAAGAGGTGAGCAGCAGGGTTCACATGAATATAGGGAGAGAAGAGGTGAGCAGCAGGGTTACACATGAATATAGGGAGAGAAGAGGTGAGCAGCAGGGTTCACATGAATATAGGGAGAGAAGAGGTGAGCAGCAGGGTACACATGAATATAGGGAGAGAAGAGGTGAGCAGCAGGGTTCACATGAATATAGGGAGAGAAGAGGTGAGCAGCAGGGTTCACATGAATATAGGGAGAGAAGAGGTGAGCAGCAGGGTTCACATGAATATAGGGAGAGAAGAGGTGAGCAGCAGGGTTCACATGAATATAGGGAGAGAAGAGGTGAGCAGCAGGGTACACATGAATATAGGGAGAGAAGAGGTGAGCAGCAGGGTTCACATGAATATAGGGAGAGAAGAGGTGAGCAGCAGGGTTCACATGAATATAGGGAGAGAAGAGGTGAGCAGCAGGGTACACATGAATATAGGGAGAGAAGAGGTGAGCAGCAGGGTTCACATGAATATAGGGAGAGAAGAGGTGAGCAGCAGGGTTCACATGAATATATGGGGAGAAGAAAGGAAGAAAATGAACATATCATTTTTTTACACTATTTGTACTAAACCACATATTTATACACTGGATTCTTGCCATAGCTCATTCTTGCCATAGTACTATATCTACTGCTGTACATATCATTCTTAGTATATCTTGTTGGTGTATATAACATAAAGTAGATTGCATTTGGTTTACTGATACAATGTTATTTGGGTAGTTAACTGGGTTCATCATGACACTTGTGATTTCTTGTTTTTTATTATTATTATTTTTTACATTTTAACTGCATTGTCAGGATCTAGTAACACAAGCATTTTGTTGCAGCTGCTATAACATCTGCTAATGTCACGTCCTGACCTGAGAGAGCTTTTTCTCTGTTTTGTTAGGTCAGGGTGTGACATGGGGTGGGCATTCTATGTGTCATATTTCTATGTTGTTGTTTCTTCTATCGTTGTCTCTGATTGGGAATCATACTTAGGCAGCCCTTTTTCCCTCCTTCAGTGTGGGATCTTGTTTTTGTACAGCTCAGTATAGCCTGCAGAACATGACGTTCTTTTTTCTTTGTTTGTTGTTTTGATTTTGTGTTCTGAGTTACAATAAAAATAGAAATATGAACACGTACCACGCTGCACCTTGGTCTACTCATTTTGACGATCGTCACAGCTAAACCGTGTACGCAACCAATAAACTGAGAGAGAGGATGGGGGGAGGAGGGTCACAGAGATGATGGAGGGAGGGGGGAGGAGGGTCACAGAGAGGATGGAGGGAAGGGGGGTCAAAGAGAGGATAGAGAGAGGGGGGAGGAGGGTCACAGAGAAGGGGGAGGGAGGGGGGAGGGGGGTCACAGAGAGGATGGAGGGAGGGGGTCACAAAGAGGAGGTGGGAGTGGGGTCACAGAGAGGATGGAGGGAGGGGGGGTCACAGAATGAAAAAGAATAGAAAGAACAGAAGGGTAGACTAGGAGAGAGAGTGTTTCCAGGGGTTACCAAGACAACCGTCAGTCCCTAGCAACAGTTTGCCTTGTTTAGGAACAGAACAGGAACATAGTGTGCATCCCAAATTAAACCCTACTTACTCCCTATGGGTCCCAGTCAAAAGTAGTGCAATTTGGGTGCAATTTGGGATACAACCAAAGACTTGGAACACAAGGATTCTGTAAAGCTTTAAGTTTGATGATGTCTGGTTCACAAAGCAGCACAGTACGCTCTCTACTTTACCCCCAGAACAGGACAGAGAGTGTGTGAATAGAGAGAGAGAGATCACCTACAGAGAAATGAACGTGGAGAAGAGTCCCCTAAGCAAGCTGGTCCTGGGGCTCTGTTCACAAACACAAACAGACCCCACAGAGCCCCAGGACAGCAACACAATTAGACCCAACCAAATCATGAGAAAACCAAAATATAATTACTTGACACAAAAAACAGAGCAAACTAGAATGCTATTTGGCCCTAAACAGAGAGTACACAGTGGCAAAATATCTGACCACTGTGACTGACCCAAACTTAAGGAAAGCCCTGACTATGTACAGACTCAGTGAGCATAGCCTTGCTATTGAGAGATGCCGCCGTATGCAGACCTGGCTCTAAAGAGAAGACAGGCTATGTGCACACTGCCCACAAAATGAGGTGGAAACTGAGCTGCACTTCCTAACCTCCTGCCAAATGTATGACCATATTAGAGACACATATTTCCCTCAGATTACACAGATCCACAAATAATTCAAAAACCAATCCAATGTTGATAAAATCCCATATCTACTGGGTGAAATACCAGTGTGACATCACAGCAGCAAGATTTGTGACCTGTTGACACAAGAAAAGGTCAACCAGTGAAGAACGAACACCATTGTAAATACAACCCATATTTATGTTTATTTATTTTCCCTTTTGTACTTTAACTATTTGCACATCGTTACAACACTGTATATATACATAATATGACATTTGAAATGTCTTTATTCTTTTGAAACTTTTGTGAGTGTAATGTTTACTGTTAATTTTTTATTGTAGATTTCACATTTGTTTATTATCTATTTCACTTGCTTTGGGAATGTAAATATATGTTTCCCATGCCAATAAAGCCCTTAAATTGAAATTGAGAGAGAGAGAGAGAGAGAGAGAGAGAGAGAGCGAGAGAGAGAGACCGAGAGATGCTTGGCACATTCAGGCAGAGTAAAAGAGATTGGGTAGGGGAGGGGAGGGGCCGGGCGGGGAAAACAATGCCATGATTGAGATGTCACAAAGGAGTTACATTTACACAACCCTGGTCATTCAAAATGCACTATATTCCTTATATATGTGTTCCTGAGTGGTTCAGCGGTCTAAGGCACTGCATCTCAGTGCTAGAGGCGTCACTACAGACACCCTGGTTCGAATCCAGGGTTTATCACAACCGGCCGTGATTGGGAGTCCCGTAGGGCGGCGCACAATTGTCCCAGCATCATCCAGGTTTTGCTGGGGTAGGCAGTCATTGTAAATAAGAATTTGTTCTTAACTGACTTGCCTAGTTAAATAAAGGTTAAATAAAATACAAATATATATAGAGTTCATTACCAATACCCTATGGGTCCTATTCCCTATTACAGTTCATTACCAATACCCTATGGGTCCTATTCCCTATACAGTTCATTACCAACACCCTATGGGTCCTATTCCCTATACAGTTCATTACCAATACCCTATGGGTCCTATTCCCTATTACAGTTCATTACCAACACCCTATGGGTCCTATTCCCTATTACAGTTCATTACCAATACCCTATGGGTCCTATTCCCTATACAGTTCATTACCAATACCCTATGGGTCCTATTCCCTATACAGTTCATTACCAACACCCTATGGGTCCTATTCCCTATACAGTTCATTACCAATACCCTATGGGTCCTATTCCCTATACAGTTCATTACCAATACCCTATGGGACCTGGTCAAAAGAAGTGCACTACATAGGGAATAGGGTGCTATTTGTTTCACAACCACTGCACTGGACTGGCAGCGCCATGTCATTGCAGGTACTGTACAGTACCATGGAGAAAAGACTAGGTCTTGGTACACACATGCACGCACACACAGATACACATTCAGTCGTGGCCAAAAGTTTTGAGAATGACACAAATATTAATTTCCACAAAGTTTGCTGCTTCAGCGTCTTTAGATTTTTTGGTCAGATGTTACTATGGAATACTGAAGTATAATTACACGCATTTCATAAGTGTCAAAGGCTTTTATTGACAATTACATGAAGTTTATGCAAAGAGTCAGTATTTGCAGTGTTGACCCTTCTTTTTCAAGACCTCTGCAATCCGCCCTGGCAAGCTGTCAATTAACTTCTGGGCCACATCCTGGCTGATGGCAGCCCATTCTTGCATAATCAATGCTTGGAGTTTGTCAGAATTTGTATGTTTTTGTTTGTCCACCCGCCTCTTGAGGATTGACCACAAGTTTTCAATGGGATTAAGGTCTCGGGAGTTTCCTGGCCATGGACCCAAAATATCGATGTTTTGTTCCCTGAGTCACTTAGTTATCACTTTTGCCTTATGCCAATGTGCTCCATCATGCTGGAAAAGGCATTGTTCATCACCAAACTGTTCCTGGATGGTTGGGAGAAGTTGCTCTCGGAGGATGTGTTGGTACCATTTATTCATGGCTGTGTTCTTAGATAAAATTGTGAGTGAACCCACTCCCTTGGCTGAGAAGCAACCCCACACATGAATGGTCTCAGGATGCTTTACTGTTGGCATGACACAGGACTGATGGTAGCGCTCACCTTGTCTTCTCTGGACAAGCTTTTTTCCAGATGCCCCAAACAATCGGAAAGGGGATTCATCAGAGAAAATCACTTTACCCCAGTCCTCAGCAGTCCAATCTCTATACCTTTTGCAGAATATCAGTCTGTCCCTGATGTTTTTCCTGGAGAGAAGTGGCTTCTTTGCTGCCCTTCTTGACACCAGGCCATCCTCCAAAAGTCTTCGCCTCACTGTGCGTGCAGATGCACTCACACCTGCCGGCTGCCATTCCTGAGCAAGCTCTGTACTGGTGGTGCCCTGATCCTGCAGCTGAATCAACTTTAGGAGACGGTCCTGGCGCTTGCTGGACTTTCTTGGGCACCCTGAAGCCTTCTTCACAACAATTGAACCGCTCTCCTTGAAGTTCTTGATGATCCGATAAATGGTTGATTTAGGTGCAATATTACTGGCAGCAATATCCTTGCCTGTGAAGCCCTTTTTGTGCAAAGCAATGATGACGGCACGTGTTTCCTTGCAGGTAACCATGGTTGACAGAGGAAGAACAATGATTCCAAGCACCACCCTCCTTTTGAAGCTTCCAGTCTGTTATACAAACTCAATCAGCATGACATAGTGATCTCCAGCCTTGTCCTCGTCAACACTCACACCTGTGTTAACGAGAGAATCACTGACATGATGTCAGCTGGTCCTTTTGTGGCAGGGCTGAAATGCAGTGGAAATGTTTTTGGGGGATTCAGTTCATTTGCATGGCAAAGAGGGACTTTGCAATTCATCTGATCACTCTTCATAACATTCTGGAGTATATGCAAATTGCCATCATACAAACTGAGGCAGCAGGCTTTGTGAAAATTTATATTTTTGTCATTCTCAAAACTTTTGGCCACGACTGCACACACACACACACACACACACACACACACACACACACACACACACACACACACACACACACACACGCACATACAGTGGGTATCATAAGTATTCACCCCCCGTGGATTTCTTCACATTTTATTGTTACAAAGTGGTATTAAAATGTATCTAATTGTCAACGATCTACACAGAATAATTCTAACATTTCTTAAAAAGTAATGAGTATTGAAAAACGAATATACCTTGATTAGATAAGTATCCCCCCCGAGCCAATACATTTTAGAAACACCTTTAGCATTGATTACAGCTGTGATTATTTCTGGGTACATTTCTAAGAGCTTTCCACACCTGGATTGTGCAACATTTACCCATTATTATTTTCAAAGTTCTTCAAAATCTGTCAAGGTGTTAGGGGTCATGGCTACAGAAATTGTCAAGTCTTGCCACAGATTTTCAACCAGATTTAAGTAAAAACTGTAACTTGGCCACTCAGAAACATTCACTGTCTTCTTGGTAAACAACTCCAGTGTAGATGTGGCGTTGTGTTGTAGGTTATTGTCCTGCTGAAAGGTGAATTTGTCTCCCAGTGTCTGGTGGAAAGCAGACTAATGCTAGTTTTCCTCTAGCATTTTGCCTGTGCTTAGCTCCATTGCATTTCTTCTTATCCTGAAAAACTCCCCAGTCTTTGCCAAAGTCAAGCATACCCATACCATGATGCAGCCACCACCATGCTTGAAAATAAGGAGGCAGTTACTCAATGATGTGTTGTGTTAGATTTACCCCAAACATAAGGCTTTGTATTTAGGACAAAAAGTGTATTCCTTTGTTGTGTTTTCTTGCAGTATAACTTTAGTGCCTTATTGCATATGGGATGCATGTTTTGGAATATTGGTATTCTGTATATTTGTATTCTTCTTTTCACTCTGTCATTAAGGTCATTATTGTGTAGTCACTACAATGTTGTTGATCCATCCTCAGTTTTCCCCTATCACAGCCAATGAACTCTGTAGCGGTTTTAAAATCACCAACGGCCTCATGGTGACGTCTCTGAGCAGTTTCCTTCCTGTCCTGCAGCTCAGTTCAGAGGGACGATTGTATCTTGGATGTGTCTGGGTGGTTTAATACATCATCCACAGCAATAAATATTAACTTGACAATGCTTAAAGAGATATTCAATGTCTAATGTGTAATTGTCACCCATCTGCCAATCACTGTCCTTCTTTATGAGGCTGTCGAGAAAGCTCCCTGGTCTTTGTAGTTGAATCTGGGCTTGAAATTGAAATACTTGACTGAGGGACCTTCCAGATGTTGTATGTATGGGGGACAGAGGAAGAGGTAGTCATTCAAAAATCATATGAATCCCTATTATTTCACACCGAATGAGTCCATGTAACTTATTATGTGATTTGTTAATCCACATTTTACTCCTGAACTAATTTAGGCCTGTCTAAACAAAGGGGGTAAATACTTATGCAATGAATGTAAACATCTGTAGAGATTTCACTTTGGCATTATGGAGTATTTTGTGTAGATCAATGTCAAAAAATAAATCACAATTATATCCATTTAAATCCTACTTTGTAACACCACAAAATATGAACACAGACACACACACACACACACACACACACACACACACACACACACACACACACACACACACACACACACACACACTGGCTTGGTACAGACAGGATACACTACTAGTCATGATGCTATGTCTGACCTATCAGAGGCAGATACCTAATAGTTAAAGCAGGAAGTTACTCATTCCCCCTGTACTCAGTGGAGGTAGACTAGTGGTTAGAGTGTAGGGACGGCAGGTAGACTAGTGGTTAGAGTGTAGAGGTGGCAGGTAGACTAGTGGTTAGAGTGTAGGGACGGCAGGTAGACTAGTGGTTAGAGTGTAGGGACGGCAGGTAGACTAGTGGTTAGAGTGTAGGGACGGCAGGTAGACTAGTGGTTAGAGTGTAGGGACGGCAGGTAGACTAGTGGTTAGAGTGTAGAGGCGGCAGGTAGCCTAGTGGTTAGAGTGTAGGGACGGCAGGTAGACTAGTGGTTAGAGTGTAGGGACGGCAGGTAGACTAGTGGTTAGAGTGTAGTGGTGGCAGGTAGACTAGTGCTTAGAGTTTAGGGGCGGCAGGTAGCCTAGTGGTTAGAGTGTAGGGACGGCAGGTAGACTAGTGGTTAGAGTGTAGGGACGGCAGGTAGACTAGTGGTTAGAGTGTAGGGGCGGCAGGTAGACTAGTGGTTAGAGTGTAGGGAAGGCAGGTAGACTAGTGGTTAGAGTGTAGGGACGGCAGGCAGACTAGTGGTTAGAGTGTAGGGACGGCAGGTAGACTAGTGGTTAGAGTGTAGGGACGGCAGGTAGACTAGTGGTTAGAGTGTAGAGGCGGCAGGTAGCCTAGTGGTTAGAGTGTAGGGACGGCAGGTAGACTAGTGGTTAGAGTGTAGGGACTGCAGATAGCCTAGTGGTTAGAGTGTAGAGGTGGCAGGTAGACTAGTGGTTAGAGTGTAGGGACGGCAGGTAGACTAGTGGTTAGAGTGTAGGGACGGCAGGTAGACTAGTGGTTAGAGTGTAGGGACGGCAGGTAGACTAGTGGTTAGAGTGTAGAGGCGGCAGGTAGCCTAGTGGTTAGAGTGTAGGGACGGCAGGTAGACTAGTGGTTAGAGTGTAGGGACGGCAGGTAGACTAGTGGTTAGAGTGTAGGGACGGCAGATAGCCTAGTGGTTAGAGTGTAGAGGTGGCAGGTAGACTAGTGGTTAGAGTGTAGGGACAGCAGGTAGACTAGTGGTTAGAGTGTAGTGGTGGCAGGTAGACTAGTGGTTAGAGTGTAGGGACGGCAGGTAGACTAGTGGTTAGAGTGTAGGGACGGCAGGTAGACTAGTGGTTAGAGTGTAGTGGTGGCAGGTAGACTAGTGGTTAGAGTGTAGGGGCGGCAGGTAGCCTAGTGGTTAGAGTGTAGGGACGGCAGGTAGACTAGTGGTTAGAGTGTAGGGACGGCAGGTAGACTAGTGGTTAGAGTGTAGGGGCGGCAGGTAGACTAGTGGTTAGAGTGTAGGGGCGGCAGGTAGACTAGTGGTTAGAGTGTAGGGACGGCAGGCAGACTAGTGGTTAGAGTGTAGGGACGGCAGGTAGCCTAGTGGTTAGAGTGTAGGGGTGGCAGGTAGACTAGTGGTTAGAGTGCAGGGGCGGCAGGTAGCCTAGTGGTTAGAGCGTTGGACTAGTAACCGAAAGGTTGCAAGTTCGAATCCCTGAGCTGACAAGGTAAAAATCTGCCATTCTTCTCCTGAACAAGGCACTGTTCCTAGGCTGTCATTGTAAATAAGAATTTGTTCTTTAACTGACATGCCTAGTTAAATAAATAAAGAAACTGTACTCAGTGGAGGTTATCATTGTATTGGTTCCTATCTACACTGGTACTTGTGTATGCTGCTTTGTATTTTACCCACAACTTCTCTTCAGCATTTATTTTAAGCATAATTTCCATTCAGGGCTTTCATTATCCTGATGAGTATGTGTGCTTATTGCCTCCTCTGACCCGAACAAATGTTTTAGTGAACTCCTTTAGTGAGAAAACAAATGTTTTAGTGAACTCCTTTAGTGAGAAAACAAATGTTTTAGTGAACTCCTTTAGTAAGAAAACAAATGTTTTAGTGAACTCCTTTAGTGAGAAAACAAATGTTTTAGTCAACTCCTTTAGTAAGAAAACAAATGTTTTAGTCAACTCCTTTAGTGAGAAAACAAATGTTTTAGTGAACTCCTTTAGTAAGAAAACAAATGTTTTAGTCAACTCCTTTAGTAAGAAAACAAATGTTTTAGTCAACTCCTTTAGTGAGAAAACAAATGTTTTAGTCAACTCCTTTAGTAAGAAAACAAATGTTTTAGTCAACTCCTTTAGTGAGAAAACAAATGTTTTAGTGAACTCCTTTAGTAAGAAAACAAATGTTTTAGTCAACTCCTTTAGTAAGAAAACAAATGTTTTAGTGAACTCCTTTAGTAAGAAAACAAATGTTTTAGTGAACTCCTTTAGTAAGAAAACAAATGTTTTAGTGAACTCCTTTAGTAAGAAAACAAATGTTTTAGTGAACTCCTTTAGTAAGAAAACAAATGTTTTAGTGAACTCCTTTAGTAAGAAAACAAATGTTTTAGTGAACTCCTTTAGTGAGAAAACAAATGTTTTAGTGAACTCCTTTAGTAAGAAAACAAATGTTTTAGTGAACTCCTTTAGCAAGAAAACAAGGCATATGAGACAGCCCCTGATTGGTTGATAGTTTGGTTGGTTGATAAGTAATAATAATGATAATAATTAATTGAATTCATAAAGTGCATTTCTAACAGCCAAGGCACTAAAATAACAACAACAATAATAATAATAATAATAATAATAGTTTTACCTTTTTGCCACCACTAGATGGCAGGTATGTTTCCAAGATGCAGGGAAGGTTGCTTGATTGGTAGATGTCTTCACACTTTGACTTCATCGTGATCCAATCACAGTCAACCTTCACATTGAGACGGGGTAACAATATAATTTATCAATATAAGTACGCTAGTGTAATTACAATGTAGGTACACACTATTGTTACATGGTACTACAGCCGACCTGTTAGCAGCTTGCACAATATCATCAATTTAAATAATTTCACAAAGGACATTATATGATAATCTTTTTAAGTTAGCTAACACTTAAACCGACAAACTTTTTTTTAAAACTCCAGCTCACCAGGGTTGTGCTCAATTCCAGTAAATTCAGGAATTAAACTGAAATTCCAATTCTCTTCAATGAGGAACATTTGGAAATTGAATTTGGTTTACTTTCTGAATTGACAGAAATGTAAATGTAATGGAGGCCAATCCTGCAGCTCACAGCTCTCACTTACCCCTCTACCTTGAACAGCCAGTCAGAATGTTATGAGTCCCTAGGCTAGGGTTTACACTCCTCCCTCAGTAAAACTCAATGGTTACCAAGTTACACAGAACAATGTGAACCACAACTTCATTTTTTCTTTTTTTAACCTTTCAGTCAATTCCAAGTCTGACTGGCTGTAAAGGTTTGAGGTTATAAGCTGCAGTATTGATGAAAGAAAGTACTTTCTGTTCACGTGTATTTTCTTATAAAATAATAGGCCTAGTCTCCACAGACTTGCATCCTAGTTGAGACTATTATTTGGCCTAGTCTCCACAGACTTGCATCCTAGTTGAGACTATTATTTGGCCTAGTCTCCACAGACTTGCATCCTAGTTGAGACTATTATTTGGCCTAGTCTCCACAGACTTGCATCCTAGTTGAGACTATTATTTGGCCTAGTCTCCACAGACTTGCATCCTAGTTGAGACTATTATTTGGCCTAGTCTCCACAGACTTGCATCCGAGTTGAGACTATTATTTGGCCTAGTCTCCACAGACTTGCATCTGAGTTGAGACTATTATTTGGCCTAGTCTCCACAGACTTGCATCCTAGTTGAGACTATTATTTGGCCTAGTCTCCAAAGACTTGCATCCGAGTTGAGACTATTATTTGGCCTAGTCTCCACAGACTTGCATCCTAGTTGAGACTATTATTTGGCCTAGTCTCGACACGCTTGCATCCTAGTTGAGACTATTATTTGGCCTAGTCTCCACAGACTTGCATCCTAGTTGAGACTATTATTTGGCCTAGTCTCCACAGACTTGCATCCTAGTTGAGACTATTATTTGGCCTAGTCTCCACAGACTTGCATCCTAGTTGAGACTAATATTTGGCCTAGTCTCCACAGACTTGCATCCTAGTTGAGACTAATATTTGGCCTAGTCTCCACAGACTTGCATCCTAGTTGAGACTAATATTTGGCCTTGTCTATCTAGCATAGTATAATGATTTCTACACTTCTACTAGGCCTTTGTATCATAATATCTAGTACAGCCTAAGCTACCTCTTGAGGTAGGATGGACACTAACTATCTGCCTATAGTTCTTACATGTCCCAACGAATGTATTAAATCTGCAGATATTGTAGCCTAACAATGTGGGGGCAACGTAACTTTCTTCTCAGGAATTGAACGAATCAGACTATTAAACTATTCATGTCAAGAAATGCCTTAGCCGATGATATAATCCTGTATCAGCATGACATTACACAAGTGTCCTAAAAGCAATGACCGGGGTTAACTGGTCTGTTTAAGACATGTGTATATAAGAGTGGTTGCCATGATACGAATAGGCCCTATTCAATAGGGCATATTCACTGGGCTGTTTAGAGTGTCCCTTCTCTCTCTCTCTCTCTCTCTCTCTCTCCAACAGCAGGCGCGCGCCAATCCTCTCTGAGCAACGCACCAGATCAGTTCTATAACAACCGTATAGGCCACAGGATGTTGATGCTTTGGCTATGGTTTTATAACAATAACGAGGTGATGTATCGGATATGATAACATTAAAATACATTTTGTTCAGCTGAAAACGAGTTGATTGACACGATAAGCAGTAAGCCACTAGACCTAGACATATTGATTAAATCAATGGCTTAAAGGCCTAACAGCATTACTTCGTGCACTAGCCTTGGCCACTAGTCCTACTCCTTAGTAGGCTAATGCGTTGGTATTTGTCAGCGGGTGCTGTGCAACGAGAGCTCTCTGACAACCCTGATTAACACACATTCTAATAAGAAGCTTATCTAGTTAGCACCCAAAATGACTCAAAAGCAGCATATACAAGTAACCTTGTGAAACCCAAGCTTTCAATGACATCTGAGCCATCAAGTCATTCTTGACTTTTGACTTGTTGATTGGGCAGAACCGATTGCCATTGGTTACAGTTGTCATCATAGCTACATACCTTCATTCAAGTTCTGGATACAGGAGGATATGTCTACCATTTGGATACATAGCGGACTAGAAACTGAATTTGCCTAATTTGATTTGTATTGGGTTTATTGATCGCTAAACTGCCAGGGTAATGTCCACACTAATGTAATAAGTCAAATGATCAGTGAATGTAGATTGAAAACATTTTTTACTTCATACAAATGGCATAAAAATGTCAGGGTAGAAGGAAACATTTGAGTTGATACAAACATCCCCCCTCTCCCTCATAATAAATACGGTAGGCCTACAAATCTGATCCACACCCACAACATTTCTTCTTTCATTTTCCAGACAGTGCAAAAAAACAGGTGCATCTTCTGAGAGGTGCACCCAACAACAACAACAACAAAAAACGCGCAAAGTAACCCTGTCGTTGCCGTTGACAGCTATTGTTCTTGGACACAAAGGAAGAGGCTCCTTGGATCGCAGGCGGCTCATGCCAACCAACGAATAAAGGCGCCTCAATTAAAAACAAAAGCACGTGCAAAAGAAGAGAACACAGGATTTCGACAGTGTCAACATGAAAGGCTATTCAATTCAGACATCATTACAATTATTAGACTCGTAAAAAACAACATTCCCATGTGTGTGGAAACAGTGTTCGCCGTGCGTAATGGTGAGCAGTGTCAGCGGATAGACTACTAAGAATCCATATATTTTGTGTAGGCTACAGTGTGCAATGTTCGTAGCTTGCCTTATCACATCATATTAAAGTCTTATAATATGAGAAGCATTCGTCAGCAGCTTTTTAGGTGCGGAAGGGTAGATAGTTTGTCCACTTTCCCAAAAGCAGCGGCGCTTTCCACTCCTTTCAGCCATTCTTTGCATTTCCTCACCACCGTCTCATCCACATCGCCGTCTTCTTCTTCATATTCCACGTCATCGTATTTATACTGATCATTTAGTAAAGATATTTTGACTATGGTTGTAATGTCCTCTGCGTGTTCCAGATTGGCGACGGGAATGGTCGAGCTTTTGGAACCACCTTGAGTCCGTTTGGATGGAAAGACTCGCCTGTTCCGAAAGTCTACGGACACACAACCCTTCTGCTGTTTGGCTAGCATCTGTTTTTCTAAGCTGCGCTTCTGAATAACGAGAATGGCCTCCGGTGTGAGGCTCAGAGAGAATTGAATCTTCCTTTCTTCTCCTGTCTCGTCCTTTCCTATGGAACTCCGAGAGGACTGCTTGCCCCTGTCCCGGTGCGTGGTGGATTCCACAGAACTGTACAGCGGAACGCTCTCGCACGAGTCTTGAGATTGTTTGGGTAAAGTTAGCCAGGAGCTCTTTAAACCTTCTGTCTCCTGAATAGGGAGTTTAGTTTTCTGTTGTTGGGGTTTTCGCCCCAAATTCCTCAGATTGGCCGCAGTCCAAGACTTCGAGATCTTTTCCTTCTCCGAGCCTTTTTCCTCCGTCTGTTTCTTTTTCCTGAACAGCTCTCTCCCGGGAGAAGAGATTCGTTGATGGAGATTTATCGGCGGAAAAGGCATTATTGGGATTTAAAAGTGATCCGACCACAAAAGCAACGTCTTCTATTAAACAGAATAATAACTTTAAACTCGAAGACTGTAAATAAATATACTGTATTCCAATTGCATTATCCGATCAAGTAAAAATGAGGTATCTTGAATGCCGTAATGTGCAACAGCGCTATAATCCGTTTTGTAATTCAACTGGTGTGAATGTGCGGTTTGTCTGGTATTTATAAGGCTCGTCGGTGGGAGGCGGGTCCACGGTAAGAGCGGAGGAGCCGAAGCACGCGGCTAAACAAAGGCAACAACCGAATAAAAACAAGCGTGGCTTCTGCGGTGGCCTTTAGGATAGTGATGTCATTCATTCCATGTATTACTTTACATGTAACCGTGTTCTTGTTGAATGTAAAAATAACAAATACACTGACCAATATATTCAGGGGACTGTTATTACAGGGCTGAGGTCAATTCCAATTTACATTTCAGTACAATGTTCACGTTTCCATTCAGTTCATCCACTGAAATTACAATTAAAACCAAATAAATTAGATGAAAGAAATAAAGAACACACACACAATATTGTTATAGCTATTTATAATTTCCCAGTGACAAATGTCCATTTACTCATGTAACCGAGTATGTCTGGTATAGATCCATCTGCCTTCTCTCTGTTCAGGAACCATTTCTAGGTCGAAACCTGATTGTCAATCGTCTAGGGATATATTAACGAATTAAGGATGAAGTGTATTGACTGTTTCGACATCAATAGTATTGAATGATTCCATTTGGAATAAATAGTGAGCAAAATTCCACTTTATTCAGAGGTATAATATTGTTTTCAGAGGCTCAAAGCGTAATCGCTCGAAGGGTGTGCTGCAATACGTTCTGTCAGAGTCTTACTTAAACCCCTGGACATATGGACATATTACCTCAATGACTTCAACTAACCTGTACCCCTGCACACTCCTTTGCACCCCAGTATCTCTACTTGCACATTCATCTTCTGCACATCTATCACTCCAGGGTTTAATTGCTATATTGTAATTATTTCACCACTATGGCCTATTTATTGCCTTACCTCCCTTATCTTACCTCATTTGCATACACTGTATATAGACTTTTTCTATTGTATTATTGACTGTATGTTAGGTTTATTCCATGTGTAACTCTGTGTTGTTGTTTGTGACAAACTGCTTTGCTTTATCTTGGCCAGGTCACAGTTGTAAATGAGAACTTGTTCTCAACTAGCCTACCTGGTTAAATAAAGGTGAAATAAACATTGACTCGGTAACTAACCCCTGTAAATAGCCTCGTTATTGTTATTTTATTGTGTTAAGCATTTCACAGTAAGTCTACACCTGTTGTATTCGGCACTTGACAAATAACGTTTGATTTGATAGGGACCATTTTTGGTATGTAACCATTGATTCTTGACTAATATAACTTATAAATGGCTCACGAGCATAGTTCAACTGTCATACCCCATCAGAACCCAAACAAAACATGATTAAAACTATAATTTTGATATCATGGATGGTCAGACCATGCATCCGTTGCTCTGTCTATGAATTTGAGACTGGTTACATTTCTCCATCCCTCAGCTTTTTACTCAAAACAGTGGCGGGGATTAGGATTGTTATTGTTTCAACAGCTGATTGGCCCTTTAAGTGTATGCCATTGGCTTCTCACATATATTGATCTGTAATAGCCAGTCCTACACACTGTTTTGTTTTCCATTTTGTGTGAATCATTTCTCAATTTTAAAGGTACATTGGGTATTTCTAGTAATATGTGACAGAACCGACTTTGAGTGAGAGGAGCAGTAGAGATTCAGAACACAAGCCATGATCACAATACAAGACAACTAGTCATGATTTGCCTAGTTAAATAAAAACAAATAAATACAATACAAATAATCAATTTGCACAGAAATGTTTTTAACTGTCACAATGCCATTGGTGGATATATCACTAACCACATACAGCAGGTAAAATCTGATGATCGTATGGGTTTAAACGTGGACAGACAGTCTGGCTGGGGTGATGGGGTGACAAACCTGATTACTGTATTGAGTTGAGGTTTTTCTTTCTTGTCCTCCTAGTCAACTTATTCTTCTACTTCATGCACATTCACTCTCAAAGAAGCTAAACAAAACAAACAACTGTCCTCCCTCTATCCAAAAGAAAGGAAATGGTATAAACCAATGGGATCTCTCACCAGATCAAGGGGTTTGGTTCAAGGGCTTTTTGTTGTTGTTCTCAAAGTCATCACAATTGAATGGACAAAAACACTCACATTCACAACAACAACACACAAATTGGTCCTCCATCCAAAGAAAGGACATATGAATAGAGATGTAGGTTTCCTCCCTCTCCCAGATGACTCTGATAGTCACAGTGAGCCTAAAGCTTAGCTGAACCCCTGCCAAGCCAAGTCCCTGTATCTGAGTCCCAAATGGCGCCCTATTCCCTATATAGTGCACTACTTTACACCAGGGCCCGTAGGGTATCCCATCGGGTTCTGGTCAAAAGTAGTGCACTATATAGGGAATAGGGTGCCATTTGGGATGCATACTGGAACTAGTGCTACTAAAAGGGGATTTATTTTTATATTAAAAGGCTGATCCATGATCACACTACTAATGAAACGTTGTAATAGAATTCCATAAGACTGGGTATGTGCTGGGTAAACACCATAGGCATCGATCACGTAATCCCAAGATAAAATATGGTTCTACATAGAAAAATAAAAGCTTCTATACTCAGATAGATGTCATCCCTAAAGAACCTATATTAAACTATGAACCTTTATGGTTCCTTATAGAACCCCAAGCAAACATTTGTTCCGAGTCCATAAAGAAAGCACCTTGAGAGGGATGTTTAGAAACCTGTGTTAGGTAGAGTAGAGCTACGTAAGAAGCGAACAGGATATGTCTAAGAGTACCACACGAATAACAAAAAGATTGATGACACATCTTAAAGGTTTGTTGTTTTTCTTAAAGAGCAATGAAGCATCTTTCCTTATCCAGAGCTTTCTCTCTTTATTGTGGGTTGAGGCCACTCATTGTATTGGGCCATGGGTCTAATCCAGGAAAAGTCCCCTCCTCCCCTTTGATAATATTACCTCTGACAGGAGAGGCGTGGAGGCAGACGGACCAGGTGTCCTGTGACACTACTGTCTGAAATCCCACTGTCTCATCACCATAATGGACCATGTGACCATGGATGCTCCCGTTGGGAATACGGAGAGCGGGAGCAGAGGGGTACTTCCTAGCTCCTGGGGTTGTCATAGCAACCACATCCTCCTTTCAGAATCCCATCCAGAAGGCTCCAGCTTATACCGAAGTTGTTTAGATTTAGAATTAACCACAATGCTCACATGACAACAGCATTGGTCCCAAATCTGTTTCTGCCGTCTTGCCAAATATGCTTATTTTGACAATGACCATAGACGATTGTGAAGACAGCACAAACAGCTAGATATGGGACCAGGCGAATATAAAAAGCTATGCGGTAGTATAGTAGGTTAAGATTACATAGAGCAGAAGGACGGCGTGAATGAGCCAGAAGGTCTCAACTGCATCTGGCTGACAATTAAGAGAAACAAAAGAGAGCTCATTTACAGGCAATTAGCTTTGAGCTGAAGGGGTAAGAGGGGAGATGTTGTATGTCACACATGTTGATCTGGGTCTTCTTCAGTAGGCATCAAACGGAAGAAAACGTACTGAAATGGAGAGGGATTTGTCCAATAAGAAATGTAGTCCCCCCCCCCAGTTGCAAAGCATTTTGAAACATTTTGCTAGGGTTTACACTAATGAACACAACTCAGTGGTATAGTAGCTCCTTTCCCTTTGTGGTCCTTGGCTGAGAAAAGCCAAGAGAGGGATCTGGGTTTAACGTGGTGTGATCGTCTGTCTGTCTGTCGCCCCAGGCAGGGCACACTGGGATACTGTAGTTATCCATTAAGAATTTAGTAACATAACACAATTTGAGTTTATCAGCCACATTACTTACACATCACTGACTTGGACACATGGGGTGAGGAGAACCAATGTGTTTCAAGGAATCACTCACATACGCATGGTCGCACACACACACACACACACACGTACGTGTCTTTTACATTTTAGGAAATGAAAAATACACACGCACACTATAAAAACGTATAAGCATGACACCAACATTTAAAGGAAAACTATCTTCTGTTATTTGTTTCATTAGTCTATTGTTGACGTAGTCCTAAAATGTTTTGCTTGTCAGCAATCAAGTTTTGAAGATATGTAACTTTTAAAGGCCAGAAATAATCAGCGTATGATGCTGCGTTTTACATATCTTCAAAACTTGATTGCTGACAAGCAAAACATTTTAGGACTACGTCAACAATGGACTAATGAAACAAATACCAAAATAATTTTCCTTTAAGGGCTAACTAAGTTGGAGCGCAGTTTCAAAATGAAAACATTTGTTGATTTTATTCATCAAAAATAGACAGTCATATTCCATTCTTCTGAAGACGGAAAACTTATGTTAAAATATCAGCAAATAGTATTGTCATGAGACAAAATACAAAGTAGAAAAAGGTAAGGCATTGAATTGTATTTTCAGTTTTACAAGCATCATATTGTAAATGTCTATAGGTCTTTCCATGCTCTGAACGAAACAATATATAAAATTGGTCTACTTCCAGGGTAGGGGTCAATTCGAAATGAAGGCAGTCAATTCAGGAAGTAAACTTAACTTTCAATTCAAAAATTGAAAAAAAGGGCATATTTTAATGACTTCTCAAACTGAAAAGTAAAAGCTATTTATTTTGAGAGTTGTAAAATGTTTTCATTTTAAATTCTAAATCACTTCCTGAATTGACTGCCTTCAATTCCACTTGACCCCAATCCTGTCTTTTTGGATGATATATATTAGGAAAATTATTCAATATTTGAATTTCAAGCATTCACCTCTCTCTCACCTGAAGCATAAACACACTTAAAACAACAGACCCAATCGGGGAGTCACAAACAAATAAAAAAGGTTAAATAAGCATCAATCAGGGTCAATTCAGGAAGTAAACAAATCCAATACTGAATTTCAGTCTACTTCCTGAATTAACTGAATTGAAATGGAATTGACCCCAACCCTGAAAACCATAATATGAATAAACATTAGTTTCAGATAACTGCTAACATGATTATACAACTATTGGAAATATTAATGATTCACAGTATCAAAACAGCAATGAAAATGAAAAATACAAATACAAAATATCCGTTGTCTTTGCATATTTGGGACCAGTCTTGTGATTTCATAGTATTTGAACCCAGGTCTGGGAGGCCACTGTCCGTTCTCTAACTCAGACAGCTGGTGAAAACCTTTATCACTGCATCTCTGGAGAGAAAGGAGAAGACAGGGGAACAGAAGAGGAGAATAGGTGATACATGACAACAAATATTTCACAATCAATCCAATATCAATCTTTATGATCAATCCAACACAGTAGGTTATCTCTGCTGTCTGATACAGTAGGTTATATCTGTTGTCTGATACAGTAGGTTATATCTGTTGTCTGATACAGTAGGTTATATCTGTTGTCTGATACAGTAGGTTATATCTGTTGTCTGATACAGTAGGTTATATCTGTTGTCTGATACAGTAGGTTATATCTGTTGTCTGATACAGTAGGTTATATCTGTTGTCTGATACAGTAGGTTATATCTGTTGTCTGATACAGTAGGTTATATCTGTTGTCTGATACAGTAGGTTATATCTGTTGTCTGATACAGTAGGTTATATCTGTTGTCTGATACAGTAGGTTATATCTGTTGTCTGATACAGTAGGTTCTCTTAATAATTTGCCTGAACAAATACAACAAAATAATGATGAAAGCAATAGTTATAATTCAGTAATTTATTTATTTATTTTTCCTTCATTCTAGTATTTAGGGTTTTAAAGATGTTTTGTACCCACCACAGGCCTTTTACCTTTTTAATAACAATTCCCGTATATATCTAATCTAGAAAGTTACTACTACAGTATCGCTATTACATTAATCCTTTGTTATTGTTGTTTTGGGCGTGGCTCATGCATATTTAATTATGTTTTGGCGGGAAAGTGATGCCCCTCCCCCCTAACACTCCAGATATTGGAATGAGGCATCACAACCAGCAATCACCATGGCAACAGCAGAAAATGGTCCCTCCTCCATCTCTCTCTTCCACCTCCCCCCTCATTCTTTCTTTCTCTCTGTCAACTGCTCTCTCTATCCATGTGTTGCTAAGCAGACTTCACTTTCCTACCACCCTCAACAGCTACTGGAGGAGAGGTGAAGCTGAACCAGTTAAGGTTATAAGGAGAGAGGGAGGGATTAATCATAACACAGACAGACAGACAGAGAGAGAGAGAGAGAGAAAGAGCGAGGTAGAGAGAAAGAGAGAGAGAAAGAGAGAGAGAGCGAGGAGGAACAAGATGGTTGGTGGAAAAGACTGGTGACTCATTGTGATTCTCTGATTTGCAGTGAGCTCACCCCCTTCACACAAAGACACATACACTGGCCCCTACACTCCACCTCCTTCCCATCTTTCCTCTACATTGAAGGCAACACACTGCTATTTTAGCACCCGGCTTCCTAAAACACACCACATAAATAAATGATAATTTACTGAAATGATGAAACACCAGCGCAACAGACTACTTCAGGATACCCCAGATAAACTGCATCTTAAATAGCACCTTATTCCCTAGGATACCCTAAGGGCCCTGGTCAAAAGAAGTGCACTAAATAGGGAATAGGGTGCCGTTTGAGACACAACCATAGTATCCCCAGCTGTAGTTTAGAAAGTGCAGATGCAGCAGGTTTAACCAGGGACTGGGGAGAGCTGCAGGTTTAACCAGGGACTGGGGAGAGCAGCAGGTTTAACCAGGGACTGGGGAGAGCAGCAGGTTTAACCAGGGACTGGGGAGAACATCCCCTGAGAGGGACTATATATATATATATATATAGTATCAACAGAGTAAAAGACATTAGAGGATCAGCTTGGGCTTCATTAGTGGTGGAGTGACGATGTGGCCAACACAGACCAACACCAAAGTTAGCATGACGGACCACACTGACTGGAGAGGGCAGGTAGTACTGTAGAATTAGGGGTTCATTATTGTAAATAACAATTTTGAATGGTAAATCAAATAAATCATGCATGCATTATGTTGTTCAAAGGGAAACGGCACCATACTATAGTTGGATGTGGGTTAACCCTAGCTGTCATTGCAAATAGGAATTTGTTCTTAACTGCCTCACTTGGTTAAATCAAGGTAGTATAAAATAAATAAGGTGAACATTAGAAGGGAATAATATAAAAACATTCCATCATCTAAATATTACTCAGCCCGCGTGATAACAAATGAAAACACAAAGCACCAATCTAAATGAAAACAACACAGAGCACCAATCTAAATGAAAACAACATAAAGCACCAATCTAAATGAAAACAACACTGAGCACCAATCTAAATGAAAACAACACTGAGCACCAATCTAAATGAAAACAACAGAGAGCACCAATCTAAATGAAAACAACAGCGAACACCAATCTAAATGAAAACAACAGCGAACACCAATCTAAATGAAAACAACAGAGAGCACCAATCTAAATGAAAACAACAGAGAGCACCAATCTAAATGAAAACAACAGAGAGCACCAATCTAAATGAAAACAACAGCGAGCACCAATCTAAATGAAAACAACAGCGAGCACCAATCTAAATGAAAACAACAGCGAGCACCAATCTAAATGAAAACAACAGCGAGCACCAATCTAAATGAAAACAACAGCGAGCACCAATCTAAATGAAAACAACAGCGAGCACCAATCTAAATGAAAACAACAGCGAGCACCAATCTAAATGAAAACAACAGCGAGCACCAATCTAAATGAAAACAACAGCGAGCACCAATCTAAATGAAAACAACAGAGAGCACCAATCTAAATGAAAACAACACAGAGCACCAATCTAAATGAAAACAACAGAGAGCACCAATCTAAATGAAAACAACAGAGAGCACCAATCTAAATGAAAACAACAGCGAACACCAGTCTAAATGAAAACAACAGAGAGCACCAGTCTAAATGAAAACAACAGAGAGCACCAATCTAAATGAAAACAACAGAGAGCACCAGTCTAAATGAAAACAACAGAGAGCACCAGTCTAAATGAAAACAACAGCAAACACCAATCTAAATGAAAACAACACAGAGCACCAATCTAAATGAAAACAACAGAGAGCACCAATCTAAATGAAAACAACAGAGAGCACCAATCTAAATGAAAACAACAGAGAGCACCAATCTAAATGAAAACAACAGAGAGCACCAATCTAAATGAAAACAACAGAGAGCACCAATCTAAATGAAAACAATAGAGAGCACCAATCTAAATGAAAACAACAGAGAGCACCAATCTAAATGAAAACAACAGAGACCACCAATCTAAATGAAAACAACAGAGACCACCAATCTAAATGAAAACAACACAGAGCACCAATCTAAATGAAAACAGAGAGCACCAATCTAAATGAAAACAACAGCGAACACCAGTCTAAATGAAAACAACAGAGAGCACCAATCTAAATGAAAACAACAGAGAGCACCAATCTAAATGAAAACAACAGAGAGCACCAATCTAAATGAAAACAACAGAGAGCACCAATCTAAATGAAAACAACAGAGAGCACCAATCTAAATGAAAACACAGAGCACCAATCTAAATGAAAACAACAGAGAGCACCAGTCTAAATGAAAACAACAGCAAACACCAGTCTAAATGAAAACAACAGAGAGCACCAATCTAAATGAAAACAACACAGAGCACCAATCTAAATGAAAACAGAGAGCACCAATCTAAATGAAAACAACAGCGCACCAATCTAAATGAAAACAACAGCGAGCACCAATCTAAATGAAAACAACAGCGAGCACCAATCTAAATGAAAACAACAGCGAGCACCAATCTAAATGAAAACAACAGCGAGCACCAATCTAAATGAAAACAACAGCGAGCACCAATCTAAATGAAAACAACAGCGAGCACCAATCTAAATGAAAACAACAGCGAGCACCAATCTAAATGAAAACAACAGCGAGCACCAATCTAAATGAAAACAACAGAGAGCACCAATCTAAATGAAAACAACACAGAGCACCAATCTAAATGAAAACAACAGAGAGCACCAATCTAAATGAAAACAACAGAGAGCACCAATCTAAATGAAAACAACAGCGAACACCAGTCTAAATGAAAACAACAGAGAGCACCAATCTAAATGAAAACAACAGAGAGCACCAATCTAAATGAAAACAACAGAGAGCACCAGTCTAAATGAAAACAACAGAGAGCACCAGTCTAAATGAAAACAACAGCAAACACCAATCTAAATGAAAACAACACAGAGCACCAATCTAAATGAAAACAACAGAGAGCACCAATCTAAATGAAAACAACAGAGAGCACCAATCTAAATGAAAACAACAGAGAGCACCAATCTAAATGAAAACAACAGAGAGCACCAATCTAAATGAAAACAACAGAGAGCACCAATCTAAATGAAAACAACACAGAGCACCAATCTAAATGAAAACAGAGAGCACCAATCTAAATGAAAACAACAGCGAACACCAGTCTAAATGAAAACAACAGAGAGCACCAATCTAAATGAAAACAACAGAGAGCACCAATCTAAATGAAAACAACAGAGAGCACCAATCTAAATGAAAACAACAGAGAGCACCAATCTAAATGAAAACAACAGAGAGCACCAATCTAAATGAAAACACAGAGCACCAATCTAAATGAAAACAACAGAGAGCACCAGTCTAAATGAAAACAACAGCAAACACCAGTCTAAATGAAAACAACAGAGAGCACCAATCTAAATGAAAACAACACAGAGCACCAATCTAAATGAAAACAGAGAGCACCAATCTAAATGAAAACAACACAGAGCACCAATCTAAATGAAAACAACAAAGAGCACCAATCTAAATGAAAACAACAGAGAGCACCAATCTAAATGAAAACAACAGAGAGCACCAATCTAAATGAAAACAACAGCGAACACCAGTCTAAATGAAAACAACAGCGAACACCAGTCTAAATGAAAACACAGAGCACCAATCTAAATGAAAACAACACAGAGCACCAATCTAAATGAAAACAACAGAGAGCACCAGTCTAAATGAAAACAACAGAGAGCACCAGTCTAAATGAAAACAACAGAGAGCACCAGTCTAAATGAAAACAACAGCAAACACCAATCTAAATGAAAACAACACAGAGCACCAATCTAAATGAAAACAGAGAGCACCAATCTAAATGAAAACAACAGAGAGCACCAATCTAAATGAAAACAACAGCGAACACCAGTCTAAATGAAAACAACACAGAGCACCAATCTAAATGAAAACAACAGAGAGCACCAATCTAAATGAAAACACAGAGCACCAATCTAAATGAAAACAACAGAGAGCACCAGTCTAAATGAAAACAACAGCAAACACCAATCTAAATGAAAACAACACAGAGCACCAATCTAAATGAAAACAACAGAGAGCACCAATCTAAATGAAAACAACAGAGAGCACCAATCTAAATGAAAACAACAGAGAGCACCAATCTAAATGAAAACAACAGAGAGCACCAATCTAAATGAAAACAACAGAGAGCACCAATCTAAATGAAAACAACAGAGAGCACCAATCTAAATGAAAACAACAGAGAGCACCAATCTAAATGAAAACAACAGAGAGCACCAATCTAAATGAAAACACAGAGCACCAATCTAAATGAAAACAACAGAGAGCACCAGTCTAAATGAAAACAACAGCAAACACCAGTCTAAATGAAAACAACAGAGAGCACCAATCTAAATGAAAACAACACAGAGCACCAATCTAAATGAAAACAGAGAGCACCAATCTAAATGAAAACAACACAGAGCACCAATCTAAATGAAAACAACAAAGAGCACCAATCTAAATGAAAACAACAGAGAGCACCAATCTAAATGAAAACAACAGAGAGCACCAATCTAAATGAAAACAACAGCGAACACCAGTCTAAATGAAAACAACAGCGAAAACCAGTCTAAATGAAAACAACACTGAGCACCAATCTAAATGAAAACAACACTGAGCACCAATCTAAATGAAAACAACAGA
Source organism: Salmo trutta (assembly GCF_901001165.1). Classification (NCBI taxonomy): domain Eukaryota; kingdom Metazoa; phylum Chordata; class Actinopteri; order Salmoniformes; family Salmonidae; genus Salmo; species Salmo trutta. The sequence continues at coordinate 46,342,876 of NC_042958.1, forward strand.
GAGCACCAGTCTAAATGAAAACAACAGCGCACCAATCTAAATGAAAACAACAGAGAGCACCAATCTAAATGAAAACAACAGAGAGCACCAATCTAAATGAAAACAACAGCGAACACCAGTCTAAATGAAAACAACAGTGAACACCAGTCTAAATGAAAACAACACAGAGCATCAATCTAAATGAAAACAACAGAGAGCACCAATCTAAATGAAAACAACAGCGAGCACCAATCTAAATGAAAACAACAGCGAGCACCAATCTAAATGAAAACAACAGCGAGCACCAATCTAAATGAAAACAACAGCGAGCACCAATCTAAATGAAAACAACAGCGAGCACCAATCTAAATGAAAACAACAGAGAGCACCAGTCTAAATGAAAACAACAGCGAACACCAGTCTAAATGAAAACAACACAGAGCACCAGTCTAAATGAAAACAACACAGAGCACCAATCTAAATGAAAACAACACAGAGCACCAATCTAAATGAAAACAACAGAGAGCACCAATCTAAATGAAAACAACAGAGAGCACCAATCTAAATGAAAACAACACAGAGCACCAATCTAAATGAAAACAACACAGAGCACCAATCTAAATGAAAACAACACAGAGCACCAATCTAAATGAAAACAACAGCGAACACCAGTCTAAATGAAAACAGAGATTTAAACCAAGAGGATTGGGGGACAGAATGATTTGCTGGCAGAAACCAGAAACCTGTGAGTCTCTAAGAACTGAGTTTAACAATAAAAGAATGGAAATACAGAACACAAGCCCTGAAGCGTCCTGACACGGGTCCCAACACAGCAACACGAGCCTCCCTGTGGGCTATACGTAAAACAATCATCTATCAATTCATTCAATTTCTACAGTTACACTTCCTCTAGTCTATACAGTACTGTACAGATTCAATATGATAGGAGGGAGGCTAACGTTCTTTGTCTCCCCTCCCCGCCACAGAAACGTGCGTGTGTGTGTCTGTGTAGTGTGAGAGAGGAGGACGGGGGTGAAAGGTGAAAAGATGCTCAAACCTTCCACTAAAAGAGAGAAACCTCTAGCTCAGGCTAAACAAGCCTTTATTCCTAAGAAGGTGTAAGGGCGGACACCAGGGCCATTATGTGTAAATCTAATAGGCGGGTGGGGGAGGGGGAAGAGACTCAATTTGTCTGTGTTTAATTCTCTCCTTTACCAAGACAGAAATCACCACTAAAGTCAACTCTCAGGGGTTCAAGCAGAGTTTAGCGCTGACGATATGAAGGCTAGTAAAATAAAAAATAAAAACATATATTAGCATGTTTTCAAAAATCTATTTTCTAAAAGGATAATAATATTTTCACGTTAATATAAAACATTGGTAGAGCTGGAGTGGGAAACAACAAGCTGCCATCTGCGTGGAGAGCTCTGTGGGGTGAGGGCTTTGTCCCAAAGGGCAACATGTTCCCTACATTAGTGCATTACTTTCCCATAGGCCTCTGGTCTAAAGTAGTACACTATGTAGGAAATAGGGAGCCCTTTAGGATGCATCCCTGGAGGGGATTAGCACCATATGGTGGAACCAAACAGCAGGGTGTGTAGAAGTAAATATAAACATGCTTTTTTTTATCAGGGATCAGGGAGTGTTTGTGTTTAGCTCAGCAAAGCATTCTACCATTTGTAGATGGACGGCTGCTGCTCTCAAATTTAAAGTCAGTGTGTGTGTGTCTGGGATTGTCATTATCCCTTCACTTTGTCCACAAGGTTTGTGTCAACTAAACAACATGTCTACTGGATCACCAAGGAACAGGTTATGACAGAGCCTCACATCACACAACCAGTCAGTGATATCAGACTGAGAAATAAAGGAGAAGGTGGCAGCACTGACCGTTAAGTTGTTCTGTGTAGTAAAACTAGAAACAACACTGTAATCAGCAGTTCTCATATTGTTGTTAGCTATATACCAAAGTACACAATATAAGTAACAGCTTTCCCCCTTGGGGTGATGGTAGGGGTCAACCCACTGGGTTCCACACATCACACCAGATGAGGGGAAGTTAGTGAGACACAGTCTTCTAACCAGGGTCCACTAAAGGTCATGGAACATAATCATCTTACCTGGCAAATGGAATGTAAGAGATGCTGTACCTGAAAGAGAGACAAAACGAGATATTACACAGGTATATATTATAATACACAGGTATATGGTATACTACACGGGTATATATTATAATACACAGGTATATATTATAATACACAGGTATACTACACAGGTATATATTATAATACACATGTATATATTATAATACACAGGTATATATAATAATACACAGGTATACTACACAGGTATATATTATAATACACAGGTATACTACACAGGTATAGATTATAATACACAGGTATAGTACACAGGTATAGATTATAATACACAGGTATACTACACAGGTATAGATTATAATACACAGGTATACTACACAGGTATAGATTATAATACACAGGTATACTACACAGGTATAGATTATACTATACAGGTACACTACCATTCAAAAGTTTGGGGTCACTTACAAATGTCCTTGTTTATGAAAGAAGAGCACTTTTTTTGTCCATTAAAATAACATCAAATTGATCAGAAATACAGTGTAGACATTGTTAATGTTGTAAATGACTATTGTAGCTGGAAACGGCTGATTTTGAATGGAATATCTACACAGGTTTACAGAGGCCCATTATCAGCAACCATCACTCCTATATTCCAATGGCACGTTGTGTTAGCTAATCCAAGTTGATCATTTTAAAAGGCTAATTGATCATTAGAAAACCCTTTTGCAATTATGTTAGCACAGCTGAAAACTGTTGTCCTGACTAAAGAAGCAATAAAACTGGCCTTCTTTAGACTAGTTGAGCATCATTATTTGTGGGTTCAATTACAGGCTCAAAATGGCCAGAAACAAAGACCTTTCTTCTGAAACTCGTCAGTTTATTCTTGTTCTGAGAAATGAAGGCTATTCCATGCGAGAAATTTCCAAGAAACTGAAGATCTTGTACAACGCTGTGTACTACTCCCTTCACAAAACAGTACAAACTGGCTCTAACCAGAATAGAAAGAGGAGTGGGAGGCCCCGGTGCACAACTGAGCAAGAGGACAAGTACATTAGAGTGTCTAGTTTGAGAAACAGACGCCTCACAAGTCCTCAACTGGTAGCTTCATTAAATAGTACCTGCAAAACACCAGTCTCAACGTCAACAGTGAAGAGACGACTCCAGGATGCTGGCCTTCTATAGTATAGTATCAGGTAGTCTATATTATAATATACAGGTATAGTATCAGGTAGCCTATATTATAATATACAGGTACAGTGCCTTGCAAAAGTATTCACCCCCCTTGACATTTTTCCTATTTTGTTGCATTACAACCTGCAATTTAAATAGATTTTTATTTCGATCTCATGTAATGGACATACACAAAATAGTCCAAATTGGTGAAGTGAAATGAAAAATGTACTTGTTTAAAAAAATTCTAAAAAATTCTAAACAGAAAAGTGGTCCGTGCATAAGTATTCACCCCCTTTGCTATGAAGCCCCTAAATAAGATCTGGTGCAACCAATTACCTTCAGAAGTAAAAAAATTAGTTAAATAACGTCAACCTATGTGCAATCTAAGTTCCACATGATCTCAGTATATATACACCTGTTATGAAAGGCCCCAGAGTCTGCAACACCACCAAGCAAGCGTCACCATGAAGACCAAGGAGCTCTCCAAACAGGTCAGGACAAAGTTGTGGAGAAGTACAGATCAGGGTTAGGTTATAAAAAATATCAGAAACTTTGAACATCCCACGGAGCACCATTAAATCCTTCATTAAAAAAATGGAAAGAATATGGCACCACAACAAATCTGCCAAGAGAGGGCTGCCCACCAAAACTCATGGACCAGGCAAGGAGGGCATTAATCAGAGAGGCAACAAAGAGACCAAAGATAACCCTGAAGGAGCTGCAAAGCTCCACAGCAGAGATTGGAGTATCTGTCCATAGGACCACCCGGTCTGAAAAGAACTAGCCTCACTCAGGCTATCTACCTGGAGGTGTGATCGGTATTTTTAAAGATCATATTGGAAAGTATGACCAAAGGAATATAATCATCAGACCCAATATTAATGGACTCTTTCCCATGACATAAAATGAAAAGAGGTGGGGTCAATATGGAAACAATCGACTAACTCATCATGAAAGACCAGTTTGTCTTCCAGCTATATGAATAATAAACACAACTACAAACCTTCATCAATGTGGCTTAATTAAGTCTTGAAAAGTTTTTTTTTCTCCAATATTAGCACAAAGATAAATACAAGAAGACAGAGATAATGACAGTCACTGCCTGCACTGAGACTATCAGAGTAATTACACCATTTTGATAGAGCACATTATTGTCCTTAAAGAGATAGTTTGAGATTTGTCCAATTAAGCCTTGTTTTTTTTCTACTTACCCAGAGTCAGATGAACTCACGGATACCATTTGCTTGTCTTTGTTTGAAGGAAGTTGAAGGTAGTTTCTGGAGCAATTGCTAACTAGCGTTAGCGCACTAATTGGAAGTCTACAGGAGTAGCGAGCATGCTAGATGCTCCTGTAGGCTAGACTTCCGGTCATTGAGCTAAACGCTAGTTCATCTGACACTGGGTAAGTAGGGGGAAAAAAGGGCTTAAATTGCCAAAATCTCGAACTATCCCTTTAATAAATGATGCCTGGCCATAACAAGAGGATTACATCCTGGTTATTAAGACAAGCTGAAACTTAATGGAGTGGCCTGGGAGAGAGGGTTGAGGATTTTAAATAAATAATAAATCATCATCAGGGAATTACTTTTAAGAGGCTCAACTATAATCTCTTTTGTGACGTCATGGTCAGGTTGTATACTAGTTGTAATATGACGTTTTGTCAACGTGAGCTGTTCACTGAGGGGGTGGATACTAAACTCAGCAAAAAAATAAAATGTCCTTTCACTGTCAACTGTGTTAATTTTCAGCAAACTTAACATGTGTAAATATTTGTATGAACATAACAAGATTCAACAACTGAGACATAAACTGAACAAGTTCCACAGACATGTGACTAACAGAAATGGAATAATGTGTCCCTGAACAAAGGGGGGGACAAAATCAAAAGTAACAGTCAGTATCTGGTGTGGCCACCAGCTACATTAAAGTACTGCAGTGCATCTCCTCCTCATGGACTGCACCAGATTTGCCAGTTCTTGCTGTGATATGTTACCCCACTCTTCCACCAAGGCACCTGTAAGTTCTCTGACATTTCTGGGGGGAATGGCCCTAGCCCTCACCCTCCGATCCATCAGGTCCCAGATGTGCTCAATGGGATTGAGATCCGGGCTCTTTGCTGGCCATGGTAGAACACTGACATTCCTGTCTTGCAGGAAATCACGCACAGAATGAGCAGTATGGCTGGTGGCATTGTTATGCTGGAGGGTCATGTCAGGATGAGCCTGCAGGAAGGGTACCACATGAGGGAGGAGGATGTCTTCCCTGTAACGCACAGCGTTGAGATTGCCTGCAATGACAACAAGCTCAGTCCGATGATGCTGTGACACACTGCCCCAGACCATGACGAACCCTCCACCTCCAAATCGATCCCGCTCCAGAGTACAGGCCTCGGTGTAACGCTCATTCCTTCGACGATAAACGCGAATCCAACCATCACCTCTGGTGAGACAAAACTGTGACTCGTCAGTGAAGAGCACTTTTTTCCAGTCCTGTCTGGTCCAGTGACCGTGGGTTTGTGCCCATAGGCGACGTTGTTGCCGGTGATGTCTGGTGAGGACCTGCCTTACAACAGGCCTACAAGCCCAGTCCAGCCTCTCTGAGCCTGTTGCGGACAATCTGAGCACTGATGGAGGGATTGTGTGTTCCTGGTGTAACTCGGGCAGTTGTTGTTGCCATCCTGTACCTGTCCCGCAGGTGTGATATTCGGATGTACCGATCCTGTGCAGGTGTTGTTACACGTGGTCTGCCATTGCGAGGACAATCAGCTGTCCGTTCTGTCTCCCTGTAGTGCTGTCTTAGGCGTCTCACAGTACGGACATTGCAATTTATTGCCCTGGCGACATCTGCAGTCCTCACGCCTCCTTGCAGCATGCCTAAGGCACGTTCACGCAGATGAGCAGGGACCCTGGGCATCTTTCTTTTGGTGTTTTTCCAGAGTCAGTAGAAAGGCCTCTTTAGCGTCCTAAGCTTTCATAACTGTGACCTTAATTGCCTACTGTAAGCTGTTAATGTCTTAACGACCGTTCCACAGGTGCATGTTCATTAATTGTTTATGGTTCATTAAGCATGGGAAACAGTGTTTAAACCCTTCACAATGAAGATCTGTGAAGTTATTTGGATTTTTACAAATGATCTTTGAAAGACAGGGTCCTGAAAAAGGGCTGTTTCTTTTTTTGCTGAGTTTAGTTGTAATTTTACAGTGCCTTCAGAAAGTACTCAGACCCCTTGACTTTTTCCACATTTTATTACATTACAGTCTTATTCTACAACGGATTAAATATTTTTTCCCCATCAATCTACACACAATACCGCATAATGATAAAGCAAAACCAGGTTTAGGCCATCGGGTTCTTGGTCACCTCCCTGACAAAGGTCCTTCTCCCCCGATTACTCAGTTTGGCCGGGCGGCCAGCTCTAGGATGAGTCTTGATGGTTCCAAACTTCTTCCATATAATAATGATGGAGGCCACTGTGTTCTTGGGGACTTTCAATGCTGCAGAAATGTTTTGGTACCCTTCTCCAGATCTGTGCTTCGACACAATCCTGTGTCGGAACTCTTCGGACAATTCCTTTGACCTCAAGGCATGGTTTTGCTCTGACAAAAACCTTATTTAGACAGGTGTGGGCCTTTCCAAATCATGTCCAATCAATTGAATTTACCACAGGTGGACTCCAATCAAGTTGTAGAAACATCAAGGATGATCAATGGAAACAGGATGCACCTGAGCTCAATTTTGAGTCTGAATAATTATGTAAATTAGGGATTTATGTTCGAAATTTTGTATACATTTGCAAAATGTTGTAAAAACCTGTTTTCACTTTGTCATTATGGGGTATTGTGACGTCATTATGGGGTATTGTGTGTAGATTGATCAGGATTTTTTATTGATTTAATCAATTTTAGAATAAGGCTGTAATGTAACAAAATGCAGAAAAGGGGAAGGGGTCTGAATACTTGTGTTTTGTTAACGTGGGCTGTTCACTGAGGGGGTATGATAGAAAGGGTATCAATACAGAATACGGTATTAGACAACCAACTAACTGAGTCATGAGAACATCCAGATAAATGATTAACCATTGGATAATATATTCTGGTAAGTTTGGCATCTCATCTGAGAAGTCGGCAGGATTTCCTGTTCCATTCTGACTAATAGGCCCGTTTTAGACAGTCAATGCGTAGCTGTGTTGGTCAATGGACCGAGGGGGGAATGTTACAGGAAATACACTCCCACACACAGACAGGTCTGAGTGCGTATGTGATGTACTATGCCAAGACGTGCGTGTGTGTACGCCTGGTGGTTGCCAAGGTGATGTCTATCAGACTAGGACAGGCACCACACAGTGTGAGAGAGAGGAATGTGACATCTATCAGACTAGGACAGGTACCACAGTGAGAGAGGAAGGTGATATCTTTCAGAATAGGACAGGTACCACACAGTGAGAGAGAGGGTCATGTCTATCAGAATAGGACAGGCACCACACAGTGAGAGTGAGGAAGGTGATATCTATCAGAATAGGACAGGTACCACAGTGAGAGAGGAAGGTGATATATTTCAGAATAGGACAGGTACCACACAGTGAGAGAGAGGGTCATGTCTATCAGACTAGGACAGGTACCACAGTGAGAGAGGAAGGTGACATCTATCAGAATAGGACAGGTACCACAGTGAGAGAGAGGAAGGTGTTTATCAGACTAGGACAGGTACCACAGTGAGAGAGAGGGTCATGTCTATCAGACTAGGACAGGTAACACCGTGAGAGAGAGGAAGGTGATATCTCAGTAGGTTGGAATGACAGCTAGACACACAATCAATATGCAAACATACACGCCTCTATACAAACATTCCAACATCTACATGCAAAAACGTCAACAAGTGCCTTTTGCTTCCTGCTTTCCAGCACGTAAATTTCATTGACCTGCAAGTGATCCTGCCAGTCAGGTTGTATCCAGGACAGGCAGGTACAACCGCAGGATAACAGTCAGAGATCCTACCAGCCAGGTTGTATCCAGGACAGGCAGGTACAACCGCAGGATAACAGTCAGAGATCCTACCAGCCAGGTTGTATCCAGGACAGGCAGGTACAACCGCAGGATAACAGTCAGAGATCCTACCAGCCAGTTGTATCCAGGGTCAAACACAGGCTTGGATGAGATCTTTAAGGTCAGGCCCCTTAGCATGGCTCACAAAATCCATTAAGACCCAAGGACCTGAACTTTGAACTACTCCCCTCTGGGTGCAGGTATAGGGAACGCCCCAGCAGAAATAACAGAACTAGACAATCCTTTATACCAGGTGTGATACGACTCCTAAACAGCTGGGGTTAATGTTCCTATCACTAAGGTGTGATGCCCCTCCTAAACAGCTGGGGTTAATGTTCCTATCACTAAGGTGTGATGCCCCTCCTAAACAGCTGGGGTTAATGTTCCTATCACTAAGGTGTGATGCCCCTCCTAAACAGCTGGGATTAGTGTTCCTATCACTAAGGTGTGATGCCCCTCCTAAACAGCTGGGGTTAATGTTCCTATCACTAAGGTGTGATGCCCCTCCTAAACAGCTGGGGTTAATGTTCCTATCACTAAGGTGTGATGCCCCTCCTAAACAGCTGGGGTTAATGTTCCTATCACTAAGGTGTGATGCCCCTCCTAAACAGCTGGGGTTAATGTTCCTATCTACCCAGTAAGGCCAGCAGGCTGGTCTTCTTTCATCGATATATGCTGTATGTAACTGTTAGGATTTTTTTATTGTCCATTTGTTGTCTACTGTATTTGAACGCCATTTTAATCGTGTACATGATACGGCAACAACGAACCAAGTCAGTAAAGTAAAGGCAGGTACAACAGTACGTGCACAGTGCACGTCCTAAGGGTTCACCCATGAACTGGATTCAGCATACGCACTAGCCCATTGAGCCAATCAGCTGGAGCCAAGTCAGCTCTGCTCTCATTGGACACAGAAGAGTTCAACCTCCATCAAGTGAAGTGCAGTCTGGTGATAAGTGAGCAATAGAAGACTGTGTAGGTGTGTGTTATGACATCATGCAAATGTACTAAAGGAGGAAAGGTTTACCAGCACTGACGTTGCAGATAGCGCATCTTTTGAAGAAGGTTGATAGTGATACATTTGCGGCCAAATATATTGACACCTTTCACTTTCCTTAAATAATTCCCAATTGTTTCTAAAATAAATTGAATTTGACAAACACTTCTGGTCTCTACACGTTCTTTTGGATTTTCCAAACTGCAGAATCAAATATTTTTTTGGGGGGGTTGCACAGCCTTTGGCCAAGATAACTGCCAACAAATGTTTCTTGTAGCTTACTGCACCTTTCTACTGACAATCTGGCCCACTCTTCAGCAGCAAACTGCTGTAATTCATTAACGCTTGAGGGGTTCCCTCCACCAAAGGCTGTTTTCAGATCTTGCCAGAGCATAATTTGTAAATCGGGAGGTGCCAGAACAAAAAGTGAGCGTGAGAGGGGTGACCTTGGAGGCTCTGAGGTCATGAGAGGAGGGTGACCTAGGAAGTTCTGAGGTACTGGAACGCATGAGGAAAAAAAACAACGTTGCATGCATATCATCACATTTGCATATTGGCATAGAGCAGTAGAGTAAAGAGAGGCACCTACAGAAGTTGCACACATGGGGAAAAATTTTAGTAGCCTAGGTTCTAGGAAAAATGTGGCCTTTCATAAAAGCATTTAATGCAATTCATCAATTTACATGACTGGAGACTTTGGCAGAATCTTTTTAAATACCTCACAAATGATCGTTATGACAGGCTACTTTGACAAACTGAGACCAATAAAAATGACCTTGTCTTGAATCTATCAATAGCCAAGGCCTAGGTGTGTGGAGACACATACAGTTGAAGTCGGAAGTTTACATACAGTTAGGTTGGAGTCATTAAAACTCGTTTTTCAATCACTCCACAAATTTCTTGTTAATAAACTATAGTTTTGGCAAGTTGGTTAGGACATCTACTTTGTGCATGACACAAGTAATATTTCCAACAATTGTTTACAGACAGATTATTTCACTTATAGTTCAGTGTATCACAATTCCAATGGGTCAGAAGTTTACATACACTAAGTTGACTGTGCCTTTAAACAGCTTGGAAAATTCCAGAAAATGATGTCATGGCTTTAAAAGCTTCTGATAGGCTAATTGACACCATTTGAGTCAATTGGAGGTGTACCTGTGGATGTATTTCAAGGCCTACCTTCAAACTCACTGCCTCTTTGCTTGACATCATGGGAAAATCAAAAGAAATCAGGCAAGACCTCTGTACAAACAATAGTACGCAAGTATAAACACCATAGGACCACGCAGTCGTCATACCGCTCAGTAAGGAGACACGTTCTGTCTCCTAGAGATGAACATACTTTGGTGCGAAAAGTGCAAATCAATCCCAGAACAACAGCAAAGGACCTTGTGGAGATGCTGGAGGAAACAGGTACAAAATAATCTATATCCACAGTAAAACAAGTCCTATATCGATATAACCTGAAAGGCCACTCAGCAAGGAAGAAGCCACTGCTCCAAAACCGTCATAAAAAAGCCAGACTTCGGGTTGAACTGCACATGGGGACAAAGATCGTACTTTTTGGAGAAATGTCCTCTGGTCTGATGAAACAAAAATAGAACTGTTTGGCCATAATGACCATTGTTATGTTTGGAGGAAAAAGGGGGAGGCTTGCAAGCCAAAGGACACCATCCCAACCGTGAAGCACGGAGGTGGTAGCATCATGTTGTGGGGGTGCTTTGCTGCAGGAGGGACTGTTGCACTTCACAAAATAGATGGCATCATGAGGGAGGAAAATTATGTGGATATATTGAAGCACTCAAGACATCAGTCAGGAAGTTAAAGCTTGGTCGCAAATGGGTCTTCCAAACGGACAATGACCCCAAGCAAAACTCTGTTTTCCCGCGATTGTATTTCAAATATTGCAAAAGGCCTGTTGTCTGCATGCGGTTTGTTTACTGACAGATTTGCAGCGCGTTCCCGACTGTAGACTATGCCTGGTTATTGGGCTACATCCACAGCTAGGCTATAAATAAAAATATACACTGCTCAAAAAAATAAAGGGAACACTTAAACAACACATCCTAGATCTGAATGAAAGAAATAATCTTATTAAATACTTTTTTCTTTACATAGTTGAATGTGCTGACAACAAAATCACACAAAAATAATAAATGGAAATCCAATTTATCAACCCATGGAGGTCTGGATTTGGAGTCACACTCAAAATTAAAGTGGAAAACCACACTACAGGCTGATCCAACTTTGATGTAATGTCCTTAAAACAAGTCAAAATGAGGCTCAGTAGTGTGTGTGGCCTCCACGTACCTGTATGACCTCCCTACAACGCCTGGGCATGCTCCTGATGAGGTGGCGGATGGTCTCCTGAGGGATCTCCTCCCAGACCTGGACTAAAGCATCCGCCAACTCCTGGACAGTCTGTGGTGCAATGTGGCGTTGGTGGATGGAGCGAGACATGATGTCCCAGATGTGCTCAATTGGATTCAGGTCTGGGGAACGGGCGGGCCAGTCCATAGCATCAATGCCTTCCTCTTGCAGGAACTGCTGACACACTCCAGCCACATGAGGTCTAGCATTGTCTTGCATTAGGAGGAACCCAGGGCCAACCGCACCAGCATATGGTCTCACAAGGGGTCTGAGGATCTAATGGCAGTCAGGCTACCTCTGGCGAGCACATGGAGGGCTGTGCGGCCCCCCAAAGAAATGTCACCCCACACCATGACTGACCCACCACCAAACCGGTCATGCTGGAGGATGTTGCAGGCAGCAGAACGTTCTCCACGGCGTCTCCAGACTCTGTCACGTGCTCAGTGTGAACCTGCTTTCATCTGTGAAGAGCACAGGGCGCCAGTGGCGAATTTGCCAATCTTGGTGTTCTCTGGCAAATGCCAAACATCCTGCACGGTGTTGGGCTGTAAGCACAACCCCCACCTGTGGACGTCGGGCCCTCATACCACCCTCATGGAGTCTGTTTCTGACCGTTTGAGCAGACACATGCACATTTGTGGCCTGCTGGAGGTCATTTTGCAGGGCTCTGGCAGTGCTTCTCCTGCTCCTCCTTGCACAAAGGCGGAGGTAGCGGTCCTGCTGCTGGGTTGTTGCCCTCCTACGGCCTCCTCCACGTCTCCTGATGTACTGGCCTGTCTCCTGGTAGCGCCTCCATGCTCTGGACACTACGCTGACAGACACAGCAAACCTTCTTGCCACAGCTCGCATTGATGTGCCATCCTGGATGAGCTGCACTACCTGAGCCACTTGTGTGGGTTGTAGACTCCGTCTCATATTACCACTAGAGTGAAGGCACCGCCAGCATTCAAAAGTGACCAAAACATCAGCCAGGAAGCATAGAAACTGAGAAGTGGTCTGTGGTCCCCACCTGCAGAACCACTCCTTTATTGGGGGTGTCTTGCTAATTGCCTATAATTTCCACCTGTTGTCTATTCCATTTGCACAACAACATGTGAAATTTATTGTCAATCAGTGTTGCTTCCTAAGTGGACAGTTTGATTTCACAGAAGTGTGATTGACTTGGAGTTACATTGTGTTGTTTAAGTGTTCCCTTTATTTTTTTGAGCAGTGTATATACACTACCATTCAAAAGGTTGGGGTCACTTAGAAATATCCTTGTTTTTGAAAGAAAAGCAACACTTCTCTCCATTAAAATAACATCAAATTGATCAGGAATACAGTGTAGACATTGTTAATGTTGTAAATGACTATTGTAGCTGGAAACGGCTGATTTTTTATGGAATATCTACATAGAAGTACAGAGGCCCATTATCAGCAACCATCACTGGCTCTAAACAGAATAGAAAGAGAAGTGGGAGGCCCCGGTGCACAACTGAGCAAGAGGACAAATACATTAGTGTCTAGTTTAAGAAACAGACACCTCACAAGTCCTTAACTGGCAGCTTCATTAAACAGTACCCGCAAAACACCAGTCTCAACGTCAACAGTGAAGAGGCGACTCCAGGATGCTGGCCTTCTAGGCAGAGTTCCTTTGTCCAGCGTCCGTGTTATTTTGCCCATCTTAATCTTTTATTTTTATTGGCCAGTCTAAGATACGGCTTTTTCTTTGTAACTCTGTCTAGAAGGCCAGCATCCTGCAGGTTTTGAGCTTCAAGTTCCTTGGCGTCCACATCACCAACAAACTAACATGGTCCAAGCACACCAAGACAGTCGTGAAGAGGGCACGACAAAATCTATTCCCCCACAGGAACTGAAAAGATTTGGCATGGGTCCTCAGATCCTCAAAAGGTTTTAAAGCTGCACCATCGAAAGCATCCTGACGGGTTGCATCACTGCCTGGTATGGCAACTGCTCGGCCTCTGACCGCAAGGCACTAAAGAGGGTAGTGTGTACGGCCCAGTACATCACTGGGGCCAAGCTTCCTGCCATCCAGGACCTGCCATCCAAGCATTTCACTGTAAGGTCTACACCTGTTGTATTCGGTGCATGTGACAAATAACATTTGATTTTAGATAAAAAAAGGGAAAACCCAACCAACCCACAAACAATTTCAGGAAAAAGGCAAGGTGAGACCGCCATTATAAAATGTTGGGAATTCGGTTAAGATTCAACTCCTCCTATCATATGAACTCACATAAGAAGTTACTTTTTTTTTGGAAATGCAGGAAATTCATTTTAAAACTACGAAAATCTTCTCTGCCAACAAGAAGGATGTGAACCGTTTGGGGTTTACCTGGGTTGCAAGATTGGGGTTTGTTACTACGCAGACAAATTACAATATCCATCTGGACCTTTTCCACCTAGGACATGTATGCATCCAGACCATCTCAAAAAGTACTGCAGTACCCCTGCTATTGGTCTACAACACATTAATAAATAGTACTGAAATACCCCTGCTATAGGTCTACAACACATTAATAAATAGTACTGCTGTACCCCTGCTATAGGTCAACAACACATTAATAAATAGTACTGCTGTACCCCTGCTATAGGTCTACAACACATTAATAAATAGTACTGGAATACCCCTGCTATAGGTCTACAACACATTAATAAATAGTACTGCGGTACCCCTGCTATAGGTCTACAACACATTAATAAATAGTACTGCGGTACCCCTGCTATAGGTCTACAACACATTAATATAGTACTGCTGTACCCCTGCTATAGGACTACAACACATTAATAAATAGTACTGCTGTACCCCTGCTATAGGACTACAACACATTAATAAATAGTACTGAAATACCCCTGCTATAGGTCTACAACACATTAATAAATAGTACTGCGGTACCCCTGCTATAGGTCTACAACACATTAATAAATAGTACTGGAATACCCCTGCTATAGGTCTACAACACATTAATAAATAGTACTGGAATACCCCTGCTATAGGACTACAACACATTAATAAATAGTACTGCTGTACCCCTGCTATAGGTCTACAACACATTAATAAATAGTACTGCGGTACCCTTGCTATAGGTCTACAACACATTAATAAATAGTACTGGAATACCCCTGCTATAGGACTACAACACATTAATAAATAGTACTGCTGTACCCCTGCTATAGGACTACAACACATTAATAAATAGTACTGGAATACCCCTGCTATAGGTCTACAACACATTAATAAATAGTACTGGAATACCCCTGCTATAGGACTACAACACATTAATAAATAGTACTGGAATACCCCTGCTATAGGACTACAACACATTAATAAATAGTACTGTAATACCCCTGCTATAGGACTACAACACATTAATAAATAGTACTGCTGTACCCCTGCTATAGGACTACAACACATTAATAAATAGTACTGCTGTACCCCTGCTATAGGACTACAACACATTAATAAATAGTACTGTAATACCCCTGCTATAGGTCTACAACACATTAATAAATAGTACTGGAATACCCCTGCTATAGGACTACAACACATTCATAAATAGTACTGGAATACCCCTGCTATAGGACTACAACACATTAATAAATAGTACTGGAATACCCCTGCTATAGGACTACAACACATTAATAAATAGTACTGGAATACCCCTGCTATAGGACTACAACACATTAATAAATAGTACTGCTGTACCCCTGCTATAGGTCTACAACACATTAATAAATAGTACTGGAATACCCCTGCTATAGGACTACAACACATTAATAAATAGTACTGGAATACCCCTGCTATAGGACTACAACACATTAATAAATAGTACTGGAATACCCCTGCTATAGGACTACAACACATTAATAAATAGTACTGCTGTACCCCTGCTATAGGTCTACAACACATTAATAAATAGTACTGCGGTACCCTTGCTATAGGTCTACAACACATTAATAAATAGTACTGGAATACCCCTGCTATAGGACTACAACACATTAATAAATAGTACTGCTGTACCCCTGCTATAGGTCTACAACACATTAATAAATAGTACTGCTGTACCCCTGCTATAGGTCTACAACACATTAATAAATAGTACTGCTGTACACCTGCTATAGGTCTACAACACATTAATAAATAGTACTGCTGTACCCCTGCTATAGGACTACAACACATTAATAAATAGTACTGCTGTACCCCTGCTATAGGACTACAACACATTAATAAATAGTACTGGAATACCCCTGCTATAGGTCTACAACACATTAATAAATAGTACTGCTGTAACCCTGCTATAGGTCTACAACACATTAATAAATAGTACGGGAATACCCCTGCTATAGGACTACAACACATTAATAAATAGTACTGCTGTACCCCTGCTATAGGTCTACAACACATTAATAAATAGTACTGCTGTACCCCTGCTATATGTCTACAACACATTAATAAATAGTACTGGAATACCCCTGCTATAGGCCTACAACACATTAATAAATAGTACTGCTGTACCCCTGCTATAGGTCTACAACACATTCATAAATAGTACTGCTGTAACCCTGCTATAGGTCTACAACACATTAATAAATAGTACTGCTGTAACCCTGCTATAGGTCTACAACACATTAATAAATAGTACTGGAATACCCCTGCTATAGGTCTACAACACATTAATAAATAGTACTGGAATACCCCTGCTACAGGTCTACAACACATTAATAAATAGTACTGGAGTACCCCTGCTATAGGACTACAACACATTAATAAATAGTACTGCTGTACCCCTGCTATAGGACTACAACACATTAATAAATAGTACTGCTGTACCCCTGCTATAGGTCTACAACACATTAATAAATAGTACTGCTGTACCCCTGCTATAGGTCTACAACACATTAATAAATAGTACTGGAATACCCCTGCTATAGGTCTACAACACATTAATAAATAGTACTGCGGTACCCCTGCTATAGGACTACAACACATTAATAAATAGTACTGGAATACCCCTGCTATAGGTCTACAACACATTAATAAATAGTACTGGAATACCCCTGCTATAGGACTACAACACATTAATAAATAGTACTGCTGTACACCTGCTATAGGACTACAACACATTAATAAATAGTACTGGAATACCCCTGCTATAGGTCTACAACACATTCATAAATAGTACTGGAATACCCCTGCTATAGGACTACAACACATTAATAAATAGTACTGGAATACCCCTGCTATAGGTCTACAACACATTCATAAATAGTACTGCTGTAATCCTGCTATAGGTCTACAACACATTAATAAATAGTACTGCGGTACCCCTGCTATAGGTCTACAACACATTAATAAATAGTACTGGAATACCCCTGCTATAGGTCTACAACACATTAATAAATAGTACTGCTGTACCCCTGCTATAGGTCTACAACACATTAATAAATAGTACTGGAATACCCCTGCTATAGGACTACAACACATTAATAAATAGTACTGGAATACCCCTGCTATAGGTCTACAACACATTCATAAATAGTACTGGAATACCCCTGCTATAGGTCTACAACACATTAATAAATAGTACTGCTGTACCCCTGCTATAGGTCTACAACACATTAATAAATAGTACTGGAATACCCCTGCTATAGGTCTACAACACATTAATAAATAGTACTGGAATACCCCTGCTATAGGACTACAACACATTAATAAATAGTACTGGAATACCCCTGCTATAGGTCTACAACACATTAATAAATAGTACTGGAATACCCCTGCTATAGGTCAACAACACATTAATAAATAGTACTGGAATACCCCTGCTATAGGTCTACAACACATTAATAAATAGTACTGGAATACCCCTGCTATAGGACTACAACACATTAATAAATAGTACTGCTGTACCCCTGCTATAGGACTACAACACATTAATAAATAGTACTGGAATACCCCTGCTATAGGACTACAACACATTAATAAATAGTACTGGAATACCCCTGCTATAGGACTACAACACATTAATAAATAGTACTGCTGTACCCCTGCTATAGGTCTACAACACATTAATAAATAGTACTGGAATACCCCTGCTATAGGCCTACAACACATTAATAAATAGTACTGCGGTACCCCTGCTATAGGACTACAACACATTAATAAATAGTACTGCGGTACCCTTGCTATAGGTCTACAACACATTAATAAATAGTACTGCTGTACCCCTGCTATAGGTCTACAACACATTAATAAATAGTACTGCTGTACCCCTGCTATAGGACTACAACACATTAATAAATAGTACTGCTGTACACCTGCTATAGGTCTACAACACATTATTAAATAGTACTGGAATACCCCTGCTGTAGGTCTACAACACATTAATGAATAGTACTGCTGTACCCCTGCTATAGGTCTACAACACATTAATAAATAGTACTGCTGTAACCCTGCTATAGGACTACAACACATTAATAAATAGTACTGAAATACCCCTGCTATAGGCCTACAACACATTAATAAATAGTACTGGAATACCCCTGCTATAGGACTACAACACATTAATAAATAGTACTGCTGTACACCTGCTATAGGTCTACAACACATTAATAAATAGTACTGGAATACCCCTGCTATAGGTCTACAACACATTAATAAATAGTACTGGAATACCCCTGCTATAGGTCTACAACACATTAATAAATAGTACTGCTGTACCCCTGCTATAGGACTACAACACATTAATAAATAGTACTGCTGTACCCCTGCTATAGGTCTACAACACATTAATAAATAGTACTGCTGTACCCCTGCTATAGGACTACAACACATTAATAAATAGTACTGCTGTACCCCTGCTATAGGACTACAACACATTAATAAATAGTACTGCTGTACCCCTGCTATAGGACTACAACACATTAATAAATAGTACTGGAATACCCCTGCTATAGGTCTACAACACATTAATAAATAGTACTGCTGTACCCCTGCTATAGGACTACAACACATTAATAAATAGTACTGGAATACCCCTGCTATAGGTCTACAACACATTAATAAATAGTACTGTAATACCCCTGCTATAGGACTACAACACATTAATAAATAGTACTGGAATACCCCTGCTATAGGTCTACAACACATTAATAAATAGTACTGGAATACCCCTGCTATAGGTCTACAACACATTAATAAATAGTACTGCTGTACCCCTGCTATAGGACTACAACACATTAATAAATAGTACTGCTGTACCCCTGCTATAGGTCTACAACACATTAATAAATAGTACTGCTGTACCCCTGCTATAGGACTACAACACATTAATAAATAGTACTGCTGTACCCCTGCTATAGGACTACAACACATTAATAAATAGTACTGCTGTACCCCTGCTATAGGACTACAACACATTAATAAATAGTACTGGAATACCCCTGCTATAGGTCTACAACACATTAATAAATAGTACTGCTGTACCCCTGCTATAGGACTACAACACATTAATAAATAGTACTGGAATACCCCTGCTATAGGTCTACAACACATTAATAAATAGTACTGGAATACCCCTGCTATAGGACTACAACACATTAATAAATAGTACTGCGGTACCCCTGCTATAGGTCTACAACACATTAATAAATAGTACTGGAATACCCCTGCTATAGGTCTACAACACATTAATAAATAGTACTGCTGTACCCCTGCTATAGGTCTACAACACATTAATAAATAGTACTGCTGTACCCCTGCTATAGGTCTACAACACATTAATAAATAGTACTGCTGTACACCTGCTATAGGTCTACAACACATTAATAAATAGTACTGCTGTAACCCTGCTATAGGTCTACAACACATTAATAAATAGTACTGCTGTACCCCTGCTATAGGTCTACAACACATTAATAAATAGTACTGGAATACCCCTGCTATAGGACTACAACACATTAATAAATAGTACTGCTGTACCCCTGCTATAGGACTACAACACATTAATAAATAGTACTGCTGTACCCCTGCTATAGGTCTACAACACATTAATAAATAGTACTGCTGTACCCCTGCTATATGTCTACAACACATTAATAAATAGTACTGGAATACCCCTGCTATAGGACTACAACACATTAATAAATAGTACTGAAATACCCCTGCTATAGGTCAACAACACATTCATAAATAGTACTGGAATACCCCTGCTATAGGACTACAACACATTAATAAATAGTACTGTAATACCCCTGCTATAGGTCTACAACACATTAATAAATAGTACTGGAATACCCCTGCTATAGGACTACAACACATTAATAAATAGTACTCTAGTACCCCTGCTATAGGACTACAACACATTAATAAATAGTACTGTAATACCCCTGCTATAGGTCTACAACACATTAATAAATAGTACTGCTGTACACCTGCTATAGGTCTACAACACATTAATAAATAGTACTGGAATACCCCTGCTATAGGACTACAACACATTAATAAATAGTACTGGAATACCCCTGCTATAGGTCTACAACACATTAATAAATAGTACTGGAATACCCCTGCTATAGGACTACAACACATTAATAAATAGTACTGGAATACCCCTGCTATAGGTCTACAACACATTAATAAATAGTACTGGAATACCCCTGCTATAGGACTACAACACATTAATAAATAGTACTGGAATACCCCTGCTATAGGACTACAACACATTAATAAATAGTACTGGAATACCCCTGCTATAGGTCTACAACACATTAATAAATAGTACTGGAATACCCCTGCTATAGGTCTACAACACATTAATAAATAGTACTGCTGTACCCCTGCTATAGGACTACAACACATTAATAAATAGTACTGCGGTACCCCTGCTATAGGTCTACAACACATTAATAAATAGTACTGGAATACCCCTGCTATAGGACTACAACACATTAATAAATAGTACTGGAATACCCCTGCTATAGGTCTACAACACATTAATAAATAGTACTGGAATACCCCTGCTATAGGACTACAACACATTAATAAATAGTACTGCTGTACCCCTGCTATAGGACTACAACACATTAATAAATAGTACTGCTGTACCCCTGCTATAGGACTACAACACATTAATAAATAGTACTGCTGTACCCCTGCTATAGGACTACAACACATTAATAAATAGTACTGCTGTACCCCTGCTATAGGACTACAACACATTAATAAATAGTACTGCTGTACCCCTGCTATAGGACTACAACACATTAATAAATAGTACTCTAGTACCCCTGCTATAGGACTACAACACATTAATAAATAGTACTGGAATACCCCTGCTATAGGACTACAACACATTAATAAATAGTACTGCTGTACCCCTGCTATAGGTCTACAACACATTCATAAATAGTACTGGAATACCCCTGCTATAGGTCTACAACACATTAATAAATAGTACTGGAATACCCCTGCTATAGGTCTACAACACATTCATAAATAGTACTGTAATACCCCTGCTATAGGTCAACAACACATTAATAAATAGTACTGGAATACCCCTGCTATAGGACTACAACACATTAATAAATAGTACTGCTGTACCCCTGCTATAGGCCTACAACACATTAATAAATAGTACTGGAATACCCCTGCTATAGGACTACAACACATTAATAAATAGTACTGCTGTACCCCTGCTATAGGACTACAACACATTAATAAATAGTACTGCGGTACCCCTGCTATAGGTCTACAACACATTAATAAATAGTACTGCGGTACCCCTGCTATAGGTCTACAACACATTAATAAATAGTACTGGAATACCCCTGCTATAGGTCAACAACACATTAATAAATAGTACTGGAATACCCCTGCTATAGGTCTACAACACATTAATAAATAGTACTGCTGTACCCCTGCTATAGGTCTACAACACATTAATAAATAGTACTGCGGTACCCCTGCTATAGGACTACAACACATTAATAAATAGTACTGGAATACCCCTGCTATAGGTCAACAACACATTAATAAATAGTACTGGAATACCCCTGCTATACGTCTACAACACATTAATAAATAGTACTGGAATACCCCTGCTATAGGTCTACAACACATTAATAAATAGTACTGGAATACCCCTGCTATAGGACTACAACACATTAATAAATAGTACTGGAATACCCCTGCTATAGGACTACAACACATTAATAAATAGTACTGCTGTACCCCTGCTATAGGTCTACAACACATTAATAAATAGTACTGGAATACCCCTGCTATAGGTCTACAACACATTCATAAATAGTACTGTAATACCCCTGCTATAGGTCAACAACACATTAATAAATAGTACTGGAATACCCCTGCTATAGGTCTACAACACATTCATAAATAGTACTGTAATACCCCTGCTATAGGTCTACAACACATTAATATAAAGTACTGCTGTACCCCTGCTATAGGTCTACAACACATTCATAAATAGTACTGGAATACCCCTGCTATAGGTCTACAACACATTAATAAATAGTACTGCGCTACCCCTGCTATACGTCTACAACACATTAATAAATAGTACTGGAATACCCCTGCTATAGGTCTACAACACATTAATAAATAGTACTGGAATACCCCTGCTATAGGTCTACAACACATTAATAAATAGTACTGCTGTACCCCTGCTATAGGTCTAAAACATTAATAAATAGTACTGCTGTACCCCTGCTATAGGACTACAACACATTAATAAATAGTACTGCGCTACCCCTGCTATAGGACTACAACACATTAATAAATAGTACTGCTGTACCCCTGCTATAGGTCTACAACACATTAATAAATAGTACTGCTGTACCCCTGCTATAGGACTACAACACATTAATAAATAGTACTGCTGTACCCCTGCTATAGGTCCACAACACATTAATAAATAGTACTGCGCTACCCCTGCTATAGGACTACAACACATTAATAAATAGTACTTCTGTACCCCTGCTATAGGTCTACAACACATTAATAAATAGTACTGCTGTACCCCTGCTATAGGACTACAACACATTAATAAATAGTACTGCTGTACCCCTGCTACAGGTCTACAACGCATACATGGCTCCTAGCATAAGGCTACTTTCCCGAACACTAAAATGGATTGTTTTAATCAAACTGAAACTGAAGAAAAAAAATGACTAAATCAAGTCTAAAAACAAACAGGAAACTAAACAGAATTTTGAAAATCTAAAAACTAATAGAAATACAATTTTATAGAAAATGACCAGACTATAATAACCTTGGGCCCCAGTACTAGAGGTAGCAAAGCAACTCCACCGCATTATCAGTCCACCCCCACAATTGAATGTAGGGAGGTTGTTATTTTCTTTGAACGCTTCATTTGGTCATTGGTAAATATAAGAAGACCCCATTGATGAAGGAGACAAGAAAGCCTGATTGAACTTCTCACAAACACACACAAAAATCTTGGAGAAAATGTTCTTCGGACCAATTAAACAAAATTTGAGCTCTTTGGCAATGCAGATCAGCGCTGTGTTTACTAACAACCAAAGGAACCATTCAATCTAAAGAACACCCTCCCTACAATCAAAGATGGGGGAGGTTTGATAATGCTGTGGGGATGCTTTGCTACCTCCGGTACTGGGGGCCTTGAACGTGTACAAGGCATCAGGAAATCAAAAGATGATCAGGTGTTTTGTAGTCCAATATTAAACTCAGTGTTCAAAACAACTGGGACTCCATTGAAGGTTGTGGGTCTTCCAGCAGGACAATGATCCCAAACACATGAAAGAGCACCCAGGAATGGTACAAGAAGAGATGCTGGACTGTTCTGGAGTGGCCAGTGAGTCCAGATCTGAATCACGTCCATAACCAATGGAGAGCATTTGATGAACATTGATGAATTAGAGCAGTTTACAGCTGAAGAATGGGCCAAATTGTCTGTAGAAAGGTGTAGCAAGCTCATTGATGGTTACAAGAAGTGTTTGTCTGCAGTTATCTTGGCCAAAGGCTGTGCAACCAAGTACTACCTCTGAGGTGCCAATAATTTTGTCCATGCCATTTGTCTTCACTTTCAAAACTAAAATTGTAAACTTAAGTTTACAAAAATGTAATTGGTTCTGCAATGTTTGAAATCCAATAAGGTGTGGTGACCAAAAGTGAAATTAGGGTCTTCCCTGTGGCTCAGTTGGTAGAGCATGGTGTTTGCAACGCCAGCATGGTGTGTGCAACGCCAGGGTTGTGGGTTTGATTCCCACGGGGGGCCAGTAAAAAAAATATATACAGTGCCTTGCGAAAGTATTCGGCCCCCTTGAACTTTTCGACCTTTTGCCACATTTCAGGCTTCAAACATAAAGATATAAAACTGTAATTTTTCTGAAGAATCAACAACAAGTGGGACACAATTATGAAGTGGAACGAAATTTATTGGATATTTCAAACTTTTTTAACAAATAAAAAACGGAAAAATTGTCTGTGCAAAATTATTCAGCCCCTTTACTTTCAGTGCAGCAAACTCTCTCCAGAAGTTCAGTGAGGATCTCTGAATGATCCAATGTTGACCTAAATGACTAATGATGATAAATAGAATCCACCTGTGTGTAATCAAGTCTCCGTATAAATGCACCTGCTCTGTGATAGTCTCAGAGGTCCGTTTAAAGCGCAGAGAGCATCATGAAGAACAAGGAACACACCAGGCAGGTCCGAGATACTGTTGTGGAGAAGTTTAAAGCTGGATTTGGATACAAAAAGATTTCCCAAGCTTTAAACATCCCAAGGAGCACTGTGCAAGCGATAATATTGAAATGGAAGGAGTATCAGACCACTGCAAATCTACAAAGACCCGGCCGTCCCTCTAAACTTTCAGCTCATACAAGGAGAAGACTGATCAGAGATGCAGCCAAGAGGCCCATGATCACTCTGGATGAACTGAAGAGATCTTCAGCTGAGGTGGGAGACTCTGTCCATAGGACAACAATCAGTCGTATACTGCACAAATCTGGCCTTTATGGAAGAGTGGCAAGAAGAAAGCCATTTCTTAAAGATATCCATAAAAAGTGTAGTTTAAAGTTTGCCACTAGCCACCTGGGAGACACACCAAACATGTGGAAGAAGGTGCTCTGGTCAGATGAAACCAAATCGAACTTTTTGGCAACAATGCAAAACGTTATGTTTGGTGTAAAAGCAACACAGCTCATCACCCTGAACACACCATCCCCACTGTCAAACATGGTGGTGGCAGCATCATGGTTTGGGCCTGCTTTTCTTCAGCAGGGGCAGGGAAGATGGATGGAGCCAAATACAGGACCATTCTGGAAGAAAACCTGATGGAGTCTGCAAAAGACCTGAGACTGGGACGGAGATTTGTCTTCCAACAAGACAATGATCCAAAACATAAAGCAAAATCTACAATGGAATGGTTCACAAATAAACATATCCAGGTGTTAGAATGGCCAAGTCCAGACCTGAATCCAATCCAGAATCTGTGGAAAGAACTGAAAACTGCTGTTCACAAACGCTCTCCATCCAACCTCACTGAGCTCGAGCTGTTTTGCAAGGAGGAATGGGCAAAAATGTCAGTCTCTCGATGTGCAAAACTGATAGAGACATACCCCAGCGACTTACAGCTGTAATCGCAGCAAAAGGTGGCGCTACAAAGTATTAACTTAAGGGGGCTGAATAATTTTGCACGCCCAATTTTTCAGTTTTTTATTTGTTAAACAAGTTTGAAATATCCAATAAATTTCGTTCCACTTCATGTTTGTGTCCCACATGTTGTTGATTCTTCACAAAAAATTACAGTTTTATATCTTTATGTTTGAAGCCTGAAATGTGGCAAAAGGTTGAAAAGTTCAAGGGGGCCGAATACTTTCGCAAGGCACTGTATATAATACACTCACTACATACTGTAAGTCGCTCTGGATAAGAGCGTCTGCTAAATGACTAAAATGTAAATGTTAAAATGTCTACTTATTTTAATGAATTCAGACCTCTTGACATTTTGTTACATTACAGCCTTATTCTAAAATGGTTTAATTACAAGAAAATCCTCAGCAATCTACACACAATACCCCATAATGACAAAGCAAAAACAAGTTCAGACATTTTTGCAAATGTATAAAAAAAACAACTGAAAAACCTTATTTACACATAAGTATTCAGACCCTTCACTATGAGATTCGAAATTGAGCTCAGGTGCATGCTGTTTCCATTGATCATCCTAGAGATGTTTCTACAACTTGATTGGAGTCCACCTGTGGTAAATTCAATTGGTTGGACATGGTTTGGAAATGTCAGAGCAAAAAACCAAGCCATGAGGTCGAAGGAATTATCTGTAGAGGTATGAGACAGGATTGTGTTGAGGCACAAATCTGGGGAAGGGTACCAAAAAATATCTGCAGCATTGAAGGTCCCCAAGAGCACAGTGGCCTCCATCATTCTTAAATGGAAGAAGTTTGGAACCACCAAGACTCTTCCTAGAGCTGCCCCCCCTGGCCAAACTGAGCAATTGGGGGAGAAGTGCCTTGGTCAAGGAGGGGACCAAGAACCCAATGGTCACTCTGACAGAGCTCCAGAGTTCCTCTGTGGAGATGGGAGAACCTTCCAGAAGGACAACCATCTCTGCTGCACTCCACCAATCAGGCCTTTATGGTAGAGAGCCAAACGGAAGCCACTCCTCAGTAAAAGGCGCATAACAGCCCACTTGGAGTTTGCCAAAAGTCACCTAAAGACTCTCAGACCATGAGAAACAAGATTCTCTGGTCCGATGAAAACCAGATTGAACTCTTTGACCTGAATGCCAAGCGTCATGTTTGGAGGAAACCTGGCACCATCCCTACGGCGAAGCATGGTGGTGGCAGCATCATGCTGTGGGAAAGTTTTTCAGTGGCAGGGACTGGGAGACTAGTCAGGATTGATGGAAAGAGCGCTCAGGACCTCAGACTGGGGTGAAGTTTCACCTTCCAACAGGACAAAGACCCTAAGCACACAGCCAAGACAATGCAGGAGTGGCTTCGAGACAGATCTCTGAATGTCCTTGATTGGCCCAGCTAGAGCCCGGACTTGAACCCGATCGCACATCTCTGGAGAGACCTGAAAATAGCTGTGCAGCAACGCTCCCCATCCAACCTGACAGAGCTTGAGAGGATCTGAGAAGAATGGGAGAAACTCTCCAAATACAGGTGTGCCAAGCTTGTCGCATCATACCTAAGAAGACTCAAGGCTGTAATCGCTGTCAAAGGTTCTTCAACAAAGTACTGAGTAAAAGGTCTGAATACTTATGTAAATTTGATATCAGTTTTCTTGAATTTTGAATATATATGAATTTTGAATAATAATAATACATCTAATTTTGAATACATTTGCAAAAATGTCTAAACCTGTTTTTGCTTCGTTATCATGGGGTATTGTGTGTTGATTGATGAGTGGGGAAAAACGATTTAATCAATACAATAACGCTGTAACGTAACAAAATGTGAAAAAAGTCAAGGAGTCTGAATACTTTCCCAAAGGCACTGTGTATGATGGTTTCACACATATATTTAAATATAATTGAATGTATCTCTATGCTTTTACCTTTAGGGCTAGAATCAAGCCGTATCGCGGAAGATCCGCGTTATAGCACAATTGAAATTTAAAAGGTAAATTCCCGATCGACAAGTCGACATAAACAGATTGAATCTAGGCCTTAAATGCACTGTGAGAGGATAGTATTACTTACCATGTCATTGCTAAGAACTGTAGAATGCAGAAGATGATGGCCAGTCCCTTCTTTTGCCACTACAGAGTACAGAGACAGAACGAATCTCATGTCTTTTGTCAAACAGCTGTGTTGTAGATTTGTTATAGTGCATATGGCAGCGTTTCCCAAACTCGGTCCTAGGGACCCCAAAAGGGTACAAGTTTGGGGTTTTGCCCTAGCACTACACAGCTGATTTAAATAATCAACTCATCATCAAACTTTGATTATTTGAATCAGCTGTGTATTGTTAGGGCAAAAAACAAAACATGCACCTCTTGGGGTCCCCAAGACTGAGTTTTGGAAACACTGGGTTAGGGTCACAATGTAGGCTACTGAACTGTTTAGAGGCTTTCAGATACTTACCCAGAAAACTGCACAAAGAGTCAAAATGAGACAGAGCTGGAGGCAGAAAGAGAAAAACAAAAGTAAACCTTCCGAATATTGATTAAATGAACGTATTATGTATTCTACTGTCATTAACGCATATTTGATTCATGTGTAATCTACTGTGAGGGATTTACTTCAGATCACCACTCAGCTTTGTGTGTGTTTTGACTTGCCCTAACAGCAGATCAACCTTAAAGAGTAACTGACCCTAACAAA
The DNA here is from genome assembly GCF_901001165.1 of Salmo trutta. Taxonomy (NCBI): domain Eukaryota; kingdom Metazoa; phylum Chordata; class Actinopteri; order Salmoniformes; family Salmonidae; genus Salmo; species Salmo trutta. The sequence continues at coordinate 46,370,893 of NC_042958.1, forward strand.
CAACTTTTCGTTTAGAAAACAGCCTATTTGACATTGATATGAGTTAATGACTTAAATGTAAACATTTATTCTACTGCCAAAATTGACTACGAACTGTAAATAGGATAATTTTGGTCATAAAGTCAGTCTCGTCCAAAACAGAGTTTTGTGAGAATTGTAGTCATGTCCGCATCAGAACGCAAATTAAGTTTTGTTTCAATCCTGCCCACATGTCCACAGCTGGCCGCATATAAGTAATCATCAATTGTGCAACTGCACGCAACCTGATCGTAATACCTGTGGAAAATTTGGGTCAACTATGGATATCCCAATGGGGCTAGTTAGGGACCATTTGTAAATTACACAATATACATGGGACATTATGTTAAAATTCAAATATCTCTAAATTTTAACGACTTAAAAACCTCAAAGCAACTATACATTGTAGAAATTGATATACAAGTGTTTAAAGCATTTAATTACAAAACGAAAAAGGTGTGGAACATGAAAATATTGTGTCATTTAAAATTATGTAATTTATAGCCCCGGAGATGGGCTATCCAAAGTCAAACTAACTTTGCCACGGTCGTACACCAGCCGGCTGAAGCGAATTGGCTAAATCATTTGGCTAACTCTTCCCACCTGCGAACACGCACGAGACACCCACATCAAACCACACCCTGAAACCAACTCACGTTTGAAATCAGACATGGCTGCTAGCATTTCTTAAATCAACCAAATCTAAAAAGGAGGACACATCGGGAGTTACAGTCGCCCTTTAAGTTGTCGTTTAAAATGTTTGGACTTTTTCAGTCATGGAAAAAGTAGTGTCTGTCCTAAACTAGTGACAGACTATCCCTTATTAAGAACAGAAGTATCATGGAACACTGAGTAAACCAGTGTCTTAAAGGGGATATGCATCCAACACACATCACACTGTGACACTTTGTGTTTTCAAAGTTGAAAACTTTATTGCGCGGGGGGGGGGGGTGCAAAAACATACGTTTGCACCCCTATTTTGAAAGTGGGGTTGCAGCTGCTCTGTTTGCTGATATCGGCAGGCTTAGGGGCAGCTGTATAGAAAAAGAACTGACTAAACCTAAGCCTTAACTGTCGTAGTACTCATTTTACTCTTATCCAGAGTGACTTACAGTTAGTGCATTCATCTTAAGGTCGCTAGGTGAGACAATCACTTATCATCACAGTCGTAGTAAATCAAACTTTTCCTCAAGGTAGCTAGGTGAGACAAATCACTTATCATCACAGTCGTAGTAAATCAAACTTTTCCTCAAGGTAGCTAGGTGAGACAAATCACTTATCATCACAGTCGTAGTAAATAAAAACCTTTCCTCAATAAAGCAGCTGTCAGCAAAGTCCGCCGTAGTGTGAAAAGGTGCTGTGGGATTACTTACAATGATCGTTGTATGCGGTTGTTTAACTTAACATTAGTTGACTAGGACATCTGTGTATGTCCTTTTTTTTATGTCAATCTCATGTCCATTTTATTATTTTATTTAACATTTATTTAAACTAGGTAAGTCAGTTAAGAACAAATTCTTATTTACAATGACGGCCTACCCCAGCCAAACCCGGACGACGCTGGGCCAATTGTGCGCCGCCCTATGGGACTCCCAATCACGACCGGATGTGATTCCGCCTGGATTCGAACCAGGGACTGTAGTATCTCCTCTTGCACTGAGATGCAGTGCCTTAGACCACTGCGCCACTCAGGAGCAGCAGAAGCAGAAGCTAGGCTATTTAATAGAAGAGTACGTGGATGTGCAGTAGGTAGTTAGTTACCAGCACAACACAGGTGGCTATCAGTCTGGTCGGTTCAAACATTCTCTTCAGCTGCTTCACGGGTCCCATCAGGAAACAGGTGCTGAAGACAGATAAAGTAAAACACACTGGTTACAACAGAAATAATGCCAAATGTATTCTAGATTTCTATGGGTTACACTTTCAATATACAACATACTGATCACACAGGCCCAGAGAAACAAACAACGTTTTTTATTTACAGAAAATAAACGTATGATGATAGAGACCTTTAAAGGGGCAATCTGGGATTCAAACAACAAACCCACCCCACCACTTTTTCAGTAAACAGCTGAGGGATGGGGCTGGAGAAATTTAACCACTCGCAAATATATAGACAGTGCAATTATTGCAAGGACTAACCATACATGACATCAAGATTATCGTTTGAATCTTGTTTTGAAGCTATACAGTGTTTGTTTACAATCCCATTGTTTAAAAACAATGGGGTACACAATCTTATATTTGGGGTAGTGATGGAGTAAGTAAGACCGTTGAACTAAGCTCATGAGTTATTTAGAATATATTCTTCAAGAATCAAATGGCTATAGATCCCTCACTTGAGTCAATAAATAGATGTAACAATCACTGAATGCTCCTTTAAAACAGAAAAGAAATGCTATTTACATAATTGACAAGCAGAACAAATGCATTCTCATTTCAACTGTGTGAATAGATGTTCTGTGGCGGGCTATATAATAAGCCATCTATTATTGGCTACAGCTTGTAGGGACATTACATGGAACACAGTCACATTTAAACCCACGTACAACAATCCCGACCCCGTCACCCTTACATAATCAGTCATCGGTATCATTAGTTAAGCACCCGCCATTTTCATTTCCAGCTCTGATGGATCGATTGTTTGGACGCATCTGTCATCTTTATCAATTTATCACTTCCTCCCCCTTTTTCTCTGCCCCCCCAGCTCTAGAGAGATGCATCCACCTGACCTACGACTCTGCTTTCACACAAAGACCCTGGAGAAAGGCATCCACCTGACCTACGACCCTGCTTTCACACAAAGACCCTGGAGAGATGTATCCACCTGACCTACGACCCTGCCTGCCACCTCTCCATCTGAGGGGGGGGAAAGGGGCAGGTCATGAGGCAGGTCATGAGGTGATCAGGTCAGATGATGAGACAGAAGAATACCGCCTATCTGTGACTGGTGACGCGGGCAGGAAGCCTCTGACAGCCACAGGGTGAAGGAGGGGGAGAGGAAGGTGGTAGAGGGGAAGGAGAGGAAGTGGAGCGGAGCGGAGCTGAGGGGAAGGAGAGGAGAGGAAGTGGAGCGGAGCTGAGGGGAAGGAGAGGAAGTGGAGCGGAGCTGAGGGGAAGGAGAGGAAGTGGAGCGGAGCTGAGGGGAAGGAGAGGAAGTGGAGCGGAGCTGAGGGGAAGGAGAGGAAGTGGAGCGGAGCTGAGGGGAAGGAGAGGAAGTGGAGCGGAGCTGAGGGGAAGGAGAGGAAGTGGAGCGGAGCTGAGGGGAAGGAGAGGAAGTGGAGCGGAGCTGAGGGGAAGGAGAGGAAGTGGAGCGGAGCTGAGGGGAAGGAGAGGAAGTGGAGCGGAGCTGAGGGGAAGGAGAAGATGTGGAGCTGAGGGGAAGGAGAGGAAGTGGAGCGGAGCTGAGTGGAAGGAGAGGATGTGGAGCGGAGCTGAGTGGAAGGAGAGGAAGTGGAGCGGAGTTGAGGGGAAGGAGAGGATGTGGAGCGGAGCTGAGTGGAAGGAGAGGATGTGGAGCGGAGCTGAGTGGAAGGAGAGGAAGTGGAGCGGAGCTGAGGGGAAGGAGAGGATGTGGAGCGGAGCTGAGCTGAGGGGAAGGAGAGGATGTGGAGCGGAGCTGAGGGGAAGGAGAGGAAGTGGAGCGGAGTTGAGGGGAAGGAGAAGATGTGGAGCTGAGGGGAAGGAGAGGAAGTGGAGCGGAGCTGAGTGGAAGGAGAGGAAGTGGAGCGGAGTTGACGGGAAGGAGAGGATGTGGAGCGGAGCTGACGGGAAGGAGAGGATGTGGAGCGGAGCTGAGGGGAAGGAGTGGATGTGGAGCGGAGCTGAGGGGAAGGAGAGGATGTGGAGCGGAGCTGAGGGGAAGGAGAGGATGTGGAGCGGAGCTGAGGGGAAGGAGAGGATGTGGAGCGGAGCTGAGGGGAAGGAGTGGATGTGGAGCGGAGCTGAGGGGAAGGAGTGGATGTGGAGCGGAGCTGAGGGGACGGGGAGGATGTGGAGCGGAGCTGAGGGGAAGGAGAGGATGTGGAGCGGAGCGGAGCTGAGGGGAAGGAGAGGATGTGGAGCGGAGCTGAGGGGAAATGGAAGGGCTTAAGGTGCTCAGTGGTACATTATTCTAAGGCATTTTAGTCCCATTTTAATTAATCCAGCAAGTCAGTGTGTCAAACCACATGGCCACATAGGAATCCCTGGAAAACAGTGGCATGTGTACTACAAAATAAATAGCCAACGTCCCTCAGGCAGACAAGCTTTTCCAACAGAGCCAGTTTGAGTAGTAGTAACCGTTAAAGTCACCATTACATAACCACCATATATGCTGAAGGGCTTGTGGGCCTAAATATTATACAATGTGGCACTTATGAGTTACTTATTAACCTGCATAGCTGAATATACGCCTTCATTGAAATATGACAGTCTGAGCACTTCCACTTACTGTGTGAATATACTAGACAAAAGCCCTGTCTGTGCTGCAAATGGCACCCTATTCCCTACATATCTGCCCTGGTCAAATGTAGTGCACTACATTGCATTTGGGACAAAGGCCCAGTGTAAACATGACACTACTGTTTGTGGTACAGAACAGTCACCAGGAGTTAGGACACACAAGGCACTGTCCCCCAGTTTGTTTCACACAGCGTTGTTGCTGTGTAAACACACACGAGACTTAGTTAAGCTGCAGCTGGCCCAGAACAGAGCAGCACGTCTTGCGCTTCACTGTAATCAGAGGGCTGATATTAATACTATGCATGTCAGTCGCTGTTGGTGAAGAGTTGACGAAAGACTGACTGCATCACTTCTTCTTTTTAGAAGAAACATTCATGTGTTGGAAATTCAAAATTATTTACATAGTCAACTTCCACACAGCTCTGACACACACGCTTACCCCACCAGACATGCCACCAGGGGTCTTTTCACAGTCCTCAGGTCCAGAACAAATTCAAGGAAACGTACAGTATTATACAGAGCCATGAGTGCATGGACCTCCCATCTTATGTAGTGAACAGCAAACCTGGTTTATAAAAATAAATCTCTTCCCCCATGTGGCCTACTTGTTGTGTGTATGTACTGACATGTACGTGGAACTAATAGATGCACACAATTTTAGCAAGCAGAGGGGAGGAACCAGGCTCAGAGGGGAGGAACCAGGCTCAGAGGGGAGGAACCAGGCACAGAGAGGGGAAACCAGGCACAGAGAGGGGAAACCAGGCACAGAGGGGGGAAACCAGGCACAGAGGGGAGGAACCTGGCACAGAGAGGAGAAACCAGGCTCAGAGAGGAGGAACCAGGCTCAGAGAGGAGAAACCAGGCTCAGAGAGGAGGAACCAGGCTCAGAGAGGAGGAACCAGGCTCAGAGAGGAGGAACCAGGCTCAGAGAGGAGGAACCAGGCTCAGAGAGGAAGAACCAGGCTCAGAGAGGAGGAACCAGGCTCAGAGGGGAGGAACGAGGCTCATAGGGGAGGAACCAGGCTCAGAGGTAGCGCTTGCCATGCAGTAGCAGAGAGAAGTCTATGACAAAGGTGGCAGTAGTCTTTGACAAATTTTAGGGCCTTCCTCTGACACCTCCTGGTATAGAGGTCCTGGATTGCAGGAAGCTTGGCCCCAGTGACGTACTGGGCCATACGCACTACCCTCTGTAGTGCCTTGCGGTCGGAGGCCGAGCAGTTGCCATACCAGGCAGTTATGCAACCCGTCAGGATGCTCTCGATGGGGCAGCTGTAAAACCTTTAGAGGATCTGAGGACCCATGCCAAATCTTTTCAGTTCCTGTGGGGGGAAAGGTTTTGTCGTGCCCTCTTCACGACTGTCTTGGCGTGCTTGGACCATGTTAGTTTGTTGGTGATGTGGATGTCAAGGAACTTGAAGCTCTCAACCTGCTCCACTACAGCCCCATCGATGAGAACCAGGGCGTGCTCGGTCCTCCTTTTCCTGTAGTCCACAACCATCTCCTTAGTCTTGATCACGTTGAGGGAGAGGTTGTTGTCCTGGCACCATCTGGCCAGGTCTCTGACCTCCTCCCTATAGGCTGTCTCATCGTTGTCTGTGATCAGGCCTACCACTGTTGTGTCATCAGCCAACTTAATGATGGTGTTGGAGTTGTGCCTGGCCATGCAGTCATGAGTGAACAGGGAGTACAGGAGGGGACTGAGCACACACCCCTGAGGGGCCCCGTGTTGAGGATCAGCGTGGTGGATGTGTTGTTACCTACCCTTGCCTCCTGGGGGCGGCCTGTCAGTAAGTCTAGGATCCAGTTGCAGAGGGAGGTGTTTAGTCCCAGGGTCCTTAGCTTAGTGATGAGCTTTGAGGGCACTATGGTGTTGAATGCTGAGCTGTAGTCAATTAATAGCATTCTCACATAATAGTGTGACAATGTTAGCTAGCTTGTGTTGTAGTACTGTGACAATGTTAGCTAGCTTGTGTTGTAGTAGTGTCACAATGTTAGCTAGCTTGTGTTGTGGTAGTGTGACAATGTTAGCTAGCTTGTGTTGTGGTAGTGTGACAATGTTAGCTAGCTTGTGTTGTGGTAGTGTGACAATGGAGACTGCTGCAGCAGCTGTTATCAACTTCAAGGTGGATTTTGTTGATAATTTGTTAGCATAACCATTTTCAAGATTAACTTTCAAACTTGGTTTACAAATGAACATCATCTGGTGAGTGGCACTGTTTTTTGTTGCTGCTAGCTTTCTGTTAGCTATCTCTTTGAAAATAATGAAACATTGCTGCATTTTAACTTTAGATCACCGGTTAGTGTGATGAATGACTCCTTGCTGACCCCAGTCCACCTGGTCGTGCTGCTGCTCCAGTTTCAACTGCTCTGCCTGCGGCTATGGAACCCTGACCTGTTCACTGGACGTGCTACCTTGTCCCAAACCTGCTGTTTTCGACTCTCTAGAGACAGCAAGAGCGGACCTGTTGCACCCTCTACAACCACTGTGATTATTATTATTTTACCCTGCTGGTCATCTATGAACATTTGAACATCTTGTCCATGTTCTGTTATAATATCCACCCGGCACAGCCAGAAGAGGACTGGCCACCCCTCATAGCCTGGTTCCTCCCTAGGTTTCTTCCTAGGTTCTGGCCTTTCGAGGGAGTTTTTCCTAGCCACTGTGCTTCTACACCTGCATTGCTTGCTGTTTGGGGTTTTAGGCTGGGTTTCTGTATAGCACTTTGTGACATCAGCTGATGTAAGAAGGGCTTTATAAATACATTTGATTGAATGTGATAAAATATATTTGCAATGGGAAGTAATAGCTGGTTTGTTAATTTCATTTTGTACATGAAATGGTTGTTCTTTTGTTGTATTGGTATGATTTCATGGGGCCTACTGAAGTGAATGGGCTACTTATTCTTTACCATTATCTGATGCTGGGTGTGACTTCAGTCTCCTGTCTATCAGCCCTGTCTATCAGCCCTGTTTGTCTGTTTGACCAAAATTGTCTCTCCTTCAGCACCATGGAGTCCACAGGTATTACGGTCTCTGTCTGTTCAGCACCATGGAGTCCACAGGTATTACGGTCTCTGTCTGTTCAGCACCATGAGCCTGTCACCTTTGATATGACACTGTGGTTGTAGATATTTGTGACAGTTGTGTTAGGCTACCATGGGTAATGTAAACACAGTGTTTTTTGTTTTGCTGGTCGCATTATTTTATGCTGTGTGTCACATGTTGTGTCAATACCGGTTCTGTCTCTGTGTGTACGGCAGCCCGAAGCGCAGTCAGGCCTGTTTGAACTATCCAACGCATTCAAAGCCATGTTATGTCCATTTTTTTTGTTTGAGACAACGTGTTAGAGGAGTTGTGGTCCCTCTGAAGACCTAGGTCCTATAGTCATGGTTCACCACTGTGTACAAGTACACCCGCTGGACAGGACGCTATTCTGTCACAGGCCCTTACCCACAATCCATCTCCTTAATGCTGGGTTCCATTTTTTTGAGTCTTTAGTATGACTTGTATTTTGGAGAGTCACGTGTGATATGTTTATCTGACAGCTCAACTCTTGATTCTTAGATAACGAACTAAACCCAACAGACGTGTTCCACCATCAGCGATTCAACCCAAAACATTACTGCACAGCATGTCCTGAACTATAGAAACCCTATACCACAATGAATCCTAGAAAGCTGCCCATTGTGTCCAAAGCAACTTACTTACAGGACAGTGAGTGCATGGGGCCACATGTTTTGTCTGTGATCCCTGTGGGAAATGAACCTACGACCTTGGTGTTTGTTAGTGTCACGCTCTTACCTACTGAGCCACACAGGACTACTACATCAAGCTCAATAGGGAACCCGTCCACCGTGCTTCTGTTCTGTCTGAACCTTTAAAACAACAACTGCATAGTAGGGCAGACCAACCAAGTGGTCTTACTGACACCTGAACCATAGAAATAGAATCCCTAGAACAGGGACGGAACCTATGACCAGATCTCATTCTAATTCCATGACTTGGAACACCCCCTCGACAATGAACTCAATGGACACTAGGGCAGCTATTGACTGACTGCTACTGACTGACTGACTGCTACTGACTGACTGACTGCTACTGACTGACTGACTGCTACTGACTGACTGACTGCTACTGACTGACTGACTGCTACTGCGTACATTCCAAATAGGTGATGGGACAGCAGATTAATAATTGGTCAAGTCTGGCATCCAAAGTCAAGTTAGATGGATAGGATGGAACTTCCTGTTACATTTCCTCACAATACATTTTAATTGAAAACATTTCCTTTCTCCCGATATATTGAAATGTAATTGTAAAAAGTATATGCATTATACATTAAGTGAAGCTTAATGGAAATAGCTTTGTCTTTAGCTCTGGCAGTAACAAAAAGTATTGCTCGCAAATCATGAATGAATGAATAAGTCACCTGGAGAGTGCAGCAAGGTTTCCTAGTGTGTAGAACACAGCAAACAGCTTGGTGCCATTGGGTAAGAACAGGAGTGCAGTGCCCTGGTTGAAACACACACAACATGAAATCATTACCATGCCCACCTAGGCATCATCCTACCATCAGTTTGTATACCAGTCTGATCTGAACCAATCAGATCGTTTCAACTGTCTATAAAACCCCTGGAAGACAAGAGGAGAGGTAAGCTAGATCAATGTAACCTGGAATTAGGGTATTTGGTAAATATCAGGTAGTTCAAATTTTTAAAAATGCTAATCTTTGTATTGCATTTCAATTTGAAATATAAATTGCACGGTTCCCTGAAATGGTACGACTACAATAATGTGACACTATCGCCACCTAGTGGTAAAACCCCATATCAATCTCCACACTGTCTTCCTAGTTCACAAAAACAGGACCCATGGCTCATTTAGGTTTATTTTTTGTTGTTGAGCATATAGGCTAGGGCTCTCTAACACTGTCCCTGGAGAGATACCCTCCTGTAGGTTCTAACTAACACTGTCCCTGGAGAGAAACCCTCCTGTAGGTTCTAACTAACACTGTCCCTGGAGAGAAACCCTCCTGTAGGTTCTAACTAACACTGTCCCTGGAGAGAAACCCTCCTGTAGGTTCTAACTAACACTGTCCCTGGAGAGAAACCCTCCTGTAGGTTCTAACTAACACTGTCCCTGGAGAGAAACCCTCCTGTAGGTTCTAACTCCAACCCTGTTCCTGGAGAGAAACCCTCCTGTAGGTTCTAACTCCAACCCTGTTCCTGGAGAGAAACCCTCCTGTAGGTTTTAACGCCAACCCTGTTCCTGGAGAGAAACCCTCCTGTAGGTTTTAACTCCAACCCTGTTTCTGGAGATCTACCGTCTTGTAGGTTTTAACTCCAACCCTGTTCCTGGAGAGCTACAGTCCTGCAGGTTTTAACTCCAACCCTGTTCCTGGACAGCTACCGTCTTCTAGGTTTTCACTCCAACCCTGTTTCTGGAGAGCTACCGTCCTGTAGGTTTTAACTCCAACCCTGTTCCTGGAGAGCTACCCTCCTGTAGGTTTTAACTCCAACCCTGTTTCTGGAGAGCTACCCTCCTGTAGGTTTTAACTCCAACCCTGTTCCTGGACAGCTACCGTCTTGTAGGTTTTAACTCCAACCCTGTTTCTGGAGAGCTACCGTCCTGTAGGTTTTAACTCCAACCCTGTTTCTGGACAGCTACCATCTTGTAGGTACACTCCAACCCTGTTCCTGGACAGCTACCATCCAACTGGGGTTGGAGTGAAACCCTACAGGACGGTAACAGGGTTTGGAGAGCCGTGATATAGGCTATTAGATAAAGGGTGTCTCCTTGTGGAAGAAACCATGGTGTTCAACACCAACCTTACCTCATGTGATCCAGCTCCTTATGAAGGCATGTAAAGAGTAATGGAGAATAAAAAAAATACAGGATTAATGTTTTAACACATTCCCCAACTAGGCCTAAGTAGAATCAATGATGAATGAGGATATTTTTTTTTAGTCTTATGTCCACACAACTTCACTTAAACCTGCAGGTTTAATGAATGCTTCATAACCTGTTACAAGCGTGTATGAGCCTTTATTTTTTAAAAATGGTGTTATCCAAAATGGAACATTCTGTTGACTCATGATTTGAGGTCTTCCGTTATGAATGGCTCTCACCAGTGTTAAGAACATGGTGTGAATAATCAGTATGCAGAGCTGTTATCAGTACAACTGTTCTGTCGGCAGGCCAGCCCATAACCACACTAACAGAGGAGACAACTGTTCTGTACCCATCACTGGTATCATATTGTGTTCGATTGTAGTTTAGAGCCATCACTGATCTATTGTAGTGTACAGCCATCACCGGTATCATGCTGTGGACAGAGACTCATTCATTGAGGTCTATGGCAGAAGGGAATATACTGTACACTGTAGATGAGGACATGACTCTTATGAGAAAGTGCTTTGTCGATGGAAACAGCTGTGGGCATTGGAAGGGAAGGCGGAATGTGCAAACAAATATTACAACAGATAGAGAGGTAATAAGTCCTTCCTATACACTACATGTGGACACCTGCTCGTCCAACATCTCATTCCAAAACGATAAGCATTAATATGGAGATGGTCCCCCTTTGATGCTATAACAGCCTACACTCTTCTGGGAAGGTTATCCACTAGATGCTGGAACATTGCTGTGGGGACTTGCTTCTATTCAGCCACAAGAGCATTAGTAAGGTTGGGCACTGATGTTGGGTGATTAGGCCTGGCTCGCAGTCTGCGTTCCAATTCATCCCAAAAGGTCAAGTTCTTCTACAACGATCTCGACAAACCATTTCTGTATGGACCTTGCTTTATGCACAGGGTCACGGTCATTCTGAAACAAGAAAGGGTCTTCCCTAAACTGTTGCCACAAAGTAGGAAGCACAGAATCGTCTATAATGTCATTGAATGCTGTAGTGTTAAGATTTCCCTTCACTGGATCTAAGGGGCCCGAACCATGAAAAACAGCCCCAGACCATTATTCCTCCTCCACCAAACTTTACAGTTGACACTATGCATTGGGGAAGGTAGCGTTCTCCTGGCATCCGCAAAATCCAGATTAGTCCGTCGGACTGCCAGATGGTGAAGTGTGATTCATCACTCCAGCCAACGCTTGGCATTGCGAATGGTGATCTTAAGACTGTGTGCAGCTGCTCGGCCATGGAAACCCATTTCATGAAGCTCCCGACAAACAGTTATTGTGCTGACGTTGCTTCCAGAAGCAGTTTGGAACTCGGTACTGAGTGTTGCAACCGGGGACATACAACTTTTACACACCATGCGCTTCAGCACTTGGTGGTCCTGTTCTGTGAGCTTGTGTGGCCTACCACTTTCCGGCTGAGCCGTTGTTGCTCCTAGACCTTTCCACTTCACAATAACAGCACTTACAGTTGACCGGGGCAGCTCTAACATGGCAGAAATTTCACGAACTGACTTGTTGGAAAGGTGGCATCCTATGACGGTGCCACGTTGAAAGTCACTGAGCTCTTCAGTAAGGCCATTCTACTGGCAATGTTTGTCTATGGAGATTGCATGGTTGTGTGCTTGATTTTATTAACCTGTAAGCAATGGGTGTGGCTAAAGTAGCCAAATCCACTAATTTGAAGGGGTGTTCACACACTTTTGTATATATAGTGTATAACAAGAGTTGCTTTACTGAAATGTCAACAACAAACCATAAACTCTCATGAAACTGTCTGAGTGGTCCAGACAGTGCTGGTACCACACAGTAAAAAATAAATAAGGAGTATGCCGAAATAGACACAGGTAAAGGGCATAATGCCTAAATAGGCCAGGGCCCGTATTCACAGTCTCTCAAATTAGTGCTGATCTAGGATCAGTGTCACCTTCTAAAGTACATGAACAGTGTGGGACTTGTTCCTAGATTAGCAGCACTCGTATAGATGTAACAGTATAGCTTCCGTCCCTCTCCTCACCCCAACCTGGGCTTGAACCAGGGACCCTCTGCACACATCAACAACTGACACCCTCGAAGCATCGTTACACATCGCGCCACAAAAGCCGCAGCCCTTGTAGCACAAGGGGAACAACTACTTCAGGTCTCAGAGCGAGTGACGTCACCCGATTGAAACACTATTAGCGCGCACCACCGCTAACTAACTAGCCATTTCACATCGGTTACATAGAGTGTATGGGAACTCCCAAGTATAGAGCTAAAACAGCGGGATAGAAGTAGAGTCAACTTTAGTGACCTGTCAAAACAATCTAATGAAGACTGCCAGTCTGTTTCAGGGGCTAGGACCAAACAGGAAGTACAAGGCATCATGCTGAGATAATTTCTTAATAGCCTAGAGGCCCTTGCCTGTCTCAGAGTACTATTGATCTCAGATCACTTTTGCCTTTTACATTATAATTAATAAGATTATATGGACAGGGGAGACCTGGTTCTATCCCACATGTAGAGTATAGCCCAGGTAAAAAGTAGTGCCCTATATTCGGGAAAAGGGAGTCATTTCAGACTCACAATAATGCTGAAATAGGGTGAAATCTCACCAGTATGGAGCACAGGATGCCTGAAACGAAGCATATCACGAACCACTTCAGCCGGGTGCTGTAGTTGAGGGTCGAGGCATCCAGGACCTGAGGAGAGAACAATGGCAGGATGTCACAAGACAGACGCGCAACGACCCAACGCACGCACAGACCCAGGGACCCAAGGTCTCTCTTCCTACTGATGGTTCTACCATGCTGACCAGTGGCAAAGGAGAGAAAAAAATATCAAAGTTAGACCTATTTGAACCCACAAGAACAACAGAAGTAATATAACTTATATTTAGAACTTCTATGACAGCAGCACAAATCAATCTTTGCTTCTGGTGCCACATGACAGGAAAAGGAAAGCCATGGTTGTACTGTAAATCAGCTGAGCAGCACTGAACTGTTTTGAACCAATACACTGTTTTGAAGTGTACATTGCTAGTCAGGGAAATTAACACAAGTGAATTCATTAGATAAATGCGGTGTTCTTGTGGGACAAAACCATGGTGTCCTTACGAAGGCATGTAAAGAGCAGTGATGCATACAAATACACACGATTAATGATGAGACATTGTTAGCAATCACAGCCATACAATTACATATATAATCAATGTATAGGATCTCAAAGCTCGCTCGTTTTTTGAACTCCTGAGCTGCATCGGTGCATGTCCTGCTTTACTCCTAATAGCATGTGTGTGTGTCGTGAACAACAGCGTCGGCAACAACAGTACACTCGGTGGTTCGCCTACAAAATAGCACTCCTCCACTGTCAAAGTCCTGCAATAAGAGCTGAGAGGCTAATAGTTGTGTAAACTCTACATAGTTGTGTTCTGTGGGTGTTACGGACTAGGCTGATACCCAATCCATAGCTAAGGCTGTGTAGTGCATATTTATTTTATTTGACCTTTATTTATTATGGGTAGGGGGTTCATATAAGTATGCCTCCAATGCAATTGTCAATTCAAATACATCCCCAGTGTGATTTCAACTGACTTTTACAAAGAAAATCCCCCCCCAAATGAAGTAACTGTCTTTTGTTGAATTGACTTAAACCTTCCAACCTTGTTTAGCGTTACCTAGTCCAACTGGGGCATGTTTTCACAAATGTTATCCGTTTTCATCAGTTTCAATTGAGGACTTTTTTTGTTTTGTTTTTTAACGATAAAACCGCCGAGTCACGACACACTGGTCTAGCTCCCAAACTATTTCAGCACAGGCGACACATATATGAGGTGTATCAACGACAAGAAGGTACAAAGTGTATCGCTGAAATAGTCGTGACAACAACGTTGAAATGATGCATTTGACGTGATTAACGGAAATGCACCGTCACTCTAAAATAAATAAATAAATACAATAAATCACCACTTGACTCGCCAAGGTTTTGCTTTGGCAAGCTATCCGGGATCCTTGGGACGTCCCTATCCCAAAGTTGAAATGTATACAGGGTTAGGGTTAATTCAGTAAAGGTCATGGGGGTAGGGGTTAAATTTAGTGTTTACCTGCGCCGTGAGACCCGTTTCCTCGTTGTCTTCTCGCCCCCCTATCATACTACGAAGCTTGTCCATCGTTGATAATAACTATTTATGTGGATTATTATTTGGTTTGTAGCTAAATGAGCTAGCTAGACAGCTAAAGTAAAATGCAGAGCTAGATTATCTAGCTGACTTCCTCAGACTTCACGATGGGCGTATCTATGTAATACTACGTACACTACCCAGGCAGCGACACGAGTTAAAAACTACATGGTCATTTCCATGAAAAAAATGTGTGTTATTCTTTACAAGTATTTTGTTTTAGTGGAAGAAGTTTAAAATGTTTTACTTAAGCCAATTAGTTACATTTAATCAAAGTTACATTTAGTAAAATAATATTGTTTTTTTTGATAGAGTAGTCTATCGACCTTATTACTTTAGATTGTTGGGCAGTTAGAGTGCATTATTAATCACAAATAACTACACTCAGACTACTAAACTTGTATACACTTTCCTACTATAACACCATGGTATATGCAAAATGTAATAACAATGTACAGAAGACAAGGAGGCATTGTTGAAGTAGTGCTCTGATTTCAGATTTGAATATCAGAGAATTAGACCAATGTGTCATACTCTTTACCTTTTTAAAAAAAAAATCTACAACACCTTGTTGAGAAAAGTGGTCCAGGTAGCTGATTTGTGTCAAAAGTCACATTGGTTACTCGTTATTTAATGCTTAGAATGTGTGCTCCTCATTGTTATAATTTGAAAGTTCAGAAAAGTTTAATGGTAGTTAACTGTGGAAAGTTAGCTAAACTAGGGTGTGTTTGTAAATTCAGAGCTTTGTCAGATTGTCAGTTTTTACATTTCGCTCTAGGAGAATTCAGAGCACACATTGGACGGGTCGGGTTGATCCGAGCTTTCTGACCTCACAACTGCACCCAAGCTAACTGGCTAAAGTTGGCTAGCTTGCTAGCTACTTCCAGACACAAATGAGAGAACACCTTACTCTGACCATTTTACTCGCCCTAGCAGAGTTGATCAGGCTGTTTTCATGTTATTTAGAGCATTGGTGACTGTAACTGTGCTGCTGGCAACAATTACGTTTTTGTTCTGTTTCCTGTTGATTGGTAGTAGATATTTATGTTCTTCACATTTGAATAGCAGAGAATTAGACCAAGGTGTCATACCCTTTAAGTTTTTATGTCTACGTTGTTGGGAAAAGTGGTCAAGGTAGCTGATTTGTGTTAAAAGTCACAATGTTTACATATTGTCTCATGCTTAGAATGTGTCCCTCCATTATTATACACAGAGCAAAAATGTAAACGCAACATCAAAGATTTTACTGAGTTACAGTTCATATAAGGAAATCAGTCAATTAATTTATTTCAATTAGGCCCTAATTTATGGATTTCACATGACTGGGAATACAGATATGCCTCTGTTGGTCATAGATACCTTTAAAAAGAAATGGTGGTGTGGATCAGGAAAAACAGTCAGTGTCTGGTGGACCACCAATTGCCTGCACATCTCCTTCGCATAGAGTTGATCAGGCTGTTGATTGTGGCCTGTGGAATGTTGCCCCACTTCTCTTCAATGGCTGTGCGAAGTTTCTGGATTTTAGCAGGAATTGGAACACGCTGTCGTACACGTCGATCCAGAGCATCCCAAACATGCTCAACGGGTGACATGTCTGGTGAGTATGGAGGCCATGGAAGAACTGGGACATTTTAAGCTTCCAGGAATTGTGTACAGATCCTTGCTACATGGGGCTGTGTATTATCATGCTGAAACAGAGGCGATGGCGTCGGATGAATGGCACGACAATGGGCCTGTGGATCTCATCATGGTATCTGTGCATTCAAATTGCCATTGATAAAATGCAATTGTGTTTGTTGTCCGTAGCTTATGCCTGCCCATATCATAACCCCACCGCCACCATGGGGCACTCTGTTCACAACTTTTACATCAGCAAACCGCTCGCCCACACAACGCCATACACTCTTTCTGCCATCTGTCCGGTACAGTTGAAACCGGTTGAAGCCGAACTGCAGTCGGGTCAAGACCCTGGTGAGGATGACAAGCATGCAGATGAGCTTCTCTGAGACGGTTTCTGAAAGTTTGTGCAGAAATTCTTTGGTTGTGCAAACCCACAGTTTCATCAGCTGTCCGGCTGGCTGGTCTCAGACGATCCCGCAGGTGAAGAAGCTGGATGTGGAGGTCCTGGTCTGGCGAGATTACACGTGGCCTGCGGTTTTGAGGCCGGTTGGACGTACTGCCAAATTTTCTAAAATGACATTATGGCTTATGGTAGAGAAATTAACATTAAATTATCTGGCAACAGCTGTGGTGGACATTCCTGCAGTCAGCATGCCAATTGCACCCTCCTTCAAAACTTGAGACATCTGTGGCACTCTGTTGTGTGACAAAACTGCACATTTTAGAGTGGCCTTTTATTGTCCCCAGCACGAGGTGCACCTGTGCAATGATCATGCTGTTTAATCAGGTTTGTCACATGCCACACCTGTCAAGTGGATGGATTATCTTGGCAAAGGAGAAATGCTCACTAACAGGGATGTACAATTTGTGTACAACATTTGAGAGAGATACTCTTTTTGTGCGTATGGAACATTTCTGGAATCTTTTATTTCAGCTCATGAAACATGGGACCAACATTTTACATGTTGCGTTTATATTTTTGTTCAGCATAAATCATTAATTGGGATGCAGCGGCCCCCTCTCTCTGGCCACTGGCACATGCAGTCAGATATCTATTCCACAGAGTTTCTACTGTACTCTCTTTGTGTGTCCTGTTTCAAACAAACGGGTGAGGCTTTACAGACATGCCTGGTACCCAAATTGATGAGGTATGTGGTGCAGTTGAGAGTCTAGTGGAGAGGAATAGATCCGGTTCATTCAGTGGTCCTGATAAGCCCTTTCCAGCTAGCTACTAGTTCAGGGGTATTCAACTCTTACCCTACCAAGTCCAGAGCCTGCTGGTTTTCTGTTCTACCTGATAATGAATTGCACACACCTGGTGTCCCAGGTCTAAATCAGTCCCTGATTCGAGGGGGAACAATACTCAGGTGGCGTTTATCTAAGAATGGAGCTAAAATTTAATATCAAGATGTCTCTGTATGATAAATCCCTCATTACTTATTAAGACTGTGATTCATGAGCAAGGATGTTTTTTGGGGGGGGGACCAAGTTTGCAGTCACAAAGATGGTGAAGGATGCATTGGGAGAAGTGGAGTCAGTCAGAGTGACCAAGAGTGGTATTATGTTTATTTCACGTGGGACAAAAGAACAAAAGGAGAAAGCACTTTTAGATGCACTATTGTAAAGTGGTTGTTCCACTGGATATCATAAGGTGAATGCACCAATTTGTAAGTCGCTCTAGACAAGAGCGTCTGCTAAATGACTTAAATGTAAATGTAATGCACTGTGGATGTACAAAATTATTATCGACGCATGAAGTGGAATGGTATGATTATCAGAATAGGGCACCGATATTGAGGTTTCATGGTTTAAGATGAACATGCCAGGAATAGTTGATTCACGTCGTCTAACCCGCACTGTGAATGGAAAGGAGGAAAACCTTTCTGTATTATTGATGTTTGATGAAGAAGTTCTCCCGACCCATGTAAAGGTGGGATATATGAGATATGACGCGGTGTGAGCTTATGAACAAAAGCCACTTCAATGTCATGAATGCAACACGTTTGGCCAGGTCTTTGAAAACGGAATATCATTATTGAAGAGTCTGAGGATGCACGGTGTTGCAAATGTGATGGGAATCAGAATTCCCTGAGTGCCCTACACCACCTTTCAAAAGTTTGGGGTCACTTAGAAAAGTCCTTGTTTTTTAAAGAAAAGCAAATGTTTTGTCCATTAAAATAACATCAAATTGATCAGAAATACAGTGTAGACATTTTTAATGTTGTAAATGACTATTGTAGCTGGAAACGGCAGATTTTTTTTTTTTAATGGAATATCTACAGTTGAAGTCAGAAGTTTACATATACTTAGGTTGGAGTCATTAAAACTCGTTTTTCAACAACTCCACAAATTTCTTGTTAACAAACTATAGTTTTGGCAAGTCGGTTAGGACATCTACTTTGAGCATGACACAAGTCATTTTTCCAACAATTGTTTACAGACATATTATTTCACTTATAATTCACTGTATCACAATTCCAGTGGGTTAGAAGTTTACATACACTAAGTTGACTGTGCCTTTAAACAGCTTGGAAAATTCCAGACAATGATGTCATGGCTTTAGAAGCTTCTGATAGGCTAATTGACATCATTTGAGTCAATTGGAGGTGTATCTGTGGATGTATTCCAAGGCCTACCTTAACAATATCTACACTGTATTTCTGATGTGGTGTTATTTTAATGGACAAAAAAATTGTTTTTCTTTCAAAAACAAGGACATTTCTAAGTGACCCCAAACTTTTGAACGGTAGCGTATATATATTAGCAAATTATCTGTGGTAGGCTATGTGAATAACGTGGTAGGCTACATGAATAAAGACATGCTTCTGTCTGTAATATTTGACTTAGATTTATAAGGACGGTTCAAGTTTACAGTTGAAGCTGCTTCACTCAACTCTGCCTCATGCCCCACCACTACAGAATTTAGTTAGCTTCTTAGCTAGCAGTAAAAGGCATGATTGTTATTAGCCTATTTAGCTCTAACCAGCTAATCTGCCATGATGGATATGAAATTACACCACCAAGGCCGCCACCAAGCCCAGCAGCAATGATGCTGCCGAGCTCCAGCTAGCTCCGTGTGCAGAGCCTACCCCCCTTCCATTAGTGTCGCCAGGATAATATGGCTCCACAGCCCCCCTCCACCCCCGACTGTTCCTGGCGATCTTGGAACAAAGGAGCTAGCCCTGGTTAGCCTAGAATGAATGAGCCAGTTGGAAGCTGGTGGTGATTACCCAGTCTGTACCCAGTCTGTACCCAGTCTGTACCCAGTCCCAACTTCGGCAGACAAGCATCCCCCCTCCTGAAATTCTCACTGAAGTTTCTAGCCACAAGCATAAGCTAGCTAGCTGGGGAGGGCTCATTAGGACGACTGGCTGAACTGACTGAACCCCAGTCAACTCTCACTGTTCGACAATACTGCAATTCATCAATGTTTGGAACCAGGCGTGTCCGTACAGCCTCTCCCACAAGCCAACCTTTGCTACTAGCCTACTACTGCATGTGCGATAACTATTTATTTCTGATTATTATATTAGTCGTTGTCGGGTTGCGTCAATTCAATCTGGTATTGGAATAAAATAGTCAGTACAGAGTAACTACTCATTTCTTTGTACTTTAATTAATGCAAACTCTTGAATGGTAAATATGATGTTCGTATATACGGGCTCACTGAAACACCCCGCAGGGCAGACAGAAATCTAACTATTCAACCACAAATTTCTTCTTTAATACTCTGACAGAGATAGTTCCCTCTCCTTGCTGGGCCTGTCAGAGTAGAGGCTGGGTGTGGTTTAGACTTACTCCAGCCTATCGTTGGCGTGCAGGTTGGTCCCAACCTCCTGGCTCATCACGTTGCCAGGCGTTGGATCTTATCTTCTTAGTGTGTACTCAAGAGTCAGCAACCACTCAATTTCCAGTGATTGACTTATTCAGTTGTTTCTCCATTCTATCTGTTCCTCACATGCTCCCCTTGATTGGTTTCACAACCTCCTATCACTAAGTCAGCTGCCTACACCTTGTTACACAATGTTCTCTTTGTCTACCCATTATGCTGTCCTGTTTAAGTTCTGATATATTATAAACCATAATTATAGTTGCACATTCAATATCTGCAGAAGCATAAAACCGAAAAATAACCCCACACCGTACACTCCCATTCCTATTATTTACTTTGATCTTTGCCTCAATAGCGATTTTTCTTTTTCCACAATCCTGAATTGAGATCTGGGAAAGGTAACTAGGAAAGAAGGAGAGGAATGGAATCTAGGGAAGGATAGGGAGCAAGGACAGGAATAATGGAAAGGGAGTTAGGAAATGATAGGGGGGGCTAGGAAATTAAAAGAGGGGAGGAAAGGAAGGAAAGAGTTCAAGGAAAGGAGATAGAAAGGAAGCTAGGAAACGAGGAGACAAAAGGAATCTAGAATAAAAGGAAATGAAAGTGAGTTAGAAAATTGAACTAGGAAAGGAAAGTGAGTTAGAAAAGGGAACTAGGAAATGATGGAAGGAAGAAACGTTATAAAGGAAAGGAAGCAAAAATACTCCTTCCATAGTTGTTTTTGACAAAAATTAAAACGTGTCAGTTTGTCTCTCACGAGGTTGGAGTAATAACAAGTTCAACTACTTAAGACATTAGCTCGCATCTAGGTTGTGCCTTTTAGATTTCGAGAAAATTAACCGCTAAGGAAGAACGTTTCACTTCTCTCATTGACTTCTCTAACACCACACTCATGCATGGACTGCTTGGTTTGCTTCCAAAGCGTTCCCGGAAGTCTCGCTGTGTTGCACCTCTGGGTTTAGAAACTCTTGTGGTTAGACGGTTTTGATTGAGGTGTGTTTTTTCTTCCTTTTCTTGCCACGCAGCTAGCGTACATTTCAGCTACCGTACATTTCAGCTACCGTACATTTCAGCTACCGTACATTTCAGCTACCGTACTGCAAGAGTATGAGTCGTATTTCACTGTTAGTTTTACACAAATAATTGTACATTTTCAGTTATAAAACTGACGTTAGTATTAGTGATGGGTGTACTATTGCTTCATGAGTTGTATGCGTGTGCTTACTGTGATTGTCACCCTGATATTGTCTACTAGGTATCTACTCCCCACGTCTTTACTGGACAGTAGTGCTTGGCAAGCTGGAGCGAACAGCACTGTGTGTTGTTGCGATCCTGTGCCTGTCCCGCAGGTGTGATGTTCGAATGTATCGATTCTGTGCAGGTGTTGTTACACGTGGTCTGCCACTGCGAGGACGATCAGCTGTCTGTCCTGTCTCCCTGTAGCGCTGTCTTAGGCGTCTCACAGTACGGGCATTGCAATTTATTGCCCTGGCCACATCTGCAGTCCTCATGCCTCCTTGCAGCATGCCTAAGGCACGTTCACGCAGATGAGCAGGGACCCTGGGCATCTTTCTTTGTGTGTTTTTCAGAGTCAGTAGAAAGGCCTCTTTAGAGTCCTAAGTTTTCATAACTGTGACCTTAATTGCCTACTGTCTGTAAGCTGTTAGTGTCTTAATGACCGTTCCACAGGTGTATGTTAATTAATTGTTTATGGTTCATTAAGCATGGGAAACAGTGTTTAAACCCTTTACAATGAAGATCTGTGAAGTTATTTGGATTTTTACGAATTATCTTTTGGAAGACAGGGTCCTGAAAAAGGGACCTTTTTATTTTATGCTGAGTTTAGTAGTTATGGAATTCCAGCGCTTCTAGTGTTAAAACTCTATTCGAAATCCCCCCCATTTCTCCTTATATGGTTGCTTTCGACACCCCTACTTTTCCTGAGAGCTGCACTGAGAGATGACATATCAGTAGGTGGCAGCATAGAGGCTGAGGAATGACGTCGCAGTTGGAGCCTATGGAAGAAAAACCCCACTTTATTCGCATCCATGAACACTTCCTGTAAAAAAAACAATCACTCTCTCCCGATTGGTCGAATTTAAAAATATAGACCGCGACAGTTTGGGCTGAGGAAGGATTTCTGATGCGATCAATATTTTGGGAATCAGTTCTGTCACGTAAGTAGAACAAAAACAAAAAAGCCTGATGTCAATTGAATGTTTTTTTTTTATCATTCGGACAGGGTAGCGTTATGCATGTTTCTTTATTCTGTTAGCTACCGTTGCCATCGTCTAAATGTTGGTTTAGCCAAATAATACGTTATTATTGACTTCGTCTCTTCCTCTCTCTGGTTTAGCTAATGTTATCTATAACACAGAGCTGTCAGTGCACATACCAAGGAGTTTATTAAGTTAATGCCAACATTTTTCTACTCCAAAGCCACTTGCTTATTGTGCTGATTTAACATTAGTGCTGTGATCTGCTTAGCTACATGTAGAAGGTGCGCTTGCTGAACATCTAACGTTGGCTGTCTCTATCTCCCACAACATTATTAAACACAGGATGATGGAATCGTGTTTTTACAACAAATTGGAAAGGGTGGAGCGGGACGTTAACTTCGACGACTTGAAGAAAGACCTATTTTCTGAGTTTAATTCCATAGACTCACAGGAGTCTTGCCTGGAAGAGCATGAACACTTGCAGGTGTACCTTCGCATTCGACCATTCACATCAGCTGAGAGTGAAAATGGCGAATCACAGGTAATTGAACTCAACTCAACACACACACACACACACACACCCATCGGACTTGAAATCCAGGCAGGGGCGTATTCATTAACTTTAGCTCACAGAATAATCGATCATTTATAGATCGGCTCAAACACTTCGCAGACTATTCGGAATGGCGATGGTTACATATCGGGATTTAAATCGATAGTTGCATATCGGGATATACATTTCTACATGTATCGTTTTTACTGTCGCAATATTATGTTTGCGCTATTTGGCTGTACCTGCACCAAAACTCCAGTATTTCACTTCATAGCTTGTTCTCCATCTTTTTAAATAAGGAGCCAATTTGTTTTCAGCACTAATTTCCATGACGGATCAAAATGCGTCTTCTGATTGCTCTGTCTTGTCCCTCTGCAGCAGACATGGTGAGCAATATGTTTGGAACATCAAAAGGCAATACACATTGAAACGTGAGAATTGTTATACATATCTATTGGCACCAAGTGTCATGATAATATCATATCTTCAGGTCCCTGGCAATTCCCAGCCCTAGTGGAAACCATACAATTAAAATGAACTACAACTTCTGTTTAAGAACCCAACAACTTTTATGCCATGTTGAAGTGTTTGAAATATGATATCTGTTGCAAAATGTTTTTTGGTGTAATGAATACACCCCAGTTTGTCACATGAACCATCTATATTGAACAAAAATATAAACTCAACATGCAACAATTTCA
This sequence comes from Salmo trutta, assembly GCF_901001165.1. Lineage (NCBI taxonomy): Eukaryota > Metazoa > Chordata > Actinopteri > Salmoniformes > Salmonidae > Salmo > Salmo trutta. Next base: position 46,394,345 of record NC_042958.1, read on the forward strand.
AAGATTTTACTTAAAGTTCAAGAAATCAATTAATTAATTAGCCTGACTCTATGGATTTCACATGACTGCAAGTGGCCACCATGGGTGGGAATAGACAAACCCACTGGGGAGCCAGCCCAGCCAATCAGAATTGTTTTTTCCAGACGAGGGCTTTAATTACAGACAGAAATACTCTGCAGCACCCCCCTCAGATGATCCCGCAGGTGAAGAAGCCAGATGTGTCGGTCCTGGGCTGGCGTGGTTAAACATGGTCTGCAGTTGTGAGGCCGGTTGGACATACTGCCAAATTCTCTAAAATGACGTTGGAGGCGGCTTATGGTAGAGAAATAAACAAATTATCTGGCAACAACTCTGGTGGACATTCCTGCAGTCATCATGCCAATTGCACACTCCCCTCAACTTGAGACGTCTGTGGCGTTGTGACAAAACTGCACATTTTAGTGACCTTTTATTTTCCCCAGCACAAGGTGCAGCTGTAATGATCATGCTGTTTTAATCAGCTTCTTGATAATCCAGCCACCTGACAGGTGTGGCATATCTTGGCAAGGGTGAAATGCTCACTATCAGGGATATAAACACATTTGTACTCTATTTGAGAGATGTTTTTTATGTGTATGGAAAATGTCTGCTGTCCTTTATTTCAGCTCATGAAACATGGGACCAACACTTTACATGTTGCGTTTTTATATTTGTGTTCAATACCTCACCACCATGCACACACTTCCGATTAACAAGAGACTTGGAAACATAATAACTGAGCTTTGACTATGACTTGCTGTCTTTTCCCTGTACACATTCAAGGACTGCATTTCCATCGAGCTCCCGGACACGGTCCTCCTTAAGGCTCCAAGGACTTCGCTCTCAGCACGGCTCCGTGACAAATCGGCTCAACGGTTTCAATTCTCACAGGTCAGTCAGCAGGGTTTGTTGGAGACACACATGACCCTTTTCCTAGGAACAGAAAATGAAGGTTCTTCCAACCACGTTCTTTTTATTTTTGTCCTCAGGTCTTAGGGCCAGAAACCACTCAGAGGGAGATGTTTGACAGCACAGTGAGAGGTCTCGTCAAGGAGGTTCTGGAAGGCGGAAATTCTCTGGTTTTCACATATGGAGTGACAAATGCGGGAAAGACATTCACTTTTCTAGGTTTGATTTCTTGATTATTTTCTTGCCCATGCAGAGTTGGACAAATGCAAACTGTGACGTTTTGGTGTAACATCCAACTTGTACACGAGGTCCAACCAGAGTTGGCACGGATTCACTGTTAGAATACGAGGTCCAACCAGAGTTGGCACGGATTCACTGTTAGAATACGAGGTCCAACCAGAGTTGGCACGGATTCACTGTTAGAATACGAGGTCCAACCAGAGTTGGCACGGATTCACTGTTAGAATACGAGGTCCAACCAGAGTTGGCACGGATTCACTGTTAGAATACGAGGTCCAACCAGAGTTGGCACGGATTCACTGTTAGAATACGAGGTCCAACCAGAGTTGGCACGGATGCACTGTTAGAATACGAGGTCCAACCAGAGTTGGCACGGATGCACTGTTAGAATACGAGGTCCAACCTGAGTTGGCACGGATTCACTGTTAGAATACGAGGTCCAACCTGAGTTGGCACGGATTCACTGTTAGAATACGAGGTCCAACCTGAGTTGGCACGGATTCACTGTTAGAATACGAGGTCCAACCTGAGTTGGCACGGATTCACTGTTAGAATACGAGGTCCAACCTGAGTTGGCACGGATTCACTGTTAGAATACGAGGTCCAACCAGAGTTGGCACGGATTCACTGTTAGAATACGAGGTCCAACCAGAGTTGGCACGGATTCACTGTTAGAATACGAGGTCCAACCTGAGTTGGCACGGATTCACTGTTAGGATTTTCACATTGCTGGTATTCTATGTTGAGACTTAAATCCTCTGATGGTGCTTCTAAGTTTCTATCGCAATCAAAAAGCTGTTGTATGTATGAACTGACATGCTCTTTATGGGAAATTCCTGCTAACGAACACTGAGACAAAGTGATTGAGAAATGAAGAGATCCTCAACACCTGTTGGTGTTTAGGTCCAGAGGCCAACGCAGGGATCCTCCCCAGGTCTTTGAATGTCATCTTCAACAGCATTGAGGGGCGTGTTTACAACCAGATGACTATCAAGCCACAGCGATGCAGAGAGTTCATCAGGCTCACTAAAGACCAGCAGAGTGAAGAGGCCACTAACAAGAGAAATCTCTTCATGCTCCTCAAGGAGGTACTGGGTTGGTTCATTGACCTGATAAAAGCCATTGCATTACTCAACAGGTTGTTCTTTGGTTCTAGTATTTTATATTAAATGATGTCCCTTATTGCTCTTCCCCCATAGAGTGATAACCAGAAAAGCTTCACCAACAAGACAACCCTGGAAGGCAAGGAGATGTATTATTTTATATGCCAGTCAGCAGATGCTTTTATCCAAAGCAACTTAGTCAAGAGTTGATACATTTTCCATATGGTCCTGGGAATTGATCCCACTATTCTGGCGTTGCAGGCTTCTACATTGTGAGCATTTTACTCACATGCGCCTAAATATTTTGCTCTGCAATCTGTATTTTTATTTAGCATTTAGTGCGCCTAGAAAAATGAAGGATTCTAACTTTATTACCTCCAAATATTTCTCATTGTGCTCCTGCATTTCTTTGTGCACGCCTATGTTTTTCAACTTAGTCGCACACTGGCTCCTTTTAAGAAAAAGAGGTTGCCGTGGAGAGCCCCGCGTTGTAAACGACATGCTCCTAATTGAGCTACATGGGACCAAATTATTTATATTATCATTCCACAATGCATAGTCCTGTCCTGCATTTAGACATGATTGTTACATCCCACATGTTGCCATCTCTCTGGTAGTTTGGTGTATCATTAGCCATTTACAATAGACTTCTATCCAACCAGAGGTTTGTAACAGTCTAACAGCACCACTTGTTTCTCTGACAGGGTCCACACTAAGTGACATTGAGGGGACTGTGACGGAACAACGTTTCAGTCTGGTTGTTGAAGCACACACCAAGTTCTCCGTCTGGGTGTCCTTCTGTGAAATCTACAACGAGAACATCCACGACCTGCTGGAGCCCTTACCGATCGGAGCCCAGAAGAGGACCACACTGCGGCTGTCGCAGGATGTCAAAGGCAACTCCTTTGTAAAAGGTATCGGCTGCAGGTTGTGTGACATTACTTAGCCTTTTATATTTATCCAATGAGACTTAGTCAGGCACGCGTACGTTTTACGTCCGGGTGGTCCCGGGAATCAAACCCACAATCTTGTCGTTGTAAGCACCACGCTCTACCAACTGAACCAGAGAGGACCAAATGTTCCTGTGTGTGATTTCAGGTCTGAAGTGGGTACAAGTGAACAATGCGGAGGAGGCCTACAAGGTGATGAAGCTAGGGAAGAAGAACCAGAGCTTCGCCAGCACAAAGCTCAATCTCCTATCGAGCAGGAGGTGATTATTAAGCACGTCAATCCTTTCCCTTTTTGAATGATTTGAATCTTTCTTTGGGCTGGTACTAACTTGCATGAGCCAAGTTCATACAGCGCAGTAGATCGACCGCTGTGCTCTTATAGAAATCTGTTCCTATGCTCAGCCACAGCATATTTTCTGTTCGTATCCTGCGGATGGAAGACGCTAGGATTCCTCGTGTTAACTCTATCAGCGAGTAAGTGAAATGGATATTAGTTTTATTAATTTGCACAAAAATGATATCCTTAGAAGCCCTATGCAGTACGTGTGGATGTGTGTGTATTAAGGCAGGGTTTCTTTATGTTCAGGCTGTCCCTGTGTGACCTGGCTGGGTCTGAGAGGTGTGCTAAAACTCAGAATAAAGGGGAGCGTTTGAAAGAGGCTGGGAACATCAACACTTCCCTGATGACACTGGGCAAGTGCATCAACACATTACGGCAAAGCCAGCAATCCAAGTGAGCCTTGAATGTCTGCTTTCTGAAAAATATGTAATGGTTATGGAATTATACATTTTACAAAGTGTCGGGGGGGGGGGGTTACAAATCTGCAGCTTGGAATTGTTGATGTTCTGACCTGATGAGAACCACAGTGGAAATAAGTCAGACTTCTTATTCTGCCAGTCACGTTTTTCGATGTAATAGATGTACTGGATTTATAGTAGTTGTTGTTTTTTTTGTTTTTTTATTATTGACAAATGTAATCAAACCCTTGTTGCTAGGCTACCACAGCACGTCCCCTTCAGGGAGAGCAAGCTGACCCACTACCTACAGGGTTTCTTCTGTGGGCGGGGCAAGGCCTGCATGATAGTCAACGTCAACCAGTGTGCCTCCATGTACGACGAGACGCTCAACGTGCTAAAGTTCTCCGCCGTGGCTCAGAAGGTAGTGGTGCTGACCACCAAGACCGTCCCCCACCTTGTCACCAAGAGGTCGGCCCGGGAACTGTCCATGATCATCAACAACGCAGACAGGAAGTACCTGTTGGGTCAGAAGAGAAGGAGCTCCCTGGTTGGCTGGGAGACCAGTCTGGAGGACGTGCAGGAGCATGACGACACAGAAGAGGAGAACGTGATGGAGACCATGCAGGAAGTGGACGATGACGAAAAGGTTCTCATCAATAAAGACATTTATGAGGCAAGTCTCTCCCCCTAACTACTTCTGTGGCAGTTTTTGTTAGATTTCTACACAGAAAATCCAATTGGCTCATCAATGCTAAAAAACCTACATTTCCAGGTCCTGATATGATTGTTTAGACATTTGGAAGATTTAGGCCTGCTAATAGTAAACGGAACAGAGTTTCGCTCATCGGGTGAAATGGTCTAAACTCTGGGACCCTATTAATGTGAAGTTCATCTCCGGTTAACCTAGAATTAAAGTGTCACGTAATGCTCAATGACGTCTGTCTACAAGAGGTAAATGTCTGTCAACCCTTCAGAGCCAGCTACTCCAGTTGACGGAGCTCCGGGAACAGCTCCAGAAAGAGAGGTCCGCAAACGTTGCTTTGGAATCCCGGATCCGTGACGAGGTCACCAATGAGTTCTCAGAGTTCTTCTCTGAAATGCAGACCGATTACAAGTGAGCTCTTCTGTGCCTTGTTTCAGTCATTTATTTGTTGTTTTTGGTTGCTTATTAAAAAACAAATGGATTTGTTTTATATAGTGCTTTTCTACCGAGGTACTCAAAACACTTTACGTAGTAGGGGAGCTTTTTAAGGTAAATGTTTTTCTATGTCTTTTGATACATAACTGAACAAGCTAGCTAAAATATTTGGGGTGGCAGGTAGCCTAGTGGTTAGAGCGTTGGACTAGTAACCGAAAGGTTGCAAGATCGAATCCCCGAGCTGACAAGGTAAAAATCTGTTGTTCTGCCCTCGAACAAGGCAGTTAATCCACTGTTCCTAGGCCGTCATTGTAAATAATAATTTGTTTTTAACTGACTTGCCTAGTTAAATAAAGGTAAAATAAATATATATCTCTCTGTGTCTTACAGGGAGCGTCTGGCTAAAGAGGAGAAGAATGTTGAGGAGAAGCATCTAGAGATCCTGAGAAATCTAGTGACCATTAACACCAGTCAAGAGGAGTTGGACAGAGTAGAGCGAGCCACAGTAATTCAACCTGTCTAGATATGTTGGACATTAAGTGTCAACCTTCATGATGTAGCCATGTCTCTCTTCCTTTACCTTGGTGTTCAAACTGCGGTGACAAAAAACCTAGCTCGTCTTTTCTTACTAGTGCTGTCTTTGCTGATGGCTACTTTATTGAGGAATAATGTATTTACTATGAGAGCGCTATGTGCTTGTCTCACGTAGCTGTCTTAAGATTAATGCACTAATTGTAAGTGTCTCTGGATAATAGCGTCTCCAAAATGACTCGTATGTCTTCTCTGCTGTAGGAGGACAGCTCGTCATTGGGAGGGATGTTTGACTCCATGTGCAGTGACCTGGCAGGCATAAAGAAGGCGGCTGAGGAGGCCAAGACATATCTGATGGTCACCCAACCCATTAGTAAAACGATCTCCAATCTGGAGAAGAGAGTGGATGATCTCTCGGAGCTGCTGAGCCAAGCCCAGGAGCAGCTCACTGTCAAAACCAATGGTAGCTAACTGACAACCAGTTGCCTTATTTACATTTTTTTTATAGCCCAGTGTTTCTTCATCGTGGTTGTCAGGATCCAAAGGGTGCACATTACATTTTTTGCCCAAGCACTACATCTATTTACAATAATGCTGTGTTCATAACCAAGTGGGATGGTGGTATTTATCACATACAACTGGGGGTAAAAATCCACTTGACCTGCCCTCCAACTAGTAATACCTAGTGGGAAACAATGATTAATCCCTGAGCTCTGTCTTCTCACACATGCTGACCTCTGACATCACCTACAAAGAAAATTACCTCGGTAAAAGCATTTTAAATGCAACAACAAAACATTTTGTAAAAATAATTTTTTTTTTTTTAAATGTACTTTTTTTACAAACATGATAGCTGTACTTTGAGTTGATGGTTGACGCAGCTTGTTGGCCATTTTAGCCAATCGGCTTTCAACGAGTTCAGATAATTACCACTTTCCCACATGGTTATGAACGCAGCATAAGCAACGGCTTGAGGAGTTGATTATTTGAATCTGGTGTAATGCTAAGGCAATAACTAAAATGTGACACCGCTTTGGGTTCCCCAGGAACAGGATTAGGCTACACCAGTGTTTCATATCGCTTTCACATACAGTCATGGCCACAAGTTTTGAGAATGACACAAAAATTAATTTCCACAAAGTTTGCTGCTTCAGTGTCTTTTAGATATTTTTGTCAGATATTACTATGGAATACTGAAGTATAATTACAAGCATTTCATAAGTGTCAAAGCCATTTAGTGACAATTACATGAAGTTGATGCAAAGAGTCAGTATTTGCAGTGTTGACCCTTCTTTTTCAAGACCTCTGCAATCCGCCCTGGCATGCTGTCAATTAACTTCTGGGCCACATCCTGACTGATGGCAGCCCATTCTTGCATAATCAATGCTTGGAGTTTGTCAGAATTTGTGTGGTTTTGTTTGTCCTCCTGCCTCTTGAGGATTGACCACAAGTTCTCAATGGGATTAAGGTCTGGGGAGTTTCCAGGCCCTGGACCCAAAATATCTGTTTTGTTCCCAGAGCCACTTAGTTATCACTTTTGCCTTATGGCAAGGTGCTCCATCATGCTGGAAAGGGCATGGTTCGTCACCAAACTGTTCCTGGATGGTTGGGAGAAGTTGCCCTCAGAGGATGTGTTAGTACCATTCTTTATTCATGGCTGTGTTCTTAGGCAAAATTGTGAGTGAGCCCACTCCCTTGGCTGAGAAGTAACCCCACACATGAATGGTCTCAGGATGCTTTACTGTTGGCATGACACAGGACTGATGGTAGCGCTCACCTTGTCTTCTCCGGACAAGCTTTTTTCCGGATGCCCCAAACAATCGGAAAGGGGATTCATCAGAGAAAATTGTTTTACCCCAGTCCTCAGCAGTCCAATCCCTGTACCTTTTTCAGAATATCAGTGTGTCCCTGATGTTTTTCCTGGAGAGAAGTGGCTTCTTTGCTGCCCTTCTTGACACCAGGCCATCCTCCAAAAGTCTTCGCCTCACTGTGCGTGCAGATGCACTCACACCTGCCTGCTGCCATTCCTGAGCAAGCTCTGTACTGGTGGTGCCCCGATTCCCGCAGCTGAATCAACTTTAGGAGACAGTCCTGGTGCTTGCTGGACTTTCTTGGAAGCCCTGAAGCCTTCACAACAATTGAACCGCTCTCCTTGAAGTTCTTGATGATTCGATAAATGGCTGCTTTAGGTGCTATCTTACTGGCAGCAATATCCTTCCCTTTTTGTGCAAAGCAATGATGACGGCACATGTTTCCTTGCAGGTAACCATGGTTGACAGAGGAAAAACAGTGATTCCAAGCACCACCCTCCTTTTGAAGCTTCCAGTCTGTTATTCAAACTCAAACAGCATGACAGAGTGATCTCCAGCCTTGTCCTCGTCAACACTCACACCTGTGTTAATGAGAGAATCACTGACATGTCAGCTGGTCCTTTTGTGGCAGGGCTGAAATGCAGTGGAAATGTTTTTTGGGGATTCAGTTCATTTGCATGGCAATGAGGGACTTTGCGATTTTAATTGCAATTCATCTGATCACTCTTCATAACATTCTGGAGTATATGCAAATTGCCATCATACAAACTGAGGCAGCAGACTTTGTGAAAATGTAATATTTGTGTCATTCTCAACGTTTGGCCACGACTGTACACTGTAGGCGTATCTCTTTCAGCAATAACCTGTTAATCACCTGTTTTCAGTTGAGTTGTCGTTGTCTTCCGTTAAATTTCAGAACTAGAACATTATTGCAGACAAGCGCAGCAATCGAACGAACAGCTTGAAGAGGCTAGGAAGGTATTGTGCAATCGTTTTTGTTCTTTTCCAGCAATGGGACTTATTGTTTTGGTTTGTCTGTTCTACATAAAACCAAATTCCGCTAGGTTTTAGTTCACGGTTAACAGAGTAGTTCTGACAGACTTTTTTTCTTCTGTTTTCTCTTTTTAGTCTCTCGAGTCTCAGGAGCTGAAATTCTCCCACCTTCTGGATATGTGTCATGAGAAGGATGAGATGATCACCAGGCTTCAGCACACTGTAGACCAACAGGTCCAAGCCACGATCAAAGATGTATGTAGATTGTTAAGTGGTGCTTAGTTCTGACTAGCTAATGGACATCAGCCTGTTTCATACTTAGTATTTCTCCTTTACATCTAAAATTATACTTGACAGGTTCCAAATTCCCATCCTTATGTCACATTATAAATGCTCATATTCAGAATGTGATTATTTTTTTTTTGGTGTGTGTGTATATGTATATGTATGTATGTGTGTGTGTATATATATTTATTTATTTATTTATTCTTGGTTGAGTAGGCCATGCTTGACATCTTTAACATTGGTTGGGTTTTTCCTTGACAGAAGACTAAATTTGATGGCATCAAGGATGAGATCCTGCAACTGAAGAGCAGCTGCACTTGCTCCAGAGGGGAGAGGCCCAGCTCTCGCGCAGAGAGCCGCAAACGGCTGGTGGACCTCCAGGCCAACCTGGAGGACCAGCCCCCCAGCAAGAAAGGTACGGGGTGGGCTCCGAGCACTGCCGGGAAGCCCCTCCCACCGTTTGTTGGGGTGAGAGCAGGGGGGAGAGAGAACACAGCCAAAGGTCACAAAAACATCCGCTCAAAGAGGTGAATGTCTGCACTCAAGAACTAATGCTGCCCAAAGTCTGAGACTGGAGCACTTTTCATCATGTTTTTTTATGTATCCATGTTTGTGTTCCCCATTTCTGGCTTGATGTTTTTTAAGGGGTTGTATTCCATATGATTTTGATTATTAATAAAGTTTTTTTTTTTGTTGTTGCTATGCTGTGCTCAGATCTTTTCCAAACATTGTATAGCATTGGTATGAATTATTGTGTCTCATTGGTAGAGAGACACCACTTTATGTACTGGGAAATGGTCTTCACTAACTCACTATATTGACGTGGTTTATTAATGGACTGATTTTTCACATTGTTTGCTGACCAAAATTGCAATGTGTCCAGTTGTTTTGATATTTAACAAGCCAATGGTCCTAGTCTCATTCCACTGGCTAACGCTTAAGGAGCACACTAAATTTGGTTTGACACTGTTGAGCATCAAGTCAATCTCAAATAACATCCCACCAAACCTCAGAAGCTTTGCAAAACTTTTAAAGATAATTCAACAAGTGTCCATGTCTTTGTTAGGGTTCCTGGGGAGAGGAGTGGAGGAGATGGACAGATTGCACAGGGAGCTGGTGGAGGTACAAAAGGACAGTGGGCTTCGCCGAGACAAGCTGACGGAACAGAAAAGAGAATTCCCAAAGGCCCTAGAGGAGAGTGAGAAAAGGCCCCTGCAGAAAAATAAGCTGGGAGAGAAACCGGCCCAACAGCAGATCTCAGAACAGCAGCTGGAGGTGCTAAAAGAGAATCTGGCCCCACAGAAATTGAACTTGGAGCAGCTCAGGGCAGAAATGAAGGCTAAAGCCATGGCCCACCTCGACAGCGAGAACTCTGTAGCTGAGGTCGTGACCTTGAAGGGAAAGATGGCTGCACTGGAGGAGAAGCAGTACACCCACCAAACGGAGAGGGAGTCGGCCGTAACCGTGTCTAGGTTGTATAACGACGAGCTCATGTCCCAAACGAAGAGAGTAGCAGAGTTGGAGAAGACACTGTTTGAGAAAGAGGTGCAGGTGTCAGGCCTGCAGAGAAGGCTGAGGGAGGCGCGGGAGGATGACACCGCTACGGTGCAGGAGGCTCGTATAAGGGAGGTGGAGAAGAGGAGGGAGTTGCTGGCTGTGGCTGAAGAGGCCATCACTCAGAAGAATGCTGAGCTGGAGAGGAGAGAGCAGGTCATCACCAGGTTAGTGGGCTGGCTGGTACCTGGGGAGGCCTACGTGCCAATCCCAAATCATAACCTACGCCCTATGCACGTGTGGAAATCTGAGAGGATTTGATTGGTATAAGCAATATGGTGAAACTTCTGCCTAGCCTATCAGGGAGCAAGGTGTAGCTATTACAAGATTGATTGATTGTGCTTGTCCTCTCAGATCTTCACAAGTGCATAGTGCACAGGGGACGATTTGGGATTGGCCTACATGTTTCTTCCTTTCCCCTTCTCCAACTTACTGGTAAACCTCTCGAATGTAGTGCTGTTTGAGTTCATGTCTTGTGTTCATGACCACAGATTGAAGGAGACGGCTAAACTTGACTCCGACAAAGTGAAGAGTTTGAGCTTGGACCTTGAGAGGAAAGACGATGACACTTCTGATCTCAAAGAGAAGCTGTTCGACTCAAAAAAACAAATACAGCAAGTTCAAATGGAGGTCAAAGCTGTTTTAATATTTATTTATGCAACAGATACTATCATAGTAGGTTCATAATTACAATCCCTAATAACATCAATCACTAATAATGTATGAACCACTTTTAAAAATGTATGAATCACTATTGATAACGTAGGAATCACAATAATAATATATGAATCACTATTAATGTATGAATCACTATTGATAACGTAGGAATCACAATAATATATGAATCACTATTAATAACGTATGAATCCGAATAATATATGAATCACAATAATATATGAATCGCTATTAATAACGTATGAATCTGAATAATATATGAACCACTTTTTAAAAATATGAATCACTATAATAACATATGAATCACTATTAATAAAGTATGAATCACTAACGTATGATTCGCTATAATATGAATCACTATTCATAGCGTATGAACCACTAATAACGCACAAATCACTATAATAACGCATGAATCACTATTCATAACGTATGAATCACTATTCATAATGTATGAATCACTATTGACAACGTATGAATCACTATTGATAATGTATCAATCACTATTCATAACGCACAAATCACTATTAATAACATATGAATCAGAATAATATATGAATCACTAATAACATATGGATCACTATCGTATGAATCACTATTAATAACGTATGAATCACTATCCATAACGTATGATTCACTATTCATAATGTATAAATCACTATCCATAACGTATGAATCACTATTCATAACGTATCAATCACCATTGATAACGTCTGAATCACTATTAAAAACGATTGAATCACTATAAAAATGTATGAATCGCTATAAAAATTTATGAATCACTATAATGTATGAATCGCTATTGATAACGTACGAATCACTATAATACTATATGAATCACTATAATAACATATGAATCACTATTGATAATGTATGAACCACTTTTAAAAACATGAATCACTATTAATAATGTATGAATCACAATAATAACGTATGAATCACTATTCATAACGTATCAATCACTATTCATAACGCACAAATCACTATTAATAACGTATGAATCAGAATAATATATCAATCACTAACATATGAGTCACTAATAACGTATGAATCACTATTAATAACGTATGAATCACTATTCATAACGTATCAATCACCATTGATAACGCCTGAATCACTATTAAAAATGTCTGAATCTCTATTAAAAACGATTGAATCCCTATAATAATGTATGAATCACTATTGATAACGTATGAATCACTATAATACTATATGAATCACTATAATAATATATGAATCACTATAATACTATATGAATCACTGTAATAACGTAGGAATCACTATTAGTAACGTATCTCCCCTTTTTGTTTTCCTACCCAAGATCATTTCCATGCGAGAAGAGAAGAAATCTCTCAAACTAAAACTGCAGGACTTGGAGAAAGTGAAGAAACGGCAGCAGGCAGACTTGGCTAATAAAGACAGGACCATACAGCAACTGAAAACGGTATGTTGTTTTACTCCCACTCTTGGTTGTTTTACTTTAAATGTGTCCTTGTTGTTGAGCGGAGCTTGATCCAGCTCTTTCTCTTTCCAGGAACAGTCTGCTGACGAGAACCTCAAGCTCTGTCCGAACGTCTGTAAAGGTACATAAGCCTATGGATCCATACTGTTCTGCTCTGTATTTCTGTGTGCCATACATAGGCTGTGTTCTTGCCTACTACTTTAGTAAAATTACATATTGTCCTACATACTCTTTGGAACACACTGTTTAGTTCAAATGTATGCAGTAAGCAACAAATATCAACATACTAGACACCCATACTGAGAATGTGTAATTTAATACTAGACTCAGCTATACTGAGAATGTGTAATCTAATACAATACTCAAACATACTGAGAATGTGTCATCTAATACTAGACTCAGCTATACTGAGAATGTGTCATCTAATACTAGACTCACTTACACTGAGAATGTGTAATATCATACTAGACTCACTTACACTGAGAATGTGTAATATCATACTAGACTCACTTACACTGAGAATGTGTAATATCATACTAGACTCACTTACACTGAGAATGTGTAATATCATACTAGACTCACTTACACTGAGAATGTGTCATCTAATACTAGACTCACTTACACTGAGAATGTGTCATCTAATACTAGACTCACTTACACTGAGAATGTGTCATCTAATACTAGACTCACTTACACTGAGAATGTGTCATCTAATACTAGACTCACTTACACTGAGAATGTGTAATATCATACTAGACTCACTTACACTGAGAATGTGTCATCTAATACTAGACTCACTTACACTGAGAATGTGTCATCTAATACTAGACTCACTTACACTGAGAATGTGTCATCTAATACTAGACTCACTTACACTGAGAATGTGTCATCTAATACTAGACTCACTTACACTGAGAATGTGTAATATCATACTAGACTCACTTACACTGAGAATGTGTAATATCATACTAGACTCACTTACACTGAGAATGTGTAATATCATACTAGACTCACTTACACTGAGAATGTGTCATCTAATACTAGACTCACTTACACTGAGAATGTGTCATCAAATACTAGACTCACTTACACTGAGAATGTGTCATCTAATACTAGACTCACTTACACTGAGAATGTGTCATCGAAAGCGTTGTTTCCCGCCTTTCGTTCGTTTTGCTACAGCCCGTCCCCCCGATGTGATTATCAGCTGTTGACAGACACGCGTGGGTCTTACTATTATCTCCTTTAATAGCATGCAGAGAATTCTACAAGATGAAAAGCTGAAATGAGTTTGACATCTTGGAATTTAAAGCAGTACTTGATTTTCTAAATATCATTCTATAAAAATTGTATTTTTTTTTAACAAATCCAAAATGGCTACTGTTTAGAACACAAATAAGGGTATTGGGACACGACCATAGTGCTGACAGTTACACAAGGTAGTCCATTACCATATGCTGTTAGACTGACTGCTCTTCTCTCTGTCCTGTAATCATGGAGTTAGGATGCTCTTCTCTCTGTCCTGTAATCATGGAGTTAGGCTGCTCTCTTCTCTGTCCTGTAATCATGGAGTCAGGCTGCTCTCTTCTCTCCTGTAATCATGGAGTTAGGCTGCTCTCTTCTCTGTCCTGTAACCATGGAGTTAGGCTGCTCTCTTCTCTGTCCTGTAATCATGGAGTTAGGCTGCTCTCTTCTCTGTCCTGTAATCATGGAGTTAGGCTGCTCTCTTCTCTCTCCTGTAATCATGGAGTTAGGCTGCTCTCTTCTCTCTCCTGTAATCATGGAGTCAGGCTGCTCTCTTCTCTGTTGTCTATTCATGGAGTCAGGCTGCTCTCTTCTCTGTTGTCTATTCATGGAGTTAGGCTGCTCTCTTCTCTGTCCTGTAATCATGGAGTTAGGCTGCTCTCTTCTCTGTCCTGTAATCATGGAGTCAGGCTGCTCTCTTCTCTCTCCTGTAATCATGGAGTTAGGCTGCTCTCTTCTCTGTCCTGTAATCATGGAGTTAGGCTGCTCTCTTCTCTGTCCTGTAATCATGGAGTTAGGCTGCTCTCTTCTCTGTCCTGTAATCATGGAGTTAGACTGCTCTCTTCTCTGTCCTGTAATCATGGAGTTAGGCTGCTCTCTTCTCTCTCCTGTAATCATGGAGTTAGGCTGCTCTCTTCTCTCTCCTGTAATCATGGAGTTAGGCTGCTCTCTTCTCTCTCCTGTAATCATGGAGTCAGGCTGCTCTCTTCTCTGTTGTCTATTCATGGAGTTAGGCTGCTCTCTTCTCTGTCCTGTAATCATGGAGTCAGGCTGCTCTCTTCTCTGTCCTGTAATCATGGAGTTAGGCTGCTCTCTTCTCTGTCCTGTAATCATGGAGTTAGGCTGCTCTCTCCTGTAATCATGGAGTCAGGCTGCTCTCTTCTCTGTTGTCTATTCATGGATTTAGACTGCTCTTCTCTATTTTTATTTTAAATGTAACCTTTATTTAATTAGGCAAGTCAGTTAAGGACAAATTCTTATTTACAATGACAGCCTACCCCGGCCAAACCCGGATGACGCTGAGCCAATTGTGCGCCGCCCAATGGGACTCCCAATCACGGCCGGTTGTGATACAGCCTGAATTCCAACCAGGGTGTCTGTAGTGACGCCTCTAGCATTGAGATGCAGTGCCTTAGACCGCTGCGCCACTCGGGAGCCCAAAATGTATCTCTGTCTTGTATTCATGGGGTTCATTGTGCTTCCCCAGACCTTCAGGCTAAGGAGCGTATGCTGGAGGACATGCGTCTGGCTCTGATTGAACAGGAGGATACCCAGACCCAACAGGAGCAGGTGTTAGAGGCCAAACTGGATGAGATTGACGCCCTCACTGAAGGTGGGATTATTGCAAGATGTAGTTTTCCATGATGGTGTATATTTGGTGTTTTAGTTATTTTATTAGTTGGCTTTTCATAGCCAATCATTCAGAGTTAGAGACAGTAGATGCGGTAGAGAGAGAGTCCAAATCAGAAGGCCTGGGACAAGGTAGCACGTCCAGTGAACAGGTCAGGGTTCCATAGCCGCAGGAAGAACAATTGAAACTGGAGCAGCAGCACGACCAGGTGGACTGGGGACAGCAAGGAGTCATCAGGCCAGGTAGTCCTGAGGCATGGTCCTAGGGCTGTGAGTGAGTGAGTGAGTGAGTGAGTGAGTGAGTGAGTGAACTTAAATTCATACAGGACACCTGATAAGACAGGAGAAATAGTCCAGATATAACAGACAGACCCTAGCCCCCCGACACCTAAACTACTGCAGCATAAATACTGGAGGCTGAGACAGGAGACACTGTGGCCCTGTCCGACGATACCCCCGGACAGGGACAAACTGGCAGGATATAACCCCACCCACTTTGCCAAAGCACAGCCCCCACACCGCTAGAGGGATATCTTCAACCACCAACTTACTACCCTGAGACAAGGCCAAGTATAGCCCATGAAGATCTCCCCCAAGGCACGAACCCGAGGGGGTGCCAACCTGGACAGGAAGATCACGTCAGTGACTCAACCCACTCAAGTGACGCACCCCTGCTAGGGACAGCATGGAAGAGCACCAGTAAGCCAGTGACTCAGCCCCTGTAATAGGGTTAGAGGCAGAGAATCCCAGTGGAGAGAGGGGAACCGGCCAGGAAGAGACAGCAAGGGCAGTTCGTTGCTCCAGAGCCTTTCCGTTCATCTTCACACTCCTGTGCCAGAGGACCTACTGAAGAGATGAGTCTTCAATAAAGACTTAAAGGTTGAGACAGAGTCTGCGTCTCTCACATGGATAGGCAGATCATTCCATGAAAGTGGAGCTCTATAGGAGAAAGCCCTGGCTCCAGCTGTTTGCTTAGAAATTCTAGGGACAGTAAGGAGGCCTGCGTCTTGTGACCGTAGAGTACGTGTAGGTATGTATGGCAGGACCAAATCGGAGAGATAGTTAGGAGCAAGCCCATGTAATGCTTTGTAGGTTAGCAGTAAAACCTTGAAATCAGCCCTAGCCTTAACAGGCGTAATATTATCAATTTATTTGGTTCTAGTCAAGATTCTAGCAGCTGTATTTTGCACTAACTGAAGTTTATTTAGTGCTTTATCCGGGTAGATGGAAAGTAGAGCATTGCAGTAGTCTAATCTAGAAGTGACAAAAGCATGGATACACTTTTCTGCATCATTTTTGGACATAAAGTTTCTGATTTTTGCAATGTTACGTAGATGGAAAAAAGCTGTCCTTGAAATATTCTTGATATGTTCGTCAAAAGAGAGATCAGGGTCCAGAGTAACGCTGAGGTCCTTCACAGTTTTATTTGAGACGACTGTACAACCATCCAGATTAATTGTCAGATTCAACAGAAGATCTCTTTGTTTCTTGGGACCTAGAACTAGCATCTCTGTTTTGTCCGAGTTTAAAAGTAAAACATTTGCCGCCATCCACTTCCTTATGTCTGAAACACATGCTTCCAGCGAGGGCAATTTTGGGGCTTCACCATGTTTCATCAAAATGTACAGCTGTGTATCGTCCGCATAGCAGTGAAAGTTAACGTCATGTTTCCGAATGACATCACCATGAGGTAAAATATATAGTGAAAACAATAGTGGTCCTAAAATGGAACCTTGAGGGACACTGAAATGTACAGTTTATTTGTCAGAAGACAAACCATCCACAGAGACATTACATTTGATATTTTAGTCATTTAGCAGACGCTCTTATCCAGAGCGACTTACAGTAGACTGCATACATTTTTACTACATTTTTAAATACTGGTCCCCCGTGGGAATCGAACCCACAACCCTGGCGTTGCAAGCGCCATGTTCTACCAACTGAGCTACAGTAGCTACCAGAGACAAACTGAAATCTTTCTGACAGATAAGATCTAAACCAGGCCAGAACTTGTCCATGTAGACCAATTTGGGTTTCCAATCTCTCCAAAAGAATGTGGGGATCGATGGTATCAAAAGCAGCACTCAGGTCTAAGAGCACGAGGACAGATGCAGAGCCTTGGTCTGACACCATTAAAAGGTCATTTTACCACCTTCATGAGTGCAGTCTCAGTGCTATGATGGGGTCTGCTGCTGAAAAACATCCCCACAGCATGATGCTGCCACCACCATGCTTCACCGTAGGGATGGTGCCAGGTTTCCTCCAGATGTGATGCCTGGCATTCAGGCCAAAGAGTTCAATCTTGGTTTCATCAGACCAGAGAATCTTGTTTTTCATGGTCTGAGAGTCCTTTAAGTGCTTTTTGGCAAACTTCAAGCGGGCTGTCATGGGCCTTTTACTGAGGAGTGAATTCCATCTGGCCACTATATGAAGGCCTGATTGGTGGAGTGCTGCAGTGATGGTTGTCTTTCTGGCAGGTTCGCCCATCTCCACAGAGGAACTCTGGAGCTCTGTCAGAGTGACCACTGTCTTCTTGGGGACCTTCAATGCTGCTGAAATTGTTTGCTACCTTTTCTCCAGATCTGTGCCTCGACACAATCCTGTCTCGGATCTCTACGGACAGTTCCTTCGACCTCATGGCTTGGTTTTTGCTCTGACATGCACTGTCAACTGTGGGAACTTATATAGACAGGTGTGTGCTTTTCCAAATAATGTCCAATCAATCAAATTTACCACAGGTGGACTCTAATCAAGTTGTAGAAACATCTCAAGGATGATCAATGGAAACAGGATGCACCTGAGCTCAATTTAGAGTTTCATAGCAAAAGATCTGAATACTTATGTAAATAAGGTATTTCCGTTTTTTCTTTTTAATAAATTTGCACGAAAATCTAAACCTGTTTTCGGTTTGTCATTATGGGGTATTGTGTGTAGATTGATGAGGGGGGGAAATTATTTAATCAATTTTAGAATAAGGCTGTAACGTAACGAAATGCGGAAAAGGGGAAGGGGTCTGAATACTTTCCGAATGCACTGTATAAATGCGTGTACATGTATTTCACCCCAAATCTGAATACTGTCGGCGCTGGGTTCGACTGAGATTGACATGGTCTTGAATGGATTGGGGCTGTTCTGACAGCTAAAGGGAGGGTGCAACTCAATATTAGGAAGGCGTTTGTATACTCAGTATATGCAAAACATTGTTCAGTCAATTAAACATAGAATAGTAATTACAACTGACCATGGTGATAGTACTCAAGTGTTCTTGTTGTTTTTTGTTTTTTTTTTCCCCAGAGGTGGATAAACTGAAAGGACTGTTACGCTACCAAGACAGTGGGAAAGACACTGGAGCCCTGAGAGACAGCCAATCGGACGAGGCCAAGCTAGCCATACAGGAAGCAGTTCAGGCTCAAGTGACCTTGAAGGTGGACATCTCAATATGTGACTCACCACCTGGATTTGGTCTTATGTAGCGAAATTTGAAATGTATATTTTTACATTGGATAAAAGTAGATATTCAGAGCTACAAAATGGTATATCATACACTGCATTTTTGAGGAACAACAGGAAAGTAATTCTGCTTTAAAAGATGATGAAATTCACTCTCCTGTGAAGTCACTTGCGACTTACGCCTAGTTTCCTGAAACGGGTCACATATGTAGTTGTTGACAGTGTGTATTTTCTCCTTTATTTTTACCTTGGATTAGTCAGTACATGTACAGTGGGGCAAAAAAGTATTTACTCAGCCACCAATTGTGCAAGTTCTCCCACTTAAAAAGAGAGAGGCCTGTAATTTTCATCATAGGTACACTTCAACTATGACAGACAAAATGAGAAAAAAAATCCAGAAAATCACATTGTAAGATATTTAATGAATTTATTTGCAAATTATGGTGGAAAATAAGTATTTGGTCAATAACAAAAGTTTATCTCAATACTTTGTTATATACCCTTTGTTGGCAATGACACAGGTCAAACATTTTTTGTAAGTCTTCACAAGGTTTTCACACACTGTTGCTGGTATTTTGGCCCATTCCTCCATGCAGATCTCCTCTAGAGCAGTGATGTTTTGGGACTGTCGCTGAGCAACACGGACTTTCAACTCCCTCCAAAGATTTTCTATGGGGTTGAGATCTGGAGACTGGCTAGGCCACTCCAGGACCTTGAAATGCTTCTTACGAAGCCACTCCTTCGTTGCCCGGGCGGTGTGTTTGGGATCATTGTCATGCTGAAAGACCCAGCCACGTTTCATCTTCAATGCCCTTGCTGATGGTAGGCTTTGTTACTTTGGTCCCAGCTCTCTGCAGGTCATTCACTAGGTCCCCCCGTGTGGTTCTGGGATTTTTGCTCACCGTTCTTGTGATAATTTTGACCCCACGGGGTGAGATCTTGCGTGGAGCCCCAGATCGAGGGAGATTATCAGTGGTCTTGTATGTCTTCCATTTCCTAATAATTGCTCCCACAGTTGATTTCTTCAAACCAAGCTGCTTACCTATTGCAGATTCAGTCTTCCCAGCCTGGTGCAGGTCTACAATTTTGTTTCTGGTGTCCTTTGACAGCTCTTTGGTCTTGGCCATAGTGGAGTTTGGAGTGTGACTGTTTGAGGTTGTGGACAGGTGTCTTTTATACCGATAACAAGTTCAAACAGGTGCCATTAATACAGGTAACAAGTGGAGGACAGAGGAGCCTCTTAAAGAAGAAGTTACAGGTCTGTGAGAGCCAGAAATCTTGCTTGTTTGTAGGTGACCAAATACTTATTTTCCACCATAATTTGCAAATAAATTCATTAAAAACCCTACAATGTGATTTTCTGGATTTTTTTTCTTCTCATTTTGTCTGTCATAGTTGACGTGTACCTATGATGAAAATTACAGGCCTCTCATCTTTTTAAGTGGGAGAACTTGCACAATTGGTGGCTGACTAAATACTTTTTTGCCCCACTGTAAGTGTACTTCCAAGTATAAGTAATCATGTGTGTTTCTAGCTGTGTACTGAGAAACATCAAGTTGACAGGAGGAAGTGGCTTGAAGAGAAGACTGTTCTGATCCGGCTGGCCAAGGAGGCCGAGGATAAGAGGAACCAGGAGATGAGGAAGTTTGCAGACGGCCGCAAGCGTCACGCCAAACAGCAAACCCAAGTGGTAAAGCAACTTCCCCTCGGGGACCCCCAGCCGTTCCATGTATGACCTAATTCCACAGTTATCAAACCTGATTCAACTAATCATCAAGCCCTTTTACTAGGGGAATCAGGTGAGCTAGTTCAACAACATTGTGAAACGTCTGGGGATCCCCTAGGAGAGGTTTTCCTTAGAATACAGCTGCAATACCCTCTACAGACAAAGGCTGCATTTACACAGATCAGACCTTTTGCCAATAATTGGTTAAAAAGGTCAGAATTGGGCTGCCTGCCTAAGAAACCACTGTCTGTTACCCTGTAGGAAGGTCTGGTGGCCCAGCTCACTGAGATAGGGTTAAAACCTACTAAGAAACCACTGTCTGTGACCCTGTAGGAAGGTCTGGTGGCCCAGCTCACTGAGATAGGGTTAAAACCTACTAAGAAACCACTGTCTGTTACCCTGTAGGAAGGTCTGGTGGCCCAGCTCACTGAGATAGGGTTAAAACCTACTAAGAAACCACTGTCTGTTACCCTGTAGGAAGGTCTGGTGGCCCAGCTCACTGAGATAGGGTTAAACCCTACTAAGAAACCACTGTCTGTTACCCTGTAGGAAGGTCTGGTGGCCCAGCTCACTGAGATAGGGTTAAAACCTACTAAGAAACCACTGTATGTTACCCTGTAGGAAGGTCTGGTGGCCCAGCTCACTGAGACAGGGTTAAAACCTACTAAGAAACCACTGTCTGTTACCCTGTAGGAAGGTCTGGTGGCCCAGCTCACTGAGATAGGGTTAAAACCTACTAAGAAACCACTGTCTGTTACCCTGTAGGAAGGTCTGGTGGCCCAGCTCACTGAGATAGGGTTAAACCCTACTAAGAAACCACTGTCTGTTACCCTGTAGGAAGGTCTGGTGGCCCAGCTCACTGAGATAGGGTTAAAACCTACTAAGAAACCACTGTCTGTTACCCTGTAGGAAGGTCTGGTGGCCCAGCTCACTGAGAAGGAGCAGGACCTAGTGAAGTGGAGGAAAGAGAGGGATTCCCTGGTGACAGCTCTGGAGGTCCAGCTAACCAAACTCCTCTCCAGCATCGCAGACAAGGATGAACAGATAGCCAGTCTCCGCTGCCATGCCTCCTCTCAGCCAGCAGAGGTCAGTTCAAGCACACATGATGGACTGTTTAGTCTGTTGGGACTGTCAGACTATTTTCCTTTGGAACTATACAACTGCCCCAGTCCTAAAACCCCAGCAGAAATGGGCTTTTAATTTATCCGCCTGCCGTTTATCTCCATGTCCAGCCCTTATATCAAGTGTTTTAACATTTTATTTTCAGGACAAGCAAGGCTACAAGTAGAACACATAACAATTTGACATAAACAGTTGCATTCATGTTTTTTGTGTGTGAAAAATGTCATTAAAAAAACAAGGACCGCCAAGGCAAAAAGATCTGATAAAATGCATTGGTATTTGTATTTATTATGGATCCCCATCCGGGGGTCCAACAAAATTAAGGCAGTTCTACATTTTAAAAACATTACAATACATTTATAACAGATTTCGCATTATATTAAGTGTGTGCCCTCAGTCTACTACTACATATCTATAACACCATATTCATGTGTACATGTGTGTATAGTGCATATGTTAACTTGTGTTTGTATACGTGTCTATGTTTGTGTCGCACGACAGTCTCCGCTGTTCCATAAGGTGTATTTTATCTTTTTTTTAAATCTAATTTTACTGCTTTCATCTGTTACCTGATGTGGAATAGAGTTCCATGTAGTCATGGCTGTATGTAGTACTGTGCACCTTCCTTAGTCTGTTCTGGACTTGGGGACTGTGAAGAGACCTCTGGCATGTCTTGTGGGGTATGTGTGGGTGTCTGAGCTGTGTGCTAGTAGTTCAAACAGACACCTCGGTGCATTCAGCATGTCAACACCTCTCATAAATACAAGTAGTGATGATGTCCATCTCTCCTCCACTTTGAGCCAGGACAGATTGACATGCATATTATTAGTATTAGCTCTCTGTGTACATCCAAGGGACAGCCGTGCTGCCCTGTTCTGAACCAATTGCAGTTTTCCTAAGTCCCTCTTTGTGGCACCTGACCACATGACTGAACATTAGTCCAGGTGTGACAAAACTAGGGCCTGTAGGACCTGCCTTGTTGATAGTGCTGTTAAGAAGGCAGAGCAGCGCTTTATTATGGACAGACTGCTCCCCGTCTTAGCTACTGTTGTATCAATATGTTTTGACCATGACAGTTTACAGTCCAGGGTTACTCCAAGCAGTTTAGTCTCCTCAACTTGCTCAATTTCCACATTATTTGTTACAAGATTTAGTTTAGGGTTTAGTGAATGATTTGTCCCAAATACAGTGCTTTTAGTTTTTTAAATAGGCTTTAATTGAAGATATGGCAAATAGGAGTGGCATTATCAGTTATTTTTATTCAATTTAGTCACATGATTTCTCAATTTGCAATATGTTTGCCAATCGGTTGTACAGCCAGACCTATTTGCCATTCCTTTTGCCTCATCCCTCTCAACCATATCATTTTTCAATTCCTCATCAATCCACAGGGATTTAAGTTTTTACAGTTGTTTTCTTAATGGCTGCGTGCTTATTAGTAACTAGGCTAAGCAATTTCATAAATGTGTCAAGTGCAGCGTCTAGTTGCTCCTCATTACACACCACGGACCAACAGATATTATTCACATCAACAACATAGGAATCACTACAAAACTTATTGTATGACCTCTTATACACAATATTAGGCCCAGCTTTTGGAACATTGGTTTTCCAAGATATGGCTACTATATTGTGATCACTACATCATATGGATTTGAATACTGCTTTCAAACAAATGTCTGCAGCATTAGTAAAGATATGATCAATACATGTTGATGATTTCATTTCTGTGCTGTTTGTAACTAGCCTGGTAGGTTGATAGATAACCTGAACCAGGTTGCAGGCAATG
The DNA here is from genome assembly GCF_901001165.1 of Salmo trutta. Lineage (NCBI taxonomy): Eukaryota > Metazoa > Chordata > Actinopteri > Salmoniformes > Salmonidae > Salmo > Salmo trutta. Next base: position 46,417,710 of record NC_042958.1, read on the forward strand.
ATTACAGTTTGAAGCTTTTTCTTGAGTGGGCAGCCTGATGAAAGCCAGTCAATATTTAAATCATCCAGAAAATATGCCTCTATCACATACAGTACCAGTCAAAAGTTTGGACACACCTTTTCTTTATTTTGACTATTTTCTACATTGTAGAATAATAGTGGACATCAAAACTATAAAATAACACATATGGAATCATGTAGTAACAAATCAATCATGTGTTAAACAAATCAAAATATATTTCATATTTTACATTCTTCAAAGTAGACACCCTTTGCCTTGATGACAGCTTTGCACACGCTTGGCATTCTCTCAACCAGTTTCATGAGGTAGTCACCTGGAATGCATTTCAATTAACATGTGTGCCTTGTTAATTTGTGGAATTTCTTTCCTTTTTAATGCATTTGAGTCAATCAGTTGTGTTGTGACAAGGTAGGTGTAGTATACAGAAGGTAGCCCTATTTGGTAAAAGACCAAGTCCATATTATGGCAAGAACAGCTCAAATAAGCAAAGAGAAACGACAGTCCATCATTACTTTAAGACATGAAGGTCACTCAATCCCGACAAGAGTTATGGAGTGCTGCATCAGATGACCTGGCCTCCACAATCACCCGACCTCAACCCAATTAAGATGGTTTGGGATGAGTTGAACCGCAGAGTGAAGGAAAAGCAGCCAACAAGCGCTCAGTATATGTGGGAACTCCTTCAAGACGGTGAAACTGGTTGAGAGAATGCCAAGAGTGTGTAAAGCTGTCATCAAGGCAAAGGGTGTCTACTTTGAAAAATTTAAAATATGAAATATATTTTGGTTTGTTTAACACTTTTTTTGGTTACTACATGATTCCATATGTGTTATTTCATAGTTTTGACATCTTCACTATTATTCTACAATGTAGAAAATAGTAAAATTAAAGAAAAACCCTTTAATGAGTACGTGTGTCCAAACTTTTGACTGGTACTTTACATTATCAAGCATTTCACACATGTTATCCAGATACTGACTGTTAACACTTGTTGGTCTATAGCAGCTTCCCACCAGAATGGGCTTTAGGTGAGACAGATGAACCTGTAGCCATATTTCTTCAACAGTATTTAATATGAATGCTGTAAGTACAGAAGTTGTTTGCTCACTGGGAAATGAATATCCAATACAGGAAGTTGGTGGCACCTTAATTGGGAAGAACGGGCTCGTGGTAATGGCTGGAGCTGAATCAGTGGAATGGTATCAAACACATGGTTTCTATGTGTTGGATGCCATTCCATTCACTCCGTTCCAGCCATTATTATGAGCCGTCCTCCCCCAGGAGCCTCCACTGAAATGCAACTAGTCAGTGACAACTGTTTGGAGTTTGTGACAGCAACTACGTGAGGTTATAACAGTATTATAGACACTATGTCCTGGGATTTGTTATGATCGTCTATGTGTAGCTTGTGAGCGTCGTAAGAGCAAAACATGTTACATGTGCGTGTTCGTGAGACTTTCAGCTTTTCATTGATAGTGTTCAATAGTTTGTAGCTCTAACCATTCGGACTCTACAGACGTTTTTGTAAAAAAAAAAAAGACCCGGCCCCCTTTGCGGGATCTGCCCTTGTCTCAAACACCGCTCAGCCCAGTTAATCACACAGATGCAGAAGAAATAGACGAATCCAATGGTTTAATCCAGAACGCATGATGTTTAAAAGGGGTTAGAAGTCCAAGACACGCCAGCGTTACGGTTGGAATCGTTGCGTTAAGGTTGGGTGCAGGGTTCTTGGTCATTTCAATTTTAAATGATTTGTATTTTGCACTTATCCTTATTGAAAAATGTTACACTTATTTTATGCGCGTTGAAATGCTCTCTACAAATGAATTATTTTTATTGTTATTATTATCAATTATTTTGAATTTGAAATAAAAACAGACACAAACTCTGTATAGGGGCACAGTTCACTTTCAATGACTTATTGTGGTACTGTAGCATGATAAAGAACACACCTTTGGACCATGTGGATAGATAGCATTATTGGTCCACTGTTTCCTTACCGTTGTATTCTTCCCCCTCCCCCAGAGGGACCATGGCCAGGTGGAGGTAGAGGAGCTGCAAGGCCTTCTGTCTGACAGAGACACTGAGATTCTTAACCTGAAGGAACAACTGAAAATTGCATCCAAAGCCAGCAGCGACGTCTCAGCCCCTACTAAACACAGAGAGACAGCCAATCAGGTGAGGGAGCAGTCCTCCTTCATAACAAATAAAATCTAACTTTATTGGTCTCGTGCACAGGATACAGGGTGTAAACAGTACAGTGAAATGCTTACTTGCATGCTCTCCTCAACAGTTCAGTACACATTATCCAAAAATATGAATATAAAAATATTACTTATTTATTCAATCCCCTATCCGAATGTTGTATGTTGGTTTTGTTAATACAATGGATTTTGTTCATGATATCTCTCACAGACTAAAGCAGAGGAGTGCCTTCCCAAAGTCCGTGAGAGGACTCTCCATGACAACGGTCAACTAGTACACGGCGTAAAGACGTTGAAGAGGACCAGTCAGGTAATCTCTCTAGACATCCGGGTTTCCTCCTGCAATGTTCCAATCTTCTGGCTTAACACGTCTGTACGTAACAAAACGTCAGTTTGGCATAGAGGAAGTACGTCACTGCCTTATCCGCCTGATGCCCACGTCCCCCAGACAAAATAGTAGCTATCCAGATGAAGATAACTTCATCTGGATAACAAGTGCATTTCACAAGTGACTAGTTAGCGTCAACTACCTTCGCTAAAACCACTGCAAAGGTTTAGCCTGCAAACCTTGGTTTGGAGTTGCGACGTTCTGGCATGTCTGCCTCGTGGTTTGTTGGGAGTCACTGCTGTTGCCTATGGGTCGGGTTTCCAAGGCTAGGTTCTCATCTGCATGTCTTATGTCAGTTAGCGCCACGTCCGTCTGCTCTGATGGAAGTTTACGAATGGAACCAAGGTTATGTGAGCTATTGAATCAATCCAATATGGTTCCCTTCGTGCGTCAGGAGACACTCCGACTAAGGATTTTTTGTTATAAAAACATGAATTACAGAAACAATAGACAGTGGGGAGAGAGCCTCATTCTAGTCCACACTCATTTTTGCAGTGAGTAAAAAACATTATTTTGGCAGAACTAATTATTTTGACAGGTACAAATGTATTTGAACTAGCATTTCACAATGTTTTAGGCTTTAAATTAGTGATTGACAATTTTGTCATGGTTTTAGGTCAATTTTAAGCACTACTGAACGAAGAGCCATTTGAGAGCCGAGCCAAATGAATGACTCTTTTATGTGAGTGGAGCTAAATAATCCGGCTCACTGAAAGACTCGGAATGCCCATCACTAGTTCCATAGCTACGGTAGTCAAGGGGGGACGCAGTGGTTTAAGAGCTATTTTCACATAAATTAAGAAAATCTTGTTTTTTAAAGATGAGTTCCACGATGTGCAGCCCTGATGGCTCCTGGCAACGTGTGTCGCGTTAGAATGACATCATCTGTCAGAACGTCATGCTGTATTGTTCCAACTGACTAGACGCTCCTGTAGGTTAACCCAACTGACTAGACGCTCCTGTAGGTTAACCCAACTGACTAGACGCTCCTGTAGGTTAACCCAACTGACTAGACGCTCCTGTAGGTTAACCCAACTGACTAGACGCTCCTGTAGGTTAACCCAACTGACTAGACGCTCCTGTAGGTTAACCCAACTGACTAGACGCTCCTGTAGGTTAACCCAACTGACTAGACGCTCCTGTAGGTTAACCCAACTGACTAGACGCTCCTGTAGGCTAACCCAACTGACTAGACGCTCCTGTAGGCTAACCCAACTGACTAGACGCTCCTGTAGGTTAACCCAACTGACTAGACGCTCCTGTAGGTTAACCCAACTGACTAGACGCTCCTGTAGGTTAACCCAACTGACTAGACGCTCCTGTAGGTTAACCCAACTGACTAGACGCTCCTGTAGGTTAACCCAACTGACTAGACGCTCCTGTAGGTTAACCCAACTGACTAGACGCTCCTGTAGGTGAACCCAACTGACTAGACGCTCCTGTAGGTGAACCCAACTGACTAGACGCTCCTGTAGGTGAACCCAACTGACTAGACGCTCCTGTAGGTGAACCCAACTGACTAGACGCTCCTGTAGGTGAACCCAACTGACTAGACGCTCCTGTAGGTGAACCCAACTGACTAGACGCTCCTGTAGGTGAACCCAACTGACTAGACGCTCCTGTAGGTGAACCCAACTGACTAGACGCTCCTGTAGGTGAACCCAACTGACTAGACGCTCCTGTAGGTGAACCCAACTGACTAGACGCTCCTGTAGGTGAACCCAACTGACTAGACGCTCCTGTAGGTTAACCCAACTGACTAGACGCTCCTGTAGGTTAACTCACCCTCACTGTCATACTGTGTACCCCTGTCTGTCTGTAGGGGTCTGGGGGCGACCCATCGGTGCTCGACTCCTCAGAGATCTCCACAGAAGGAGGCAGGACCAGCCGCTTCCCCAAGCCTGAGCTTGAGATCTCCTTCAGCCCGCTGCAGCCCAACAGGATGGCCCTGAAACGCCAGGGAGAGGCTGTGGTCAACGTCAAAATCACCCGCAAGAGGAAGAGCGCTGAGATTGACAAGGTAGACAGTGTTAACTTGCAGTGAGGGACGTACTGTAGGTTCAGTCCAGGGTACAACTGTGTGGTCCCTCTGCCACTGCAGACCCTGTCCATCTTACCATTCAGCTGGTGGTCTCTCCTGTCAGTCATCTTAAATACATTTTACAGAGAGAGCATTAGTACTGCAACAGTTCTGTTATCCCATGTCCAAAGTCAGGAGTCACCCACCTAACTAATTGCAATGGCATAAGAAACCATGCAAGAAGCAAAATGTTTAAATAGCCTCAGATAAGCCATAATGAAGTGTTAATTAGGTTCATCTGAAGAGCAAGCTGTTCAACATATTGATAGTTTACTGTTCCATCTTACATTATGCATTGAAATGAAAGGCTTGTGCTTCTTTTTCTGAGTTTCCTATTACATGTGGTGTGATCTAACACACGCATGGTTGTTGTGTGAAAATAATGAGTCGATGTAGTGTAGGGTCTCTGCTGCAGCGGCGTAGGAGGTGGGTCTCTGCTGCGGCGGCGTAGGAGGTGGGTCTCTGCTGCGGCGGCGTAGGAGGTGGGTCTCTGCTGCGGCGGCGTAGGAGGTGGGTCTCTGCTGCGGCGGCGTAGGAGGTGGGTGTCCGCCGCAGCGGCGGCGTGGGAGGTGGGTGGCCGCAGCGGCGGCGTAGGAGGTGGGTGTCCGCCGCAGCGGCGGCGTAGGAGGTGGGTGTCCGCCGCAGCGGCGGCGTAGGAGGTGGGTGTCCGCCGCAGCGGCGGCGTAGGAGGTGGGTGTCCGCCGCAGCGGCGGCGTAGGAGGTGGGTGTCCGCCGCAGCGGCGGCGTAGGAGGTGGGTGTCCGCCGCAGCGGCGGCGTAGGAGGTGGGTGTCCGCCGCAGCGGCGGCGTAGGAGGTGGGTGTCCGCCGCTGCGGCGGCGTAGGAGGTGGGTGTCCGCCGCTGCGGCGGCGTAGAAGTGAGTAAAGGCTATGGTGCAGTATTAAGTTCATATAGGAAGAGTATTTATGGGGTTAAACCTCTGCAGTTTGAGACTAAAGTAATTCTATTACTGACTGTCCCAGAGGGGGGAGGAGAGGAGTGAATCTCCATTGTATTTACTTGATTCCTCTTCCAATGTGCTTTGAGAATAGGAATCAAGGAAATACTATTGAGGTTCACCCGAGGACTTGGGAAAGGTGTGTGTCTGTGTGAGAGAGAGAGCACGCTGACGGCAGGGAGGGGGTTGGTCCACTGCCTTTAAACATATATATATATATATATTTTAACCTTTATTTACTCAAATTAGGCAAGTCAGTTAAGAACAAATTCTTATTTACAATGACGGCCTAGGAACAGTGGGTTAACTGCCTTGTTCAGGGGCAGAATGACAGATTTGTACCTTGTCAGCTCGGGGATTTGAACTAACAACCTTTTGGTTACTGGCCCAACGCTCAAACCACTAGGCTACCTGCTGCCCTTAGTTAACAACATGGTAACTAGCTACCACCCGCCAACCCCTCTTTTACGCTACTGCTACTCTCTGTTCATCATATATGCATAGTCACTTTAACCATATCTACATGTACATACTACCTCAATCAGCCTGACTAACCGGTGTCTGTATTTAGCCTTGCTACTCTTATTTTCAAATGTCTTTTTACTTTTGTTTTATTTCTTTACTTACCTACCTACACACACACACACACACACACACACACACACATACATACCTTTTTTTCGCACTATTGGTTAGAGCCTGTAAGTAAGCATTTCACTGTGAGGTCTACACCTGTTGTATTCAGCGCACGTGACAAATAAACTTTGATTTGATTTAAAGCCCACACAACACAGCGGGGGAGTCTTTGGGAGCTCTGATGTTCCTAGTCCTATCTTTAGTGTTACTCAGCCATTCTGTTATCTGATGGGACACAAAAACAACTCTTTCCCTGAGGTCTGTGTCTCTGACTCCCCACTGCCGGGAATAAAATGCCAAGCATTTTGTTGAACACGAGATATGAAGAAAGATATGTTGAGAGATGACGACAAGGGAAAGTCGAGTTCAATTGAAAAAAAAATTCATAATGATTTCTATTTAGTAATAAACTTTTTATTTAATTCATTATGTGGGTTTTATCAGCTTTCTCTCTGCCTTCAGTGATCCAGGTGTAAAAAAAAAAACACAGCCATTAAATCTTTTAGACGGTTAATTATTTTATATAAGGTTCACAACAAACACATAAACAGGGCAATGGTTTTAGTATTAAAGATAAATGCATTTGAAGCACCAGAAGTTGAAACATCTAAACTTTTAAATGTGTTCTTGAAGTATTTATCTTCACATTATGACCCGCCCTTGTAGCCTTTTAGTCCTGATGTAATTCACGTGTCAATATAATATCAATGTCAAATCTTCCAGGTGTCTTTGTGGTTGGTTAGTTACCTGGTACATGGTTGACACAGAGTCCTCGCTGTATTCGACTCAGGTTATTCTTGCTAACTTTATAACAAACCTCTTTCTTTTTTTAAGAAGAGCGGATGGCGCAGTCCAGCTAAAAGGAGAGCAACGCATGAACTCCCATCTCAGGTACCGCACCCCTCTTCATGCCTGTTACCCCATCCATCGCCATCCCGCTCAAGTGTTCTATTGCTTTGGTCGGTAATACCTCGGTTGGCGTAATGGCAAAGCTATGGATGTCCTCTGAGACGATATGGAATAGGTGTGATTTAAAATGACGGGTTGTTTCAGCGTTGGCTATTTCCTGCTGTTCAGCGGTCATTTCTATAAATAATATATACCCATTGATTATTGAAGATTATAAAATGGGTGGTACCAGCCCTGAATGCTGATTGGCTGACAGCTGTGGTATATCAGACCGTATACCACGCGTATGACAAAACATTTATTTTTACTGCTCTAATTACGTTGGTAACCAGTTTATAATAGCAATACAGCATCTCAGGGGTTTGTGGTATATGGCCAATATCCCACGGCTAAGGGCTGTATCCAGGCACTCCGCGTTGCGTCGTGCTTAAGAACAGCCCTTAGTCGTGATATATTGGCCATATACCACACCCCCTCGTGCCTTATTGCTTAAATATAACATATAAAATACAGAAACACAAAGTCCAGAAGTTTGAAACATGTTTAATGATTAATACAGCATCCTATTTAAAAGCAAAATGCAGAGTTGGACAGATGTTACCAATAAGTTATTGAAGATGCTTTTATTTTGGAGTACACATTTACATGAGGGTTTCTTTTGCCGTGAGCTGAACATTTCAAACTAGATGTGTCAGGGATGGCCTACACTGGAGCTGTGAAACATACATTGTTAATCCACATCAATCATTTTGGAAACCTACTGATTTATTCAACTTGAAATGACATGGGACTCTTAAAATGTAAATTGATCTCTCAATGTCTATCCATTCATAAAACTAAATCCTCACCATGGAGTTTTAATTTCTCTCCCTGGTCTCCTCTCTCCCTGGTCTCCTCTCCTTCCTCTCTCTCTCCCTGGTCTCCTCTCTCTCTCCCTGGTCTCCTAAGTCTCATCTCTCTCTCCCTGGTCTCCTCTCTCTCTCCCTGGTCTCCTAAGTCTCATCTCTCTCTCTATGGTCTCCTCTCTCTTTCCCTGGTCTCCTAACTCTCATCTCTCTCTCTCCCTGGTCTCCTAAGTCTCATCTCTCTCTCCCCCCGGTCTCCTCTCTCTCTCCCCGGTCTCCTAACTCTCATCTCTCTCTCCCTGGTCTCCTCTCTCTCTCCCTGGTCTCCTCTCTCTCTCCCTGGTCTCCTCTCTCTCTCCCTGGTCTCCTCTCTCTCTCCCTGGTCTCCTCTCTCCCTGGTCTCCTCTCTCCCTGCTCCTAACTCTCATCTCTCTCTCTCCCTGGTCTCCTCTCTCCTAAGTCTCATCTCTCTCTCCCTGGTCTCCTAACTCTCATCTCTCTCTCCCTGGTCTCCTCTCTCCCTGGTCTCCTAAGTCTCATCTCTCTCTCCCTGGTCTCCTCTCTCCCCGGTCTCCTAACTCTCATCTCTGCGCTGGTGTTTCTCAGGATGCGGTGCACAAGGAGAACCATAGAAACCCCAGAACCAGACTGGCTCCTAAACTGGCTGTGCATCAAGAGGTGGTGAGACACACAGCTTTTATGTTTGAACAGATTCAAACATGACTTTGTCCCCCTGTCAATAAAACTGTTAAACAGTAGGGGAGACACAGAGGCTGATGATAATGGACTGGAGCCTGGCCTGTAGGGCATCATCATGTGGATGTGTCACCTCGTCACAGCCTTGCCTGGCATGAACTAATGCCAGTTTGTGTGGGTGGGGACATTATGTGTACATTATGTACATCAGTGTACATTATGATGACAGCGTTAACAATGTACGTTGTGTCAATGTGTTTCTATGTGTCGATTCTATGTGTTTATGTGGAAGCTCTGTCAGATTTCCCCTCGGGGATAATAAAGTATAGCATCTCACCTTTAGTCTTTATATTACTTATTGGTTTACTTTGGGTCTCCTGAGTGGTGCAGCGGTCTAAGGCACTGCATCTCAGTGCTAGAGGCGTCACTACAGACACCCTGGTTCGAATCCAGGCTGTATCACAACCGGCTGTGATTGGTTTGGCCGGGGTAGGCCGTCATTGTAAATAAGAATTAGTTCTTAACTGACTTTCCTAGTTAAATAAATCAAAAGTTATGACATGGTTTCTCCTCCATCTATAGCCGTCTCCGGCCAGGGGCAGTAAAGACCCGGGATCCATAAGGCCCCAGGACTCCCAGTCCAGCTTGCATAGCAGGAAAGAAGGAACGATGCAGAAGATCGGAGTCTTCGGTAGCAAGGATAAGAGTTGACACTAACAGTAGCACGGAATGGCTTGGTGCAACTCTGCACTGACAGCATGACCGTCTATCCCACACAGAACAGCACTGCGGAGTATAGAGCACCGAGCACAGACTATATGATCAGCATCATCATCATCATCAGACCAAAGAGCCAGAAACTGAAACCACACGAGTCAAAGTAACATCTTCAGTGGAACAAAACGCACCTTAATGGTCAAGTTCAATATAACCTGCCACAATCCCTCTCGGTCCAGAACTAGTCCATGGATGCTGTCCGGTCTCTCAGTCCACAGTTAGTCCATGGATGCTGCCTGGTCTCTCTCGGTCCAGAACTAGTCCATGGATGCTGTCCGGTCTCTCAGTCCACAGTTAGTCCATGGATGCTGCCTGGTCTCTCTCGGTCCAGAACGAGTCCATGGATGCTGTCCGGTCTCTCAGTCCACAGTTAGTCCATGGATGCTGCCTGGTCTCTCTCGGTCCAGAACGAGTCCATGGATGCTGTCCGGTCTCTCAGTCCACAGTTAGTCCATGGATGCTGCCTGGTCTCTCTCGGTCCAGAACTAGTCCATGGATGCTGTCCGGTCTCTCAGTCCACAGTTAGTCCATGGATGCTGCCTGGTCTCTCTCAGTCCAGAACTAGTCCATAGATGCTGTCCGGTCTCTCAGTCCACAGTTAGTCCATGGACGCTGCCTGGTCTCTCTCAGTCAAGAACTAGTCCATGGATGCTGCCTGGTCTCTCTCATTCCACAGCTAGTCCATAGATGCTGTCTGGTCTCTGTCCACAGCTAGTCCATGGATGCTGCCTGGTCTCTCTCATTCCACAGCTAGTCCATGGATGCTGCCACCAGGGCAGTTTTCTGTAGCCTGGTCCCAGATCTGTTCTTTTTCCTACTCCATTGTCCTTGTCAAGAATTTCAATTCCATAAGGAGTTGACAAGAGTGCGGAAACAGACTGGCACCCACGCTAGTTTTTTTCTGGTCTACAGTAATGGCTTGCTCTGGCTTTAACTTTTTATTGGCCTATGCTGCTCAAGCCCTTACGTCCCTCTTTCTCTCTGCAGCTAAAAAGATAATGGGATTGGTGAGCGGGAAATCCCCAGAGACGGAAAGGGGGTCGTCCATGAGCGTTAGACCCATGAAGTCCAAGTGGAAGCTGTACAGACCAGAGATCTCCTCCCTGATAGACTTCTCCTCCCACCCGGTGAGAACCCACAGCCAGCTGCACGTCCGTCTGATTAGGCCTGGGCAATATGGCCAAAGTATATCACAATATTTGTCTTATTGTTGATGGTATAGCTGTATTTAATGTTTCTGAATAATACAAGTTTTAAATATGTTTTATGAGTAGCAGGGGTTGGAACCGGTTCAGGGAACAGAACACCGGAAAATAATGACATTTTTCAAGGAACAGAAACGGAACCGGGAATGAAAGTGATCCATAGTATTCCGGAACAGAACCGTTATTTTAAAAGCATGGGAACCAGCTAATAATGTTCTTTTAGGTTACGGACATTTTTCTATCGTTGCGTCTTGCGCCATAGGCTACACTTGTCTGTCCATCATGCATGTAAACAACTAGCTTGCCTGCTCTATCCACACTGATTGGTGAAGTCATTTAATTAACTAAATGTAAACAACTGTCGATTTTTCACAGGTTAATAAAAAAAGGAACAGAATGGAACAATATACACCGGTACTTTTTGGGGGGTTCGAACCGGTTCAGAACTTTATTTTGCCGATTGGAACAGTGGAACGGAATTTTAAAAATAACGGTTCTGTTCAGAACGAAACGATCGGTTCCAACCCCTGATGAGTAGTGCAGGACCCTAGGATGGCTCCAAATAAATTCTACATGGTTTTAATGGGCTTTCTCTCTTCTGATTGGTTTATACTCAACCAAAACTGACAGTGAAGTAGTCCAATTAGTAGAACTTATTTATGTAATATTGTATCAAGAAGTCGTTATAGACGGTATTGTAAAAACCCATACCTGTATGCGGGTCCATCCATATGATATATGGCCCAGCCCTACATCTGATTACTACAAACAGAAAAAATATATGATTGGTAGGCCTGCTCTAGACCCGGGACAACAGAGCTATTGGGATAGATGCTCTTCATTTTTTAAATTTATTCATCAGCAGGGTTGTTGATACATTTTAGGGGTATGTTGTTTATCACACATGTGTACCCAAATTAAAAGGTATGCACAAAGGCAAACCTAGAGGCTCAGGTCCTATGCTGCTCAGCCCTGCCCTGTGGATAGTGATTCCCATTCATTTGAGGTTGATATGGTGGGTGTCATGTAAGAGGTACTTGTTGATTCACTTTGGTTGTAAACCTCTGTCTCAGATCATCAGTGGAGTTCCAGACGAGAAAGAGAGTGACCATCTCATCGTCAAGAGAGAACTCTGGACTGAAGTCAAAGACGCTGCTCTTAATGGTACAGGGTAATAAATGAATTGATTTTGTAATGAAGGACATCTTGAGGTTTACTTTATTGTTGAGGCTGTTTTTCTTTCCAGAAGTTGTGTATTTTCTGAAATCACTTCCTCTTCCTCTTAGCTGCCTGTTTTCTTTCATATAGTCTTCATTTAGCACTTCATTCTATTTTTATTTCTACGTAATTAACGTTGCACATATGATTATTTATCTCCATTGTGTGCTATGTATAATATGATTTAACAGAATATAATCAAGTATTTTTATTCTCAGTCCAGAACATCATCGTGGTAATGCAGTAATCTGAAGATTTAGTATAGTACTTTATAAAAACACAGTATAGTACTTTATAAAATCACAGTATAGTACTTTACTGTGATCATCTCAATGATGTTCATGTAAAAACACAGTATAGTACTTTATAAAAACACAGTATAGTATTTTACTGTGATCATCTCAACGATGTTCATGTAAAAACACAGTATAGTACTTTATAAAAACACAGTATAGTACTTTATTGTGATCATCTCAACAATGTTCATGTAAAAACACAGTATAGTACTTTTATAAAAACACACTATAGTACTTTACTGTGATCATCTCAACGATGTTCATGTAAAAACACAGTATAGTACTTTTTAAAAAAAAGTTTAAAAAAAAAGATCTATGCTGATGACACAATTATTCATTTATGCGTATCTAATATTCAGAAGGCTTTTCAGGACTTACAGTACAGACTTACAGGCTTTTGATGTTATTCAAAGGCAGCTTTTCCAATTGAAACTTAATGCAAGGAAAACAAAATGTAGTGTTTTCTCTTCCCTGAAAATAAACAGATGGAGTCACTTGCAGATTTTAACTATAAAATTCCAGCAAATTGATAGGGTCACCTCCTATAAGTATCTTGGGATTTAGTAAAGTACTTTATTGGGATCATCACAACAATGTCCATGTAAAAAAAACACTTTCTTTTTGTGGAGCAGAATGAATATCTCACTAGGGACAACCACTACCAAGTCCTATTTGTGTTGATAATGCATGGTGTAACATAGATATAGGGCCCTATTCAATCAGATCTGCTAATCAGCGTAGTATCTGGGATAAGACGGAACACCATCACAAACTGCTCTTTTGGTTTAACTCAGGAAACCTTTTTTTATTTACTAAATTAATCTAAATGTCTTTCCCAGTCTCCTTTTCAATACCACTGCTAACATATACCAAGGTGGTTTAATAAAACAGGTACTATTCCTTTGTAATACTGTACTGCTAACATATACCAAGGTGGTTTAATAAAACACTACTATTCCTTTGTAATACTGTACTGCTAACATATACCCAGGTGGTTCAATAAAACACTACTATTCCTTTGTAATACTGTACTGCTAACATATACCAAGGTGGTTCAATAAAACACTACTATTCCTTTGTAATACTGTACTGCTAACATATACCCAGGTGGTTTAATAAAACACTACTATTCCTTTGTAATACTGTACTGCTAACATATACCAAGGTGGTTCAATAAAACACTACTATTCCTTTGTAATACTGTACTGCTAACATATACCCAGGTGGTTTAATAAAACACTACTATTCCTTTGTAATACTGTACTGCTAACATATACCCAAGTGGTTTAATAAAACACTACTATTCCTTTGTAATACTGTACTGCTAACATATACCAAGGTGGTTTAATAAAACACTACTATTCCTTTGTAATACTGTACTGCTAACATATACCAAGGTGGTTCAATAAAACACTACTATTCCTTTGTAATACTGTACTGCTAACATATACCCAGGTGGTTCAATAAAACACTACTATTCCTTTGTAATACTGTACTGCTAACATATACCAAGGTGGTTCAATAAAACACTACTATTCCTTTGTAATACTGTACTGCTAACATATACCAAGGTGGTTTAATAAAACACTACAATTCCTTTGTAATACTGTACTGCTAACATATACCCAGGTGGTTTAATAAAACACTACTATTCCTTTGTAATACTGTACTGCTAACATATACCAAGGTGGTTTAATAAAACACTACAATTCCTTTGTAATACTGTACTGCTAACATATACCAAGGTGGTTTAATAAAACACTACAATTCCTTTGTAATACTGTACTGCTAACATATACCAAGGTGGTTCAATAAAACACTACTATTCCTTTGTAATACTGTACTGCTAACATATACCAAGGTGGTTTAATAAAACACTACTATTCCTTTGTAATACTGTACTGCTAACATATACCCAGGTGGTTTAATAAAACACTACTATTCCTTTGTAATACTGTACTGCTAACATATACCAAGGTGGTTCAATAAAACACTACTATTCCTTTGTAATACTGTACTGCTAACATATACCAAGGTGGTTTAATAAAACACTACTATTCCTTTGTAATACTGTACTGCTAACATATACCCAGGTGGTTCAATAAAACACTACTATTCCTTTGTAATACTGTACTGCTAACATATACCCAAGTGGTTTAATAAAACACTATAACCTGGTTGAGCCATCCATTGTTTAAGTTTTGTGCATACAAACCCTTGCCTACTAAAATCAAACTTTCTAGTTTGCTGAATTATTGCAGTGAATGAGGCTAGCTACAGTAAATAAGTATATACCCAGTGGTGTAAAGTACTTAAGTAAAAATACTTTAAAGTACTACTTAAGTAGTTATGGGTATCTTTAATTTACTATTTATATTTTTGACAACTTACTTCACTACATTCCTAAATAAATAATGTATTTATTACTCCATACATTTTCCCTGACACCTAAAAGTACTTATTACATTTTGAATGCTTAGCAGGACAGGAGAATTCACGCACTTATCAAGAGAGCATCCCTGGTCATCCCTACTGCCTCTGATCTGGAGGACTCACTAAACAGAGAACATCCCCTGGTCATCCCTACTGCCTCTGATCTGGAGGACTCACTAAACAGAGAACATCCCCTGGTCATCCCTACTGCCTCTGATCTGGAGGACTCACTAAACAGAGAACATCCCCTGGTCATCCCTACTGCCTCTGATCTGGAGGACTCACTAAACAGAGAACATCCCCTGGTCATCTCTACTGCCTCTGATCTGGAGGACTCACTAAACAGAGAACATCCCTGGTCATCTCTACTGCCTCTGATCTGGAGGACTCACTAAACAGAGAACATCCCCTGGTCATCTCTACTGCCTCTGATCTGGAGGACTCACTAAACAGAGAACATCCCTGGTCATCTCTACTGCCTCTGATCTGGAGGACTCACTAAACAGAGAACATCCCTGGTCATCCCTACTGCCTCTGATCTGGAGGACTCACTAAACAGAGAACATCCCTGGTCATCTCTACTGCCTCTGATCTGGAGGACTCACTAAACAGAGAACATCCCTGGTCATCCTGCCTCTGATCTGGTAGACTCACTAAACACATGCACTGAGTTTTGTCCCTGGCTATCCGTAAAGAAAAAGTTTTCCGTCTGGTTTACTTAATATAAGGAATTTTAAATTATTTTTACTTTTAATACTTAAATATATTTTAGCTATTGCATTTACTTTTGATAATTAAGTTATTTAAAACCAAATATTTTATTGAAGTAGAATTTTACTGGGTGACTTTTACCTGAGTCATTTTCTATGAAAGTATCTTTACTTTTACTCAAGTATGACAATTGGGTACTTTTTCCTCCACTTTATTGCATCCAAACCACTCCAAGTATTGTGACCATCCATTTGTGTACTCTGAAATCAGCTCAGCAGTCACTGTTTTGGGCCATAATGGATGTTGCTTTTTTTGTTGTTATTCATAGAATATTTAAATTGCATCCGAATACGCTAAATGATGAAGTGACACATCAAGACAAGGCAGCTGCCGGGCTGGCAGTATTGAAAAGGTTTTGTTCTGGGACGGATGTCGCAGTTATGGCTGTTCATCCAGCATGGACAGGGGGGGTTCTTGTGCTTTTTCTTTCTCTGCAAAGCTGTAAATGTGTGTAAGTGATATAATGAGCCATATTCTCATTCACAGCACAATCATGTTTTTCACTATGTTTTGAAATGAGATAGCTATGAGGAAGATAATCATTTGGCAGAGTTCTGGGTTTGGCAGTTGGTATCAGCTCAGACCCAGAGATAGGCCTTATAGTCAGCTAATTGTATATTACAGCACCATCGAATCCAGCTAAAAGATTTTCACAGTGCGTAGTGCTTTGTGAACCAGGAGAGAAGGAAAGGAGCCTTCATCCAAAGGCCTCATCAGGAAACTTTTGGTATTTGATTAGGATCCCCATTAGCTGTTGCAAAAGCAGCAGCTAATCTTCCTGTGGTCCACACAAAACATTAAATAATACAGAACATTAATAAACAAGAACATCTCAAAGACAGAACTACATCAATTGAAATACATGTAAAAAAAAAATGTAAAGGCACATGTAGCCCACATATCAATACCAATACATACAAACATAGTATCTGGGTCAAATAGGGGAGAGGCGTTGTGCCGTGAGGTGTTGCTTTATCTGGTTTTTTAAACCAGGTTTGCTGTTTATTTGAGCAATATGAGATGGAAGGAAGTTCCATGCAATAATGGCTCTATATAATACTGTACGCTTTCTTGAATATGTTCTGGATTTGGAGACTGTAAAAGAAAAAGACCCCTGGTGGCATGTCTGGTGGGGTAAGTGTGTGTGTCAGAGCTGTGTGGAAGTTCACTATACAAACAATTTGGGATTTTTATCACATTCGTGTTTCTAATAAAAACAAGAAGCGATGCAGTCAGTCTCTCCTCAACTCTTAGCCAAGCAAGACTGGCATGAATAGTATTTATATCAGCCCTCTGATTATGGTTCATCTTGCATTTAACAGAGATTGAGCTTTCAGAAGTTGTAACGGCACTCAAATCTATTGATATTAAGAAAGTGTCTGGTCCGGATGAATTAAACCCTTATTTTCTAAGAATTGGCACATTGCTGCCCCTCACTCATATATTAAACCTTTCATTGGCGAGTAATACCATTCCAAAAGTCTGGAAAGCAGCCTACGTCACGCCTTTACATAAGTGTGGAGATCCGTCCCAGTTGGATAACTACTGTCCCATATCTAAACTGTCTGCACTGGCAAAAGGTTTGGAAAACCTGGTGGACTCGCAGTTGAAAGACTTTCTTTATAATAACTCAGTTTTATCTCGATTTTAGAGCCAAGCATAGTACAATTACTGCAATAAGTAAGGTTATAGGTGATATTCTAGATGCTTAGGACAAGAAAAATGACTGTGTTTCACTTTTTATTGACTTATCGAAGGCCTTTGACACTGTTGACCATGCTCTGTGGTTGTATAGA
The DNA here is from genome assembly GCF_901001165.1 of Salmo trutta. Classification (NCBI taxonomy): domain Eukaryota; kingdom Metazoa; phylum Chordata; class Actinopteri; order Salmoniformes; family Salmonidae; genus Salmo; species Salmo trutta. The sequence continues at coordinate 46,434,941 of NC_042958.1, forward strand.
CTAAAAAAGGTTGGTTTAAGTGTTGATGCATAGGATTGGTTCCAAAACTGCCTTTCTGTTTGAACACAGTGTGTAGCTCAGGAGGATATGGAATCTGAGTTTACAAGGCTTAGAAAGAGTTCCCCAGGGCTCAATTTTAGGTCTGATCAGTTTTACACTGTATGTAAATGATTTAGGGAAGACTGTTGACTCTGCAAATCTCCATCTGTATGCTGATGACGCAATTATTTATATATGCGTATCGAATATTGAGAAGGCTTTTCAAGACTTACATTTGGCCTTTGATGTTATTCAAAGGCAGCCTTTCGAATTGAAACTTGTGTTTAACGCAACGAAAACAAAATGTAAGGTTTGAAAGAAAACCGATGGAGTCACTTGCAGATTTTATCTATAAAATGCCAGAAAATTAATAGGCTCACCTCCTATAAGTATCTTGGGATTTGGTAAGATGAAAATATTAATTTTAAACAGCACATTTAACTGAAATTGGGTTTCTATTTTAGGAACAAATCTTGCTTTTCAATGTTAGTCAGAAAGGAACATGTTCAAGGCACTTTTGTGTACAACGCATTGATGGGACAACTCCCTTTGTATCTCTGTTCTTTACTGACCAGATCAGTCACTCAATACAGTCTTCGTTTACAGTCGCTGCTGTCCTTGTCTGTTCTTAAGGCTAGAACTGAGATGGGGAAACAATCATTTTCCCATAATGCCCCTTCATCCAGGAACATGTTTCAAAAGATATTAACGTTAGGGGAGTTGGTGTCCTTGTCTGTTTTTAAGACTGATCGACAACACTCTTTGTGACAGCTGCAGTTTCTAATCTTCAATTGTATCTGTAACTTGTGACACTTTGTCTTTTGTGTGTATTTTGTATTTTCTGTAATATTTTCTGTACACGCTGCTATTTCCCTGTTTTGCCTTCTGGCCAGGTCGCCCTCACAAAAGACTGTTTTAACCTCAATGGGTATTACCTGGTTAAATAAAGGTTTAAAAAAAGCAATGAAGAGCAAAACTGGCCACTCTGTTCTGGGCCAGCTGGGGCTTAACTAGGTCTTGCAGCACTGGACCATATGACTGGAAAATAATCAAGATTAGATAAAACTGGAGCCTGCAGAACTTGCTTTTTGGAATGTGGTGTCAAAAAAAGCAGCGTAAGTCTTTATTACGGACAGACCTCTCCCCATCTTTACAACCATTGAATCTATATGTTTTGACAATGACAGATTACAATCTAAGGTAATGCCAAGTAATTTAGTCTCCTCAACTTGTTCAACAGCCACGCTATTCATTACCAGATTCAGCTGAGGTCTTGCACTTAGGGAATGATTTGTATTGCAACTCTTTGTTTAAGGGTTTCAGTGACTTCATTAGCAGTGGTTGCTGATGCGTATATTGTTGAATCATCAGTATACATGGACACATGCTTTGTTTAATGCCAGTGGCCCTGAGCCTCCGGCGATGCTACTCAGCCCGGAGCCTCCGGCGACGCTCCTCAGCCCGGAGCCTTCGGCGACGCCTCTCAGTCCGGAGCCTTCGGCGGTAATCTGCAGCGGTGGTCTGCAGCCCAGAGCCTTCAGCGGTGGTCTGCAGCCCAGAGCCTTCAGCGGTGGTCTGCAGCCCAGAGCCTTCAGCGGTGGTCTGCAACCCAGAGCCTTCAGCGGTGGTCGGCAGCGCAGAACCTCTGGTAATGATCCACAGGTCAGGGTTCCAGAAGCAGAGGGATCTGCGGGCAGAACGGGGACTACGCCCGGAGCCGGAGCCACCTCCGGAGCTGGACCAGTGAAAGAGGTCATTTGCCATAGTAGTATGGTCAAGGCGTGGTAGGAGGGTTTGTTTTGTATGTATTTTGGGTTTTCTGTTTCTATGTGGGTTTGTTCTAGTTGTCTATTTCTATGTGTTGGTTTTCATGTTCGGCCGGGTATGGTTTCCAATCAGAGGCAGGTGTCTTTCGTTGTCTCTGATTGGAAGCCATACTTAGGCAGCCTGTTTTTCCTTTGGGGTTGTGGGTAGTTGTTTTCTGTTCTAGTCTAAGTACCTGACGGGGCTGTGTTGGTCGTTTTGTTATTTTGTCAAGTGTCATCATTAAAGGAAAAGAATGAGCACTATCCACGCTGTGTCTTGGTCTCCATTTCACAACCCCTGTGACACCCACAATCTTCTTATTATCAACCAATTATCAGTCAGTTATTCTTTCAACCAATCATCAGTCATTTGTGTCAGTGCAGTACATTTTGAGTGTCCTTCTCTATAAGCAAGCTGAAAGTCTGTTGTTAATTTGTTTACAGTGAAATAGCATTGTATTTGGTCAAAAACAATTATTTCCAACAGTTTGCTAAGAGCTGGCAGCTGATGGCTATATATATAATACAATTCAAGGTGAGGGCAATCGAAATGCATTTGGCGGTTGATCTACTTCTGTTCTGTAAATAGCACTGTGTGCTCTTTTCGAAGGATGGTTCCCAGTCTTTTCAAGGCTCTGGGACATGGGGGGTCAGGGGTGTCTGTCGGGCATTGGGATGACAACCCAACTCGGGATGAGGAAGGCTTTTAGCAGGTGGAATAGTGGGGACCAATTGGAGGTTTACTTAGTAACAATGCAAATATCAAGGTACAGCTATATATATATAGACACTCAATCATCATGTTACTTTTAATTGGTCCGTTTACAAACATATTTTGATAAATAGAATTGAAAGTTGTGTGTCATTATGGTAAGTGGTGAAATAAGTATAGCCAGTTACAATTGTAATGGCCTAGCAGATAATAAGAAAAGACGATCAGTATTTACCTGGCTAAAAGAGAAGGAATATAATATCTATTGTTTACAGGAAACCCATTCAACAATTTTAGATTAAGTTTTGTGGAAAAGGACTGGGGGGGTAAAATATATTTCTCCCATGGGCAAATTGTCCAAACAGATCATCAAGGTAGATGGATTATTTTAAATATGTTATTGGACAATAAGCAGATATGGCATATTAACCTATACGGTCCAAATAATGATGATCCAAGCTTCTTTGAAAATATATAAGAATTGATCAACTCTACAAACAACACAAGACTCTATTATTATGGTGGGAGATTATAATACGGTCTTAAATACCTCTATGGACTGGAAAGGAAATCACACTACAAACTATCACCCTCAGGCACTTAAGGAAATCATGAATGTCATGGATATATTGGAATTAGTGGATATATGGAGACTTAAATACCCTGACCTAGTGAGATATACATGGCGGAGGCTTAATCAAGCTAGTCTTCTTGACTACTTTCTTATGCCATTCTCTCTGGCACAATTTTTTTTTTTTAAGCGTTGATAGGGGACAGAATGCGGTCGGATCATCACATAATTTCCCCTACTGTATTTATTTATTTATTTATTTTGCTCCTTTGCACCCCATTATTTCTATTTCTACTTTGCACTTTCTTCCACTACAAATCTACCATTCCAGTGTTTTACTTGCTATATTGTATTTACTTTGCCACCATGGCCTTTTTTTGCCTTTACCTCCCTTATCTCACCTCATTTGCTCACATTGTATATAGACTTATTTTTCTACTGTATTATTGACTGTATGTTTTGTTTATTCCATGTGTAACTCTGTGTTGTTGTATGTGTCGAACTGCTTTGCTTTATCTTGGCCAGGTCGCAATTGTAAATGAGAACTTATTCTCAACTTGCCTACCTGGTTAAATAAAGGTGAAATAAAAATAAAAAAGAATTGGCATATATATTACTCTTACAGAATTTCCACGTGGGAGAGGAAATTGGAAATGTAATCAAAGCCTACTAGATGATACATTGTTTAGAACTAGGACAGAAGAATTTATAACTGACTTTTTCAGACATAACATAGGTACAGCAGGTCCCCTTATTGTATGGGACGCTTTTAAATGTGCCTTTAGAGGCCATGCAATTCAGTACTCATCTATAAAACAAAAGCAATTTAGATCAAAAGAGTCAATATTAACAGAGGAAATTGAAGGACTAACAGTACAGTTAGATAGCAATAAAATCTGTACCATAGAGGCACAGAATAAGTTAGAGGAAAAACAAAAAGAAATGGAGGAACTTATTCAAGAAAGATCCAGTGTAATATATTATAAAAATAAAGCGAACTGGATGGAATATGGGGAAAAATGCACCAAATTCTTTTTCAATCTACCAAAATTGCTACCAAAATGTTTTATTGAAACTTGTTACAAATGATGGAGTCACGCATGATTCACATAATTATATTTTGAAAGAGGAAGTAAAATACTTTAAAATAATATGTTTTCATTTCAGTCTCCTCCATCTCCACTAACTGAAACTAATTGTATGGATTTGTTTCCTAATAATAATGTAAAGTGAACATCTGTACAGAAAGACTCATGTGAAGGCCAAATTACAGAGGAGGAACTGCTTGATGCAATTAAAGCCTTTAAGACTGGGAAAACTCCAGGGCTGGATGGCATACCAGTGGAAGTATACCAAACTTTATTTGATGTACTCAGAGGACCATTATTAGCATGTTTTAACCACTCCTATATAAACGGTAGATTATCAGACACGCAACAAGAAGGTCTGATATCATTATTACTGAAACAGGACCCAAGTGTATAAAGATCCAGTCCATTTAAAAAATTGGAGACCTCTTACACTTCAGTGTTGTGATGCAAAAATCCTAGCAAAATGCTTGGCTCATAGAATTAAAAAAGTATTGTCAGATATTGTTCATCCTAATCAGACAGGTTTTTTACATGGACGATACATTGGAGATAATATAAGACAAGTACTGGAAACAATAGAACACTATGAAATATCGGGGACACCGGGCCTGGTTTTCATATCTGATTTTGATAAAGTTTATATATAAATGCCTAGAATATTTCAATTTTGGGGAATCTCTTAAAAAATGGGGTAAAGTTATTTATAGTAACCCGAGGTGTAAAATAGTAAATAATGGCTACATCTCAGAAAGTTTTAAACTATCTAGAAGAGTAAAACAAGGTTGTCCACTATCGGCATATCTATTTATTATTGCCGTCGAAGTGTTAGCTGTTAAAATTAGATCAAACAATAATATTAAGGGATTAGAAATCCGTGGCTTAAAAACTAAGGTGTCATTGTACGCTGGTGATTCATATTTTCTTTTAAAACCACAATTAGAATCTCTCCACGGCCTCAGAGGATCTAGATACATTTGCTATGTTCTCTGGATTAAGAACTATTTATGATATTACGTATTGGATCACTAAAAAATGCTAATTTTACATTACTGTGTAGTTTACCAATTAAATGGTCTGACGGAGATGTGGACATACTCGGTATACAAATCCCAAAAGAAAGAAATGATCTCACTCCAAATAATTTTTATAGAAAGTTAGCAAAAATAGATAAGATCTTCCTACCATGGAAAGGAAAATACCTGTCTATTTGTGGGAAAATCACCCTGATTAACTCTTTAGTCATATCACAGTTAACCTTTTTGCTTATGGTTTTGCCTACACCTAGTGACATGCTTTAATAAAAATATGAACAAAAAATATTCCATTTTATTTCAAATGGCAAGCCAGACAAAATTAAAAGGGCCTATTTATATAACGAATATGAATTCAGAGGGCAGAAATGATTAAATATTAATGCATTAGAACTCGCACTAAAGGCATTACTCATACAAAAGTTATACTTAAATCCAAACTGGTTCTCTAGTAAATTGGTAGGAATATCTCATCCTATGTTCAAGAATGGCTTTTTTCCCTTTATTCAGATTACACCTGCTCACTTTCGGTTGTTTGAAAAGGAAATAATCTCCAAAATATCGTTATTTTTTAAACAAGCCTTAGAAACTTGGTTGCAATTTCAGTTTAATCCACCTGAAAAGACAGGACAAATAATACAAAATGTTTTCTATTTCTATGTTGGAGTTTTTTGGTATGATCTCCAATTAGAGGCAGCTGGTTCGCGTTGTCTCTAATTGGAGATCATATTTAAGTTTTTTTTTTCCTATTGTGTTTGTGGGCAGTTGTATTCTGTTTAGTTGTGTTCTGTGTAGTCTTCAGTACCTGACAGAACTGTTAGCTGATTGTTTTCTCTTTATTTTCTTTAGTGTTCTGAGTTGAATAAACAGTAATTATGAGCACTCAACACGCTGTGCCTTGGTCCCCTCTATACGACAGCCGTTACAGTATGTCTATATAGGTATGTGTATGTATATATGTGTATATGTATATGAATATATATATTTACCCCAAAAAATATATGGGGGATAGGAAATGATGCAGACAATTACATTGATGGAAGCAACAATCTTTCCGCAATATTAAGCTGATCCACTGCTTAAAATGTTAAAAAAAAAGAAGAAAAAAAAGCTTATAGGTCTGCTGTTAGAACCAGTAAAGTCCGCTTTACCACTTGAGTAGCGGAATGACTTTGGCTTCCCTCCAGACCTGAGGACAAAGACTTTCCTCCAGGCTCAGATTAAAGATATGACAGATAGGAGTGGCTATAGAGTCAGCTACCATCCTCAGTAGCTTTCCATCTAAATTGTCAATGCGAAGAGGTTTGTCATTATTGCTCGTTAATAATCATTTTTCCACCTCTCCCACACTAACTTTACAAAATTCAAATTTGCGATGCTTTTCTTTCATAATGAGATTTTTTATGCATGAATAGATGGCTCACTGTTCGTTGTTGGCATTTCCCACCTAAGTTTTCATTAAAATAATTGGCAACATTAAATGGTTTTGTGATGAATAAGCCATCTGATTCAATGAAAGATGGAGTTGAATTTGTCTTTCTGCCCATAATTTCATTTAAAGTACTAAAAAGTTTTTATTCCATCATTCTTTATATCATTGATCTTGGCTTCATAATAAAGTTTCGTCACATCATTTCTTAATTTGCAGTAAGTCAGCCAGTCAGATGTGTTTTCAATTCCTCATTAATCCATGGAGCTTTAACGGTTCTAACACGTGCATGTTAATCAATAATTGGAAGAAGCAATTTCAATGCAGCTTCTGGATTCTCCTTATTATTCACATCAGAACAACAAATATTTGTAGCATCATCCACATAAGAGTCACAGCTAAATATTGTGTATGACTAACCACATAACGGCACATACAGCACTGTAGAGCTAAAGATAACAGATAGGCTACAGCACTGTAGAGCTAAAGATAACATACAGGTAGGCTACAGCACGTAGAGCTAGAAATAACAGATAGGCTACAGCACGTAGAGCTAGAGATAACAGATAGGCTACAGCACTGTAGAGCTAAATATAACATACAGATAGGCTACAGCACCATAGAGCTAGAGATAACAGATAGGCTACATCACTGTAGAGCAAAATATAACATACAGATAGGCTACAGCACGTAGAGCTAGAGATAACAGATAGGCTACATCACTGTAGAGCAAAATATAACATACAGATAGGCTACAGCACGTAGAGCAGGAGATAACAGATAGGCTACAGCACGTAGAGCAAGAGATAACAGATAGGCTACAGCACTGTAGAGCTAAAGATAACATACAGATAGATGTGTGACTGGAAGGCCATGCTCCTAAATCAGTGCTGCTCCATCTTCCCCATATACAGTGCATTCGGAAAATATTCTGAAAACGTGACTTTTTCCACATTTTGTTACATTACAGCCTTATTCTAAAATGGATAAAATGATTACAAAATAACAGAAACACCTTATTTACATAAGTATTCAGACCCTTTGCAATGAGACTCAGAATTGAGCTCAGGTGCATCATGTTTTTATTGATCTTCCTTGAGATGTTTCTACAACTTGATTGGAGTCCACCTGTGGTAAATTCAATTGATTGGACAGGGGTACCAAAACATTTCTGCAGCATTGGAGGTCCCCAAGAACACAGTGGCCTCCATCATTCTTAAATGGAAGAAGTTTGGAACCACCAAGACTCTTCCTAGAGCTGGCTGCCTGGCTAAACTGAGCAATCGGGGGAGAAGGGCCTTGGTCAGGGAGGTGACCAAGAACCCGATGGTCACTCTGACAGAGCTCCAGAGTTCCTCTGTAGAGATGGGAGAATCTTCTAGAAGGACAACCCTCTCTGCAGCACTCCACCAATCAGGTCTTTATGGTAGAGTTGCCAGACGGAAGCCACTCCTCTGTAAAAGGCAGATGACAGCTCGCTTGGAGTTTGCCTAAAGGCACCTAAAGACTCTCAGACCATGAGAAACAAGATTTTCTCGTCTGATGAAACCAAGATTGAACTCTTTGACCTGAATGCCAAGTGTCACATCTGGAGAAAACCTGGCACCATCCCTATGGTGAAGCATGGTGGTGGCAGCATCATGCTGTGGGGATGTTTTTCAATGGCAGGGACTGGAAGACTAGTCAGGATTGAGGGAAAGATGAATGGAGCAAAGTACAGAGATCCTTGATGAAAACCTGCTCCAGAGCGCTCAGGACTTCACCTTCCAACAGGACAACGACCATAAGCACGCAGCCAAGACAACACAGCAGTGGCTTCGGGACAAGTCTCTGAATGTCCTTGAGTGGCCCAGCCAGAGCCCAGAATTGAACCCGATCGTACATCTCTGGAGAGACCTGAAAATAGCTGTGCAGCGATGCTCCCCATCCAACCTGACAGAGCTTGAAAGGATCTGCAGAGAAGAATGGGAGAAACTCCCCAAAAACAGGTGAGCCAAAGTTGTAGCGTCATATCCAAGAAGACTCGAGGCTGTAATCGCTGCCAAAGGTGCTTCAACAAAGTACTGAGTAAATAGTTTGAATACTTATGTAAATGTGATATTTCTGTTTTTTATTTGTAATACATTTGCAAAAATGTCTAAACCTGTTTTTGCTTTGTCATTATGGGTTATTGTGTGTAGATAGTGGGGGGGGGGGACTATTTAATCCATTTTAGAATAAGGCTGTAACGAACAAAATGTGGAAAAAGTCAAGGGGTCTGAATACTTTCCGAATGCACTGTAGCCTACTCAGAGCCAAGTCAAAGTCTTCCCACACAGCTGTGCCATTGTACCTTCTGAATGTCAGCTCCAGCTTCCTGTTCTCCAAAGACAGAGTGAGAGTCTCTGTGTCACACTATCATGATTCCAAACAGAGAAGTGAGGATAGAAGGAAGATAAGCCACTTCATTAACTTACAGTGGAGATGCAGCTTCTGCTGTGAGCTCAAAAGAGGATCTGGGAAAGGAGAAAAAAACTCAACAATCCATTCTAAAGACCATAGGATCTACTGTTATGTTTGCATGGCAGGCTGTTCTGTGTGTGTTGAATTAGAATGGGTGCCTTCATGGTTAAAATCTTTATACTCCCAAACTCCCGGCAGGAGAGTGACATTCAAGTGTATTAAAGTAAAAATCCACCCAAAACCACTCATTCCTTTAATTCAGTGTTCAATAACACTAATATGTGAGAACAATATTTTTTGTGAACAAATGTTTCATTTTGGAGTTATAGTAAGGTTGGTATCAACATGGAAAATCATTGTGGAAAATCTGTTGCACCACAAGTCGACTACAACATCCACAATGCAATGCTCTCTATGGGCTTGCAGGCTCCCTAGCTAGGTAGCTAGGTAGCAAACGTAGCTACACACAATAATACATAAGTCAATATCGGCATGTAATGTAGCTAATTAGCTGTAAAATTGCCTGAACAAACTGCACTATAAATTTTGGAGTCTACAATCTCACCATGTTCAACCTGCAGATCGATGTGCCTCACAGAGTGGAGTCTGACATTCACAACAGCAGATAAACTTTTGAGAAGATGGGAAACGTTGCCCATGCTAAGGCAATGGGCCGCGCGATGCATTCTGTGCAATTCTGGGACAATGCGTGAACGGGAGTTTATTGGGCGCTAGCTCAGAACCCCACATTAGCACAAATTTTGCCAACAATAAGTACAGAATTACTAATCTTTTCCGAGATGTGAGATAATTAACTTGCTATATGTAGTATCGTATAGCTTTGGAATCGTGACATTACGTACTTTTGAGGAAAATAGGCACGTTTCTCGACATATACACTGACTTTGAGAAGGGATTGCGTGAAGATTAGCTTAGCAACCGCATGATGCAGCTGGGTGTGGCGTTATGCGTTCCTTCATTCATTGGATTCTTATCTCCTTTCTGTAATATCTCTGGCAACAGTACCATGCAATGCACCCTGGACTAAAGAGAGAGACAAATAGGAAAAACGTGCTAGACCTTCTGTTAAATTACACATTTCTCAAGGTCAGAATATCGCAAAAATATGATCAATGGCTCATTCAAGAGAAGACAACCTATTGCGTTATGACATCGGCCGGTATTGAAATCTGACATGTATGATAGATGCTTTAACTATCTAAAACTTGTATTCCTATACACTTATAGTGTAGTGAGAGAGACTTTATCACAGTGCTACGTCATACCGGACGGATCTCTGCCTGCTTGAACGCCAATAACTCAGATACACATGAAAACATGAAATGACCCAGGGAATCGATAGAACATCACTCAGAGATGCACAAAAACAATATAATATTCAAATTGGGTGAAGCTTTTCTTTAAACAGGAAAGAGCGATGGCAGATTCCCTTTTCTCCTTCACTTTGTTTCAGAGTAAGCCACAGCGATCGGTACCCATCTTTTCAGAAACATGCCTTTACCCCTGGTCCCTTTAATATTCAAGAGTCTGGAGGTATCTACTTTGTTTCAGTAAGAACCAATGAGATCCCTGGGATCGGCACCCTCACTCTGTGTAGTTCAGTTAGTAGAGCATGGTGCTTGCAATGCTAGGGCAGTGGGACCACCCATACATAAACAATGTTCCTGAAAGCCACTTTGGAGAGAAGCGTATACTAAATGGCATATAGACTGAACTAAAATATTAACGCAACATGTAAAGTGTTGGTCCCATGTTTCATAATCTGTAATAAAAGATCCTAGAAATGTTCAATACGCACAAAAAGCGTATTTCTCTCAAATTTCTAACAAATGTGTTTATATCTCTCTTAGTGAGCGTTTATGCCTTGCCAAGATAATCCATTCACATGACAGGTGTGGCACATCAAGAAGCTGATTAAACAGCATGATCATTACACAGGCCACTCTAAAATGTGCAGTTTTGTCACACAACACAATGCCACAACACCAGATACTGACTGGTTTTCTGATCCACGCCCCTACCCTTTTTTTTAAGGTATCAGTGACCAACAGATGAATATCTGTATTCCCAATCATGTGAAATCCATAGATTAGGGCCTAATTTATTTATTTGAATGGATTGATTTCCTTATGTGAACTGTAACTCAGAAAACTCTTTGAAATTGTTGCATGTTGCATTTCTATTTTTTGTTCAGTGTATTATTGGTATCCTCACTCTGGTGATTAATCCACCGTTGAAAGGCTTGATTTTTCTGTGCATTTCTGAACATGAGATAATATGTACGACCATCAAACAGATATGATATTAATCCAATAGGGATTGTTTTAGTGTGGGGAAAGTGAAGATGACACCTTCATCCTGAAGAGGCAACATCCTGCTCTGATTGCGTCACATTTCCATGGTAACACACCAACACAGACATCCATATGGCATGTTGTCAACAGTGAACGCCTTGTAACTAGATAATGTAGATCTGCAGTGTAGCTGTAGGCCTATTGTGTCAGTAGATGGCTACAAGCTGCGGGCTAAATTCACTGAAAAGAGAGCGAGAGAGACAGAAAGCAGTTCTCTGAGATGAACCGTGCGTTGGTCTGCCAGATGACCACAAATGGGCTCTAGTTCTACCACCACAACGATGCAGTTACTGTTTTACTGTTTTAAAGGGGATTTAAATAAAAAAAATGACAGCAAATCAACAAAAACACATTACCTCTAGCTAAGTAAATGATTTATGGTTGACGACTCTAATTGTGTTTGTATGACAACTTAACTCAATACTGGTTCTCAGGCCTACTGAGACCCGTTTTATGGTGTGGAATTTTCAATTTAATATATTTGGGTAAAAAAACATATACAGTAGGATGCACATTGTATTCCCAGAGGATATTACTGGAAAGTATTCATTAAAACACTTGTTTCCAAAGTGGTCCTCGATCTATGGTAAAAATAAATAAAATATCTAATGATTGAAAGACAAGACAAGATTACAAACAACCACATTATAATTCAAATAGTCGTACCAAAAAAGTGGCACTATATATCTGATGAATGTGATTAATGATAGAGACGTCCCATACACAGACACAATTCTCAAAGCCTTCTGGGTTTCTGAGTGGGATTTATTGGGGATAACACTATTTACAGGGAGGAAAATCACACTGTGTCTTATCAGTGTCCCCAGGCAGTCTGTGCAGATCGCCTTACAAACCCCATTCATCACACCTGAATGCTGAATAACAATAGACTGACTGGCACTTTGATAAATGTACCTCCCTTTTCCTGAAGCACATTATAGGCAGATACAGAAGAGAAGATTCAGTAAACCTTTGAGTTAAGGTACAATGGGGAATTTGAACAAAGGCTCAATTGAATGAAGGCCTATATCAGATAAGTTGCTATTTATGGCATTATTCTCTAAAATGTAGATCAGGTGGTCCGCCATGCTGATCCTCACCTAGGGGGCCCCTCAGGGGTGTGTGCTCAGCCCCCTCCTGTATTCCCTGTTCACTCATGACTGCACGGCCAGGCATGACTCCAACACCATCATTAAGTTTGCCAATGACACAACAGTGGTAGGCCTGATCACCGACAACGATGAGACAGCCCATAGGGAGGAGGTCAGAGACCTGACCGTGTGGTGCAAGGACAACAACCTCTCCCTCAACGTGATCAAGACAAAGGAGATGATTGTGGACTACAGGAAAAGGAGGACCGAGCACGCCCCCATTCTCATCGACGGGGCTATAGTGGAGCAGGTTGAGAGCTTCAAGTTCCTTGGCTTCCACATCACCAACAAACTAACATGGTCCAAGCACACCAAGACAGTCGTGAAGAGGGCAAGACAAACCTATTCCCCCTCAGGAGACTGAAAATATTTGGCATGGGTCCTCAGATCCTCTAAAGGTTTTACAGCTGCACCATCGAGAGCATTCTGACGGGTTGCATCACCTGCTGGTATGGCAACTACTCGGCCTCTGACCGCAAGGCACTACAGAGGGTAGTGCGTACGGCCCAGTACATCACCGGGGCCAACCTTCAGGCCATCCAGGACCTCTATACCAGGCGGTGTCAGAGGAAGGCCCTAAAAATTGTCAAAGGCTAAGGCCAACCTAGTCCTAGACTATTCTCACTGCTACCGCACGGCAAGCGGTACAGGAGCACCAAGTCTAGGTCGAAGAGGTACCCCCTGTATATAGCCCCACTATTGTTATTTACTGCTTTACCAGGGAGAGAGTCCAAACACCTCCTCTGGTAAGCTGGTGTACATAATCAGAAGTATTCTTGTTGAATCACACAAAATGTTAATAATTCTTTTTAGTTTTATGACATGTGGTATGTAGGTTTAAGTGGAAGAATGACACCTCCTCTCCAACTCTACATGTACAGTATGTCTCCCTGGATACGTGCCGCCATGTAGAGGTCACTAGTGGTTGAATCTACATAGCTGACATCAGACAGACTCTTAACTCTTCCCTTACCTTGATGTTAACTCCCACTGTGGAGGTTGTGGTTTGCACCTTGAAAATAATAATCGCTACCCACTGGGCACATACGTCAATTCAACGTCTATTCCACTTTGGTTCAACATAATGTCATTGAAATGACGTGGAAACTACGTTGATTCAACCAGTGAGTAGAGTTAACAATTTGTACAAAATATAAAACAAATAGCTTGATGAGTTGTTTTTGTTGTTCCAGCTTTGCTGACTTTTCGGGCACTCAGTTGAGGTTAAGTGTGCAAAGGGATTTATGCCCTTATATGGTGTTTTCTTAAGGTCAAACAATAAAAAGCTCATGGAATTCCAGTTCTAAGGGGAAGGGCTTAAGGTGCAGACAGGAAGGGGGAGGTGGGGTTGGACTGCTCCATGGAAACCAAGCACCATGGCAACAGACGTGGGGTCAAAATGCCCTGTGATATTACAAACTTCAATTAAATGTGGTTCACTTTTCAAGTGTGATGGTTTTTACGACACTATTGTCACCGCTCTCTTAGCAAAAACAATAAAACCTCTTAAACCAACCCTCAAAGCAAGCCTTGGTCAACATTGGCAAGGATATCTCATCTAATGAACAGAATAATATATCTCATCTAATGAATAGAATAATATATATCCTCTAATGAATAGAAAGGGGGCTCTTGTCTTTGAGTGCGGACAAGGCTGAAAAGAGGACAGGTCCATGAATGTTAAAGGAGATTTTCAGGTGTGGGCTTTTAAGTCATTAACTTCCAGACAGCCACAGCATTCATCATGCTGTAAAGACTGGAAATGTAATTCTGCACAAGAATCCATGAAATATCATTTTAATGCTAAATTGTGTTAAATAAATAAACTCTCTGTAAATTATCTTTGAACATTTTGCTATTGCAGTCACATCCCCCTTCTGACATCTTGGAGAAATAGCCTTTTATTGTGCATCACTTAGCAAACCCACCAACACTTAGCAAACCCACCAACACTTAGCAAACCCACCAACACTTAGCAAACCCACCAACACTTAGCAAACCTACCATCACTTAGCAAACCCACCAACGCTTAGCAAACCCACCATCACTTAGCAAACCCACCAATACTTAGCAAACCCACCAACACTTATACTCTTATGTGGATGATGTTACAAATATTTGTTGGTCTGATGTGATTGATGAGGAGCATCCAGACGCTGCACTTGATGAATTAATGAAATTGCTTCTTCCAATTATTGATAAACATGCACCTGTTAAAAAATTGACTTTTAGAACTGTTAAGGCTCCATGGATTGATGTGGAATTGAAAAACTGTATGGTTGAACAAGATTGGGCAAAGGAGTGGCTAATATGTCTGGCTGTACGTCTGACTGGCTTACTTACTGCAAATTGAGAAATGATGTGACTAAACTCAACAAGAAGAAGAAGAAACTTTATTATGAAGCCAAGATCAATGATATAAAGAATGATGGAATAAAAACTTTGGAGTACTTTAAATGAAATTATGGGCAGAAAGACAAATTCAACTCCATCTTTCATTGAATCAGATGGCTTATTCATCACAAAACCATTTAATGTTGCCAATTATTTTAATGATTATTTAATTGGCAAAGTGGGCAAACTTAGGCAGGAAATGCCCACGACAAACAGTGAGCAATTATATTCATGCATAAAAAAACAAATAATGAAAGAAAACAGTGCAAGTTTGAATTTTGTAAAGTTAGTGTGGGAGAGGTGGAAAAATTATTGTTAATGAGCAATAATGACAAACCTCTTCGCATTGACAATTTAGATGGAAAGCTACTGAGGATGGTAGCTGACTCTATAGCCACTCCTATCTTTCATATTTTTAATCTGAGCCTGGAGTAAAGTCTTTGTCCTCAGGCCTGGAGGGAAGCCAAAGTCATTCTGCTACTCAAGAGTGGTAAAGCGGACTTTACTGGTTCTAACAGCAGACCTATAAGCTTGCTGCCAGCTCTTAGCAAACTATTAGAAAAAATGTGTTCGACTATACACAATGCTATTTCTCTGTAAACAAATTAATAACAGATTTTCAGCATGCATATAGAGAAGGGCACTCAACATGTACTGCACTGACACAAATGACTGATGATTGGTTGAAATAAATTGATAATAAGAAGATTGTGGGAGCTGTACTGTTAGATTTCAGTGCAGCCTTTGATATTATTGACCATAACCTGTTGTTGAAAAAACTTAAGTGTTATGACTTTTCAACCTCTGCCATATCGTGGATTCAGAGCTATCTATCTAATAGGACTCAAAGGGTTTTCTTTAATGGAAGCTTCTCTAATGTCAAACATGTAAAGTGTGGTGTACCGCAGGGCAGCTCTCTAGGCCCTCTACTCTTTTCTATTTTACCAATGACCTGCCACTGGCATTAAACAAAGCATGTGTGTCCAGGTATGCTGATGATTCAACCATATACACATCAGCAACCACAGCTAATGAAGTCACTGAAACCCTTAACAAAGAGTTGCAGTCTGTTTTGGAATAGGTGGCCAGTAATAAACTGGTCCTGAACATCTCTAAAACTAAGAGCATTGTATTTGGTACAAATCATTCCTTAAGTACTAGACCTCAGCTGAATCTGGTAATGAATGGTGTGGCTGTTGAACAAGTTGAGGAGACTAAATTACTTGGCGTTACCTTAGATTGTAAACTGTCATGGTCAAAACATATAGATTCAATGGTTGCAAAGATGGGGAGAGGTCTGGCCGTAATAAGGAGATGCTCTGATTCTTTGACACCACACTCCAAAAAGCAAGTTCTGCAGGCTCTAGTTTTGTCTAATCTTGATTATTGCCCAGTTGTGTGGTCCAATGCTGCAAGGAAAGTCCTAGTTAAGCTGCAGCTGGCCCAGAACAGAGCGACACATTTTGCTCTTTATTGTAATCAGAGGAAAGACTGACTGCATGACTTCTTCTTTTTATAATAAACATTAATGTGTTGAAAATCCAAAATTGTTTACATAGTTAATTTACACACAGCTCTGACACACACACACACTTATCCCAACAGACATGCCACCAGGGGTCTTTTCATAGTCCCCAAATCCAGAACAAATTCAAGATGACATACAGTATTAAATAGAGCCCTTATTGCATGGAACTTCCTTCCATCTCATATTGTTCAAATAAACAGCAAACCTGGTTTCAAAAAACAGATTAAGCAACACCTTGCGACACAACGGCTCTCCCCTATTTGACCTAGATAGTTTGTGTGTATGCATTGATATGTAGGCTACGTGTGCCTTTTTCAAAATGTATGAAGTTCTGTCCTTGAGCTGTTCTTGTCTAATGATGTTCTGTACTATGTCATTCTGTATTATGTTTGACCCCAGGAAGAGTAGTGGCTGTCTTTGCAACAGCTAATGGTGGTCATAATAAAATATCAAATACCAAACACTTAGCAAACCCACCATCACTTAGCAAACACACCAACACTTAGCAAACCCACCATCACTTAGCAAACCCACCATCACTTAGCAAACCCAGCAACACTTAGCAAACCCAGCAACACCTAGCAAACCCACCATCACTTAGCAAACCCAGCAACACCTAGCAAACACACCAACACTTAGCAAACCCACCATCACTTAGCAAACCCACCAACACTTAGCAAACCCACCAACACTTAGCAAACCCACCAACACTTAGCAAACCCAACAATACTTAGCAAACCCAGCAAAACCTAGCAAACCCACCAAAATGCAAACGTAACAAAAGCAAGACCCATGACATAGACTGACCTGGTGAATCCAGGTAAAAGCTATGATCCCTTACTGATGTCATTTGTTAAATCCACTTCAATCAGTGTAGATGAATGGGAGGAGACAGGTTAAAGAAGGATTTTTAAGCCTCGAGACAATTGAGACATGGATTGTGTATGTGTGCCATTCAGAGGGTGAATGGGCAAGACAAAATATTTAAGTGCCTTTGAATGGGGTATGGTAGTAGGTGCCAGGCTCACCGGTTTGTGTCAAGAACTGCAACGCTGCTGGGTTTTTCACAATCAAAAGTTTCCCATGTGTAGAGTCCATGCCGCGACAAATTGAGGCTGTTCTGAGGGGAAAAGGGGGTGCAACTCAATATTATAAAGGTGCTCCTAATGTTTTGTACACTCAGTGTATCGGCTACATAAAATATTATTGAAAGAATTTCCTATCATGTTCCCACTAGCAAGAGTTTCCAATATGGTGATGGGGTGATGTGTGTATGCTTAGATAAAATGTTATAGCTATGAACAAACCTACGCTGTTATTGGTAATGGTGTGAAGTTAGCACGTTTTTAAGGGAATGATATTTGTGCATCTATCACTTTCTAACTCATCATTATTCACAATTCATTTATGAGTATCCGTAATCATGGTAGCATTCAGATTAATGTAGAAGTGTTCAGAAAAATATTATATTTGCAATAAAAGTGACTCTAAAATGACAAAATACATCATTTATCATTCCTTTCTATTGGGCACAAAATGATCTTAAACTCAACCAAAACAAAATGTAGATGCATCAGATCCAACAAGTTTGTAGAGTCACAAGGTTGATGTATTTGGATGTAGTTGTGTGCTTGGAATATGGAACCAAATACAAAACTTTTGACTAAATTAAATACACTATAAGTGAATTTGTCCAAATACTTATGACACCATCACATGGGGAGACTAGATACATAAAGTGCATTCATTTCTAAACGGTAAAACAGATATTTATGAAAATACCCTCAAATAAAAGGTGACATTCTGTACTGTGGCCTCATATAAAACATTTGACCTCAAATCCAAAATGCAGGAGAATAGAGCCAAATTAATAGCTTTAGCACTGTCCAAATAAATACGTAGGGGAATATATACAGTACAGATTTCCATCCGTCTAATGTCCATTGCATGTGTTTCTTGGCCCAAGCAAGTCTCTTCTTCTTATTGGTGTCCTTTAGTAGTGGTTTCTTTGCAACAATTCGACCATGAAGGCCTGATTCACACAGCCCCCTCTGAACAGTTGATGTTGAGATGTGTCTGTTACTTGAACTCTGTGACGCATTTATTTAGGCTGCAATCTGAGGTGAAGATAATTGCCAATATCTGAGGCTGGTAACTTTAATGAACTTATCCTCTGCAGCAGAGGTAACTATGGGTCTTCCTGTCCTGTGGTGGTCCTGATGAGAGCCAGTTTCATCATAGCGCTTGATGGTTTTTGCGACTGCTCTTAATGAAACATTTTCTGGATTGACTGACCTTCATGTCTTAAAGTAATGATGGACTGTCGTTTCTCTTTGCTTATTTGAGCTGTTCTTGACATAATATGGACTTGGTCATTTACTAAATAGGGCTGTCTTCTGTATACCACCCCTACCTTCTCACGACACAACTGATTGGCTCAAACGCATTACGAAAGAAAGAAATTCCACTAATTAATTTTGAACAAGGCACACCTGTTAATTGAAATGCATTCCAGGTGACTAGCTCATGAAGCTGGTTGAGAGAATGCCAAAAGTGTGCAAAGCTGTCATCAAGGCAAGGGTGGCTACTTTGAAGAATCTGATATGTAAAATATATTTTGATTTGTTTAACACATATGTTTCATAGTTCTGATGTCTTCACTATTATTTTACAATGTAGGAAATAGCAAAAATAAAGAAAAACCCTTGAATGAGTAGGTGTGTCCAAACTTTTGACTGGTACTGTATATACGTACAGTTGAAGTCAGAAGTTTACATACACAAATACATTTAAACTCAGTTTCTGACATTTAATCATAGTAAAAATTCCCCGTCTTAGGACAGTTAGGATCACCACTTTGTTTCAAGAATGTGAAATGTCAGAATAATAGTAGAGAGAATTATTTATTTCAGCTTTTATTTCTTTCATCACATTCCCAGTGGATCAGAAGTTTACAAACACTCAATAAGTATTTGGAAGCCTTGCCTTTAAATTGTTTAACTTCGGTCAAATGTTTTGGGTATCCTTCCACAACCTTCCCACAATAAATTGGGTGCATTTTGGCCCATTCCTCCTGACAGAGCTGGTGTAACTGAGTCAGGTTTGTAGGCCTCCTTGCTCGCACAAGCTTTTCATCAGGCCTCCTTGCTCGCACATGCTTTTCAGCCCACACATTTTCTATGGGATTGAGGTCAGGGCTTTGTGATGGCCACTCCAATACCTTGACTTTGTTGTCCTTAAGCCATTTTGCCACAACTTTGGAAGTATGCTTGGGGTCGTGGTCCATTTGGAAGACCCATTTGCAACCAAGCTTTAACTTCCTGACTGATATCTTGAGATGTTGCTTCAATATACAGTGGGGGAAAAAAGTATTTGATCCCCTGCTGATTTTGTACGTTTGCCCACTTACAAAGAAATGATCAGTCTATAATTTTAATAGTAGGTTTATTTGAACAGTGAGAGACAGAATAACAACAACAAAAATCCAGAAAAACGCATGTCAAAATGTTATAAAATGATTTGCATTTTAATGAGGGAAATAAGTATTTGAC
Source organism: Salmo trutta (assembly GCF_901001165.1). NCBI lineage: Eukaryota > Metazoa > Chordata > Actinopteri > Salmoniformes > Salmonidae > Salmo > Salmo trutta. Next base: position 46,455,060 of record NC_042958.1, read on the forward strand.
CCCTCCGCAAAACATGACTTAGTACTTGTTGGCAAAACCCTTGTTGGCAATCACAGAGGTCAGACGTTTCTTGTAGTTGGACACCAGGTTTGCACACATCTCAGGAGGGATTTTGTCCCACTCCTCTTTGCAGATATTGTCCAAGTCATTAAGGTTTCGAGGCTGACGTTTGGCAACTCGAACCTTCAGCTCCCTCCACAGATTTTCTATGGGATTAAGGTCTGGAGACTGGCTAGGCCACTCCAGGACCTTAATGTGCTTCTTCTTGAGCCACTCCTTTGTTGCCTTGGCCGTGTGTTTTGGGTCATTGTCATGCTGGAATACCCATCCACGACCCATTTTCAATGCCCTGGCTGAGGGAAGGAGGTTTTCACCCAAGATTTGACGGTACATGGTCCCGTCCATCGTCCCTTTGATGCGGTGAAGTTGTCCTGTCCCCTTAGCAGAAAAACACCCCCAAAGCATAATGTTTCCACCTCCATGTTTGACGGTGGAGATGGTGTTCTTGGGGTCATAGGCAGTATTCCTCCTCCTCCAAACACGGCGAGTTGAGTTGATGTCAAAGAGCTCCATTTTGGTCTCATCTGACCACAACACTTTCACAAGTTGTCTTCTGAGTCATTCAGATGTTTATTGGTCGACTTCAGACGGGCATGTATATGTATTCTTGAGCAGGGGGACCTTGCGGGCGCTGCAGGATTTCAGTCCTTAACGGCATAGTGTGTTACCAATTGTTTTCTTGGTGACTATGGTCCCAGCTGCCTTGAGATCATTGACAAGATCCTCCCGTGTAGTTATGGGCTGATTCTTCACCGTTCTCATGATCATTGCAACTCCACAAGGTGAGATCTTGCAAGGAGCCCCAGGCCGAGGGATATTGACAGTTCTTTTGTGTTTCTTCCATTTGCGAATAATCGCACCAACTGCTGTCACCTTCTCACCAAGCTGCTTGGCGATGGTCTAGTAGCCCATTCCAGCCTTGTGTAGGCCTACAATCTTGTCCCTGACATCCTTGGAGAGCTCTTTGGTCTTGGCCATGGTGGAGAGTTTGGAATCTGATTGATTGATTGCTTCTGTGGACAGGTGTCTTTTTTACAGGTAACAAGCTGTGGTTAGGAGCACTCCCTTTAAGAGTGTGCTCTAATCTCAGCTCGTTACCTGTATAAAAGACACCTGGGAGCCAGAAATCTTTCTGATTGAGAGGGGGTCAAATACTTATTTCCCTCATTAAAATGCAAATCAATTTATAACATTTTTGACATGTTTTTTTCTGGATATTTCTGTTGTTATTCTGTCTCTCACTGTTCAAATAAACCTACCATTAAAATTATAGACTGATCCTTTCTTTGTCAGTGGGCAAACGTACAAAATCAGCAGGGGATCAAATACTTTTTTCCCCCACTGTATCCACATAATTTTTCATCCTCATGATGCCATCTATTTTGTGAAGTGCACTAGTCCTTCCTGTATCAAAGCACCACCACAACATGATGCTGCCACCCCCGTGCTTCACGGTTGGGATGGTGTACTTTGGCTTGCAAGCCTCCCCCTTTTCCCTCAAACATAACGATGATCATTATGGCCAAACAGTTCTATTTTTGTTTCATCAGACCAGAGGACATTTCTCCAAAAAGTACGATCTTTGTCCCCATGTGCAGTTGCAAACTACAGTCTGGCTTTTTTATGGCGGTATTGGAGCAGTGCCTTCTTCCTTGCTGAGCGGCCTTTCAGGTTATGTCGATATAGCACTCGTTTTACTGTGGATATAGATACTTTTGTACCTGTTTCCTCCAGCATCTTCACAAGGACCTTTGCTGTTGTTCTGGGATTGTTTTGCACTTTTCGCACCAAAGTACGTTCATCTCTAGGAGACAGAACGGGTCTCCTTCCTGAGCGGTGTGACGGCTGCGTGGTCCCATGAGGTTTATACTTGCGTACTATTGTTTGTACAGATGAACGAGGTACCTTCAGGCATTTGGAAACTGCTCCCAAGGATGAACCAGAGTTGTGTCTTGGCTTATTTCTTTTGATTTTCCAATGATGTCAAGCAAAGAGGCACTGAGTTTGAAGGTAGGCCATGAAATACATCCACGGGTACACCTCCAATTGACTCAAATGATGTCTATTAGACTATCAGAAGCTTCTAAAGCCATGATATAATTTTCTGGAATTTTCCAAGCTTTTTAAAGGCACAGTCAACTTAGTGTATGTAAACTTCTGACCCACTGGAATTGTGATACAGTGAGTTATAAGTGAAATAATCTGTCTGTAAACAATTGTTGGAAAAATGACTTGTGTCATGCACAAAGTAGAAACTATAGTTTGTTAACAAGAAATTTGTGGAGTGGTTGTAAAACGAGTTTTAATGACTCTAACCTAAGTGTATGTAAACTTCCGACTTCAACTGTATGTATATAAAATGAGGTACAGTATGTGTACTATGTAGTATAACTACCTTGTATTTGACCTTCTTCAAAAGGTGCCACACATTTAAACAGACTTTCAAATCCTTAATTGTCATCATCTTTGAGCTATGGAAATTGGATTTTGGGAGTAGATTTGAACTTATCTATATAGATGGGGTTTGGGCAAGCCAAGTGGAGAGTGGAGGGGGGATTGGATTGATGGCTCTAATATCTAATAGCTCAATAAAGCGGTCAGTGGAGGAACGAAATGTTAAAGCTGTGTCCATGTCCATGTTGTCCCATACGGAGAGAGTGAGAGAGCTGGGGAACACACCTGGATGTCCCAGACAGAGAGAGAGAGAGAGAGAGAGCTGGGGATCACACCTGGATGTCCCAGACAGAGAGAGAGAGAGCTGGGGATCACACCTGGATGTCCCAGACAGAGAGAGAGAGAGAACTGGGGAACACACCTGGATGTCCCAGACAGAGAGAGAGAGAACTGGGGAACACACCTGGATGTCCCAGACAGAGAGAGAGAGAGAACTGGGGAACACACCTGGATGTCCCAGACAGAGAGAGAGAGAGAACTGGGGAACACACCTGGATGTCCCAGACAGAGAGAGAGAGAGAGAACTGGGGAACACACCTGGATGTCCCAGACAGAGAGAGCGAGCTGGGGAACACACCTGGATGTCCCAGACAGAGAGAGAGAGAGAGCTGGGGAACACACCTGGATGTCCCAGACAGAGAGCAAGAGAGCTGGGGAACACACCTGGATGTCCCAGACAGAGAGAGAGAGAGAGAGCTGGGGAACACACCTGGATGTCCCAGACAGAGACAGAGAGAGAGCTGGGAACACACCTGGATGTCCCAGACAGAGAGAGAAAGAGACTGGGGAACACACCTGGATGTCCCAGACAGAGAGAGAGAGCTGGGGAACACACCTGGATGTCCCAGACAGAGAGAGAGAGAGAGAGCTGGGGAACACACCTGGATGTCCCAGACAGAGAGAGAGAGAGAGCTGGGGAACACACCTGGATGTCCCAGACAGAGAGAGAGAGCTGGGGAACACACCTGGATGTCCCAGACAGAGAGAGCGAGCTGGGGAACACACCTGGATGTCCCAGACAGAGAGAGAGAGAGAGCTGGGGAACACACCTGGATGTCCCAGACAGAGAGCAAGAGAGCTGTGGAACACACCTGGATGTCCCAGACAGAGAGAGAGAGAGAGAGAGCTGGGGAACACACCTGGATGTCCCAGACAGAGACAGAGAGAGAGCTGGGAACACACCTGGATGTCCCAGACAGAGAGAGAAAGAGACTGGGGAACACACCTGGATGTCCCAGACAGAGAGAGAGAGCTGGGGAACACACCTGGATGTCCCAGACAGAGAGAGAGAGAGCGAGCTGGGGAACACACCTGGATGTCCCAGACAGAGAGAGAGAGCTGGGGAACACACCTGGATGTCCCAGACAGAGAGAGAGAGAGAGAGAGCTGGGGAACACACCTGGATCTCCCAGACAGAGACAGAGAGAGAGCTGGAGAACACACCTGGATGTCCCAGACAGAGAGAGAGAGCTGGGGAACACACCTGGATGTCCCAGACAGAGAGAGAGAGCTGGGGAACACACCTGGATGTCCCAGACAGAGAGATAGAGAGAGAGAGCTGGGGAACACACCTGGATCTCCCAGACAGAGACAGAGAGAGAGCTGGGGAACACACCTGGATGTCCCAGACAGAGAGAGAGAGACTGGGGAACACACCTGGATGTCCCAGACAGAGAGAGAGAGCTGGGGAACACACCTGGATCTCCCAGACAGAGACAGAGAGAGAGCTGGGGAACACACCTGGATGTCCCAGACAGAGAGAGAGAGCTGGGGAACACACCTGGATGTCCCAGACAGAGAGAGAGAGAGAGCTGGGGAACACACCTGGATGTCCCAGACAGAGAGAAAGAGACTGGGGAACACACCTGGATGTCCCAGACAGAGAGAGTGAGAGAGCTGGGGAACACACCTGGATGACCCAGACAGAGAGAGAGAGAGAGAGAGCTGGGGAGCACACCTGGATGTCCCAGACAGAGAGAGAGAGAGAGCTGGGGAACACACCTGGATGTCCCAGACAGAGAGAGAGAAAGAGAGCTGGGGATCACACCTGGATGTCCCAGACAGAGAGAGAGAAAGAGAGCTGGGGAACACACTTGGATGTCCCAGACAGAGAGAGAGAGAGAGAGCTGTGGAACACACCTGGATGTTTTAAGTTTGATAAAGTACAGTCGTGGCCAAAAGTTTTGAGAATGACAGAAATATTACATTTTCACAACGTCTGCTGCCTCAGATTGTATGATGGCAATTTGCATATACTCCAGAATGTTATGAAGAGTGATCAGATGAATTGTAATTAATTGCAAAGTCCCTCTTTGCCATGCAAATTAACTGAATCCCCCAAAAAAAACATTTCCACTGAATTTCAGCCCTGCCACAAAAGGACCAGCTGACATCATGTCAGTGATTCTCTCGTTAACACAGGTGTGAGTGTTGACGAGGACAAGGCTGGAGATCACTCTGTCATGCTGATTGAGTTCAAATAACAGACTGGAAGCTTCAAAAGGAGGTTGGTGCTTGGAATCATTGTTCTTCCTCTGTCAATCATGGTTACCTGCAAGGAAACATGTGCCGTCATCACTGCTTTGCACAAAAAGGGCTTCACAGGCAAGAATATTGCTGCCAGTAATATTGCACCTAAATTAACCATTTATCGGATCATCAAGAACTTCAAGGAGAGCGGTTCAATTGTTGTGAAGAAGGCTTCAGGGCGCCCAAGAAAGTCCAGCAAGCGCCAGGACCAGCTGCGGGATCGGGGCACCACCAGTACAGAGCTTGCTCAGGAATGGCAGCAGGCAGGTGTGAGTGCATCTGTACGCACAGTGAGGCGAAGACTTTTAGAGGATGGCCTGGTGTCAAGAAGGGCAGCAAAGAAGCCACTTCTCTCCAGGAAAAACATCAGGGACAGACTGATATTCTGCAAAAGGTACAGGGATTGGACTGCTGAGGACTGGGGTAAAGTCCTTTTCTCTGATGAATCCCCTTTCCGATTGTTTGGGGCATCCGGAAAAAAGCTTGTCAGGGGAAGACAAGGTAAGCGCTACCATCAGTCCTGTGTCATGCCAACAGCAAAGCATCCTGAGACCATTCATGTGTGGGGTTGCTTCCCAGCCAAGGGAGTGGGCTCGCTCACAATTTTGCCTAAGAACACAGCCATGAATAAAGAATGGTACCAACACATCCTCCGAGATCAACTTCTCCCAACCATCCAGGAACAGTTTGGTGACGAACAATGCCTTTTCCAGCATGATGGAGTACATTGGCATAAGGCAAAAGTGACTCGGGGAACATAACATCGACATTTTGGGTCCATGGCTAGGAAACTCCCCAGACCTTAATCCCATTGAGAACTTGTGGTCAATCCTCAAGAGGCAAACAAAAACCCACAAATTCTGACAAACTCCAAGCATTGATTATGCAAGAATGGCTGCCATCAGTCAGGATGTGGCTCAGAAGTTAATTGACAGCATGCCAGGGCGGATTGCAGAGGTCTTTAAAAAGAAGGGTCAACACTGCAAATATTGACTGTTTGCATCAACTTCATGTAATTGTCAATAAAAGCCTTTGACACTAATGAAATGCTTGTAATTATACTTCAGTATTCCATAGTAACATCTGACAAAAATATCTAAAGACACTGAAGCAGCAAACTTTGTGAAAATGTATATTTGTGTCATTCTCAGAACTTTTGGCCACGACTGAACTACTACATTATCTTGAATCACCTTGACAGAAATGTAACGTCACCACCTTCATGTTTCCATACCAAACCCCAAGGAAACTAAAACATTTTGGTTTGAAGTGTTGAACTGTTGTCAAGCGTGACATTAATAAAAAAATCTGTGTTAGTCATCAACATGGTGCTGATTAAGTTAATAGTTGGCACACACCTTGCCATAGTGCTGCTTCAATCATTTTTACATGGTCCTACTCTAAACTAATATCTGTCTGGATATAAAACATTCTGATATTGTTAGCCAGTTCCACAGAATCCAATCTCTCAGCTCTTCCATGGAGTTTGATTTATGAATTTAATGTAGCAGTTTACTGGGTGCTAATAGCACCAGTAGAAATTGGAAAACAATTTCAGAACTTTTCCAGAGGAAATGAGATCCACCGTGGTTTTTCAATTAAAATGTTCCATAACCTCTGTAGCCATTGACTTTGTGTTATTTATTGTCTTATTTATTTTCTTATTGATTGTCTTATTGTCTTTGTCTTATTTATTGTCTTATCGTCTTATTTGTCTTATTTATTGTTTTTGTCTTATTGGTCTTATTTATTGTCGTATCCCCGTCAAGTTTTTAAATGTATGTTCTGTTTGTGTATGTATTTTTTTTAAACTGTCAAATCAAATCAATCAAACTTTGAAAAAACAACAACATAATATCCCACAGTCTGGTCCTCTATGCAGGGAGGACCCTACAGGTTAATATCCCCCAGTCTGGTCCTCTATGCAGGGAGGACCCTACAGGTTAATATCCCCCAGTCTGGTCCTCTATGCAGGGAGAACCCTACAGGTTAATATCCCCCAGTCTGGTCCTCTATGCAGGGAGGACCCTACAGGTTAATATCCCCCAGTCTGGTCCTCTATGCAGGGAGGACCCTACAGGTTAATATCCCCCAGTCTGGTTCTCTATGCAGGGAGGGTCCTACATGTTAATATCCCCCAGTCTGGTCCTCTATGCAGGGAGGACCCTACAGGTTAATATCGCCCAGTCTGGTCCTCTATGCAGGGAGAACCCTACAGGTTAATATCCCCCAGTCTGGTCCTCTATGCAGGGAGGACCCTACAGGTTAATATGCCCCAGTCTGGTCCTCTATGCAGGGAGGACCCTACAGGTTAATATCCCCCAGTCTGGTCCTCTATGCAGGGAGGATCCTACAGGTTAATTTCCCCCAGTCTGGTCCTCTATGCAGGGAGAACCCTAAAGGTTAATATCTCCCAGTCTGGTCCTCTATGCAGGGAGGATCCTACAGGTTAATTTCCCCCAGTCTGGTCCTCTATGCAGGGAGGGTCCTACAGGTTAATATCCCCCAGTCTGGTCCTCTATGCAGGGAGGACCCTACAGGTTAATATCCCCCAGTCTGGTCCTCTATGCAGGGAGGATCCTACAGGTTAATATCCCCCAGTCTGGTCCTCTATGCAGGGAGGGTCCTACAGGTTAATATCTCCCAGTCTGGTCCTCTATGCAGGGAGGACCCTACAGGTTAATATCCCCCAGTCTGGTCCTCTATGCAGGGAGGACCCTACAGGTTAATATCCCCCAGTCTGGTCCTCTATGCAGGGAGGGTCCTACAGGTTAATATCCCCCAGTCTGGTCCTCTATGCAGGGAGGGTCCTACAGGTTAATATCGCCCAGTCTGGTCCTCTATGCAGGGAGGACCCTACAGGTTAATATCTCCCAGTCTGGTCCTCTATGCAGGGAGGATCCTACAGGTTAATATCCCCCAGTCTGGTCCTGTATGCAGGGAGGATCCTACAGGTTAATATCCCCCAGTCTGGTCCTCTATGCAGGGAGGACCCTACAGGTTAATATCCCCCAGTCTGGTCCTCTATGCAGGGAGGACCCTACAGGTTAATATCCCCCAGTCTGGTCCTCTATGCAGGGAGGACCCTATAGGTTAACATCCCCCAGTCTGGTCCTCTATGCAGGGAGGGTCCTACAGGTCAGGAGCATGTTGACTCCTGGTGCTCCTCAGCTGCTGTGTTCACAGGGTTATGTGGAGATGGGAGCGCCAGCGAAGTCAACATGGTTACAGGATTCCGTTTTCCAGCCGTGGTTGAGCGAGGTCCAGCTGGGTGGAGGCCGGGTGGGTTGGGACACATACATATATTTTATGGGAAAAGGATGGCTGACGCATAATGAGATCTGCAATATAAAGAAAAAGGGCAACAGATGAGGAAAAATGGTATACATTACTCACACTTTTGTATCTTGAAATCTGTTGTATTCATTTTTATTCTGCCCTCGCAAAAGAGTCCCCTTCTTAAGCTTAGCAGATAGATAAACCCAGTACAGCTACTGTAGTGTTGAAGGATGATTTACTGCCACCGCTTCATAGGTACAGTAAATGAGACTGAAATGAGTTCAACTGAAATATAGAAAGAAAAGAACAATGAGTATGACTTATTTTATACTAGCTGAAAACTAGGTTTCATTCTCAATAATAACACAGCATGTATTTGTAAAACACGTTCATAAACACAGAAATATGCAGCATTATGCATTAAATCGGATGTATATAATTCCCCAAAAACATGACAAGATCAAATGCACTGATCACATATCCATATGGTTATCAAGAAGATCTCATTAAAATGATAATCCGTACAAAATATCATCACGATGTAAGGGTCCTGTGTGTAACTGGTGTAGCGAGTCAGGCGCAGGACAGCAGATATGAGTAATCAACGTTCTTTTACACAAAAAGAAAAAATATACAAAGTATCATCACGAGCCCACAAAGACGGACCGAATTACAACAAACAATCACTCACAAACACAACATGGGGAACAGAGGGTTAAATAATAAACAAGTAATTGGTTGAGTGAAGCCAGGTGTGTAAGACAAAGACAGAACAAATGGAAAATGAAAAGTGGATCGGCGGTGGCTAGAAAGCCGGTTACGTCGACCGCCAAACGCCGCCCGAAGAAGGAGAGGGACCGACTTTGGCAGAAGTCGTGACACATGAATTGAATGCCAAATATGTTATGATTAATTTTACTTACAGACAATGCTTCTACAAAATTATAGCAAGAAGGATGGAGTTTGATAACGTCTGCAGCTCCACTGTGTGACTTTCATCATTTTGGAATGGGACAATTATTCTACAGGATTTAGCACATTAATCGAACAACACATATCAACACAGGACAGTGGCCCCCAAGTGGTCAACAATAGAATTACAAGACAGAAACGTGCTGTAACCATCCATGGCCCAAACACAAACACAAAGGAGAAGGGAGGGTCAGTGCTAAGTCGATCCACGGGCAGGTCAGACATCTTTTGAGATTCCAACTTCACACTTAGTCTTCGGCAAATTACGCATAGGTAGAGTGTGCTGCTGATGAGGCGTTTCCCACCAATGACCCATAGACCAGCTTCTCTCAAAGCACCCTCAGTGAAGTGGAACCCTTGATGGTGGACCTGCTTGTGGTGGTGGCGAATGACTAGAGTAGTGATGTGGCTCCTTCCAGGGAGGATGAGAGGGTTGATTTCATCTTGGCCAAGGTTTGCTTGGGACTGACGTCGAACCAATATTGTAGGGACACAGAATGAAAAGTGGGCTCTGCTTAGGAATGGCTTTACCTTCTCTGATGCATTCCATTTCCTCTTGAAAGGTGCTGTGTTGCAGACTGCATATTATGATGGTCTTGGCCTGATCCAGGTCCTCGATGGAGTAGGGTTTGTCACAAATGTGCCATCCTTTGCACATCTGGAGTTAGCAACGTGCACAACCCGTGTTCCATGTGTCACTGCTCGACAGCTTGAGAACCTCTCAAAGCGCTTGGGGTTGAACTTACTGGAGACATTGGTGGCGTGGCAAGCAACTTGGGGGCGGATCTCGACATCAGATCCGGAGTCTACCAAGTCGAAAGGTGTCTGAGGGGTTTCTGGCTCTGCTGACCTGAGCAAAGAAGCTGGTCCTGTCAACTATGTGCTGTGAGTCAGGCTGCTTGCTGGGACTGATCTCAAGACAGGATCAGCAGGGTTCTGGTCAGTAGGAACCGCTTCCACTGCCCTGGGTTGGTTGATCTCCTGATACGCTGCACCCTATTGTTTACATACACATAGAATCGTCTGGAGTCGTTGTGAATGTAACCCAGGACTACTTTGCTGTCGGAGTAGAATGTGACAGCATCAAGTTGGACATCAATCTCATCGATGATTACTTCTGCTAGAACAGCAGCACACAGCTCGAGTCTTGGAACAGTGATCTCAGGGCATGGAGCGAGCTTGGCCTTGCCAAAGATGAAGCCGACATCTATGTTCCCACTGGCATTGGTGGTCTTCAGGTAAGCTACTGCTGTGATGGCATTTGTGGATGCATCACAGAAGACACAACTCTTTCTTGTGTGCTAGGCTGAGGGAGATGGAGGTGTATGTGCAGCTCAAGCTCCTTCAGTGAGTATTTACAGAGTTTCCATTCTTTGATCTTCTTTTCTGGGAGAGGAGCGTCCCAGCCGCAGGGCTCCATAGCAAGCTCTTCCTTGAATGTTTCAATGCTTACTGGAGCGGAAAATCCAAGCAGATCGATCAGGCTGTTGATCGTTGACAAGACTCCACGTCTAGTGTATGGTTTCTCTGCTGAGGACACCTGAAATGTGAAGACATCGTCTGCGATGTCCCAGCTCACCCCAAGACTTCTCTGCATGGGAGGGAAGTCGAGGCTCAGATCCAGGTCCTTCAGCCCCTTAGCTAGGTCTTCTAGACAAAAGGCTCTCATGATCTCTGCCTTGTTAGAGGCGATCTTGTGCATTGTGGAGAAGAGTGATGGCTTCTTTCTCTGTGGGCAGGGATACGATACCGTCGTCGACGTAAAAGTTCCTCTCGATGAAGTGCCTTGCCACTGCTCCATGATCCCTCTCACCTTTTAAGGCGGCTTTCCTGAGCCCATACATGGCCACTGCTAAGGATGGGCTGTTACCGAAGACGTGGACCCGCATCCTGTACTTCACAACTTCAACATCCAAGTCGTTGTGGCAGTACCAGAGGAATTGCAGGTAGTTCCGATGGTCTTCACAAACCACAAAACAGTGAAACATCTCCTGTCACAGCCACTGGCTCTTTTCTAAACCGCAGTAGTACCCCAAGCAGACTGTTGTTCATGTTGGGACCGGTAAGCAGGACGTTGTTCAGTGATACCCCGTGGTGCTGGGCACTGGAGTCAAATACCACTCTTATCTGTCCATTTCTGGGGGGACGATACACCCCGAAGATTGAAAGATACCAGCACTCTTCATCTGCTTGTAAGGGTGGAGTAATTTCAGCGTGCTCATTGCGCATGAACTCAATGAAATGGTCCTTTATCTCTGGACTTTTCTTGAATGTGCGTGTGAGTGAAGTGAGGCAATTGTTGGCCTGGGCGCGGTTGTTGGGGAGGCATTGCCAAGAGCTAAAAGGGAGTGGAGCAACCCAGCCGAGGGTTAGGCGCTGTGCGAAGGAGGAGTGCAGGAGACCGTTGCTCTGCTCTAGCACCTTGTGGACCTGGATGATGTCTCTCTCTAGTAGTAGCAGGATCTCAACATGAGGTTCCAGGGGAGGTATCTTGGTGTCAAAGAACTTGAGGAGAGGGTGATACCTTGCAGCATCTGGTGTAGGGATTTCTGCCCTATTGTTCGGAAGCTCATTGCACACAATGAGTGTGGAAAGAGGCAAACAGGCCTTTCCATCAGCTGATTCCACAATGAAGCCTCTCGCTCTCCGGCACATGGTCTCAGACACCTGCACACATTTTAAGGATGTAAGGTGGGGTGTCGTCGGCTACGTTGAACATTTTGAAGAAGACTGATCTGGCTAAGGACTTATTACTCTGGTCTTCCAGAATGGCATACATTTTTATCTTCTTCTTAGGTTGACCCTCTGGGTAGACATTTGCAAGACAGATCTTGGAGCAAGATTTTCCCTGAGCATTGTCCCCACAGACCTCAGTGCAGGTGGAAGTGCCAACTGGAGAGGATGGAGACTCGTCTTCCTCCCCGCCATGCTGTGTGGAGGAGCTGACGGCTTCTTTCTGAGACCAAGAGGCAGGACTCGCATGAAGAGCTGCAATATGTCTGTAGCTTCCACACTCTGAGCTGGATGACAGCGTTACAGTTCTTCACCTGGTGTGCGGTTGAGGAGACACACCGCAAGCATACAGAGTTCTCTTTAAGGAAAGTTTTCCTCTCTTCAAGGAGTTTTTCCCTTAATCTTCTACACTTTTGCAGGGCGTGTGACTTTTTGTGTATAGAGATCTGTTTAATCTTTCTGGATGGAAATGTCCACTTCCGGCTTGTGCACTGTGAAATGGTTGTTATTGCCATTCTCATTGGGATGAGAGAGATAAGGAGAGCTGGGTGAGTTTGGGGTGAGAGAGATAAGGAGAGCTGGGTGGGTTTGGGATGAGAGAGATAAGGAGAGCTGGGTGAGTTTGGGATGAGAGAGATAAGGAGAGCTGGGTGAGTTTGGGATGAGAGAGATAAGGAGAGCTGGGTGGGTTTGGGATGAAAGAGATAAATAGAGCTGGGTGAGTTTGGGATGAGAGAGATAAAGAGGATGGCTGGGTGGGTTTGGGATGAGAGAGATAAAGAGGATGGCTGGGTGAGTTTGGGATGAGAGAGATAAGGAGAGCTGGGTGAGTTTGGGGTGAGAGAGATAAGGAGAGCTGGGTGGGTTTGGTATGAGAGAGATAAGGAGAGCTGGGTGAGTTTGGGATGAGAGAGATAAGGAGAGCTGGGTGAGTTTGGGATGAGAGAGATAAGGAGAGCTGGGTGAGTTTGGGGTGAGAGAGATAAGGAGAGCTGGGTGGGTTTGGGATGAGAGAGATAAGGAGAGCTGGGTGGGTTTGGGATGAAAGAGATAAATAGAGCTGGGTGAGTTTGGGATGAGAGAGATAAAGAGGATGGCTGGGTGGGTTTGGGATGAGAGAGATAAAGAGGATGGCTGGGTGAGTTTGGGATGAGAGAGATAAGGAGAGCTGGGTGAGTTTGGGGTGAGAGAGATAAGGAGAGCTGGGTGGGTTTGGTATGAGAGAGATAAGGAGAGCTGGGTGAGTTTGGGATGAGAGAGATAAGGAGAGCTGGGTGAGTTTGGGATGAGAGAGATAAGGAGAGCTGGGTGAGTTTGGGATGAGAGAGATAAGGAGAGCTGGGCGAGTTTGGGATGAGAGAGATGGAGAGCTGGGCGAGTTTGGGATGAGAGAGATAAGGAGAGCTGGGTGAGTTTGGGGTGAGAGAGATAAGGAGAGCTGGGTGGGTTTGGTATGAGAGAGATAAGGAGAGCTGGGTGGGTTTGGGATGAGAGAGATAAGGAGAGCTGGGTGAGTTTTGGATGAGAGAGAAGGAGAGCTGGGTGGGTTTGGGATGAGAGAGATAAAGAGGATGGCTGGGTGGGTTTGGGATGAGAGAGATAAGGAAGATGGCTTGGCAAGTTTGGGATAGGAGAGATAAGGAGAGGGTGAGTTTGCGATGAGAGAGATAATGAGTGCTGGGTGGGTTTGGTATGAGAGAGATAAGAGGGATGGCTGGGTGGGTTTGGTATGAGAGAGGTAAGGAGAGCTGGGTGGGTTTGGTATGAGAGAGATAAGGAGAGCTGGATGAGTTTGGGATGAGAGAGATAAGGAAGATGGCTGGGCGGGTTTGGGATAGGAGAGATAAGGAGAGGGTGAGTTTGGGATGAGAGAGATAATGAGTGCTGGGTGGGTTTGGTATGAGAGAGATAAGAAGAGCTGGGTGAGTTTGGGATGAGAGAGATAAGGAGAGTTGGGCTTTAGATAAGGAAGACCGTAAGCTGTGACAGGTATTGATACAAGGCCTCTGGGTCCATACAAAATAGGCCAGTGGTATTCAAATCTTACCCTAAAACAGGTTTCCCCTAAATAAAATGTCCATTAATTATAATCCACATAATAATTCACATTTACTGTTGATGCAGGATTATTTTACTGCTGTAGCAAACTGGCTCAAATTAAAATCCTTCATCTGTACACTGTTTAAATAATAGGGCATATATGCTGAATGAATGAGCCAAACACAGCGCTTCACCAGACAGCAGATTGGAAAAAGTAGCGTGACCAGCCAAAAGAAACCTGGTGAAGACCCATGGAGAAGGAGATGAAAAAGGCAGAAGATCGGCAGCAGTGCTGCTCTCTCGTGAAAGCATTCGGTTTCACGTAGGAACAAAGAGGACCAAGTACGTAACTACATACTAAGAAATAAACATCTTCTAAGTAAATTATCATTGTCACGACTCCTACCGTAGGTAGCTCCCCCTCCTGTTCGGGTGGCGCTCAACGGTTGTCGTCGCCGGCCTACTAGCTGCCACTGATTTCCTTTTCCCCCTTTCCGTTTATTGTGTGCACCTGTTTTTGGTTTGGGCTGATTAGCCGGGCTATTTTAGCCAGGAGGCCCACCTGCTCTGTATGCAGGATTGTTTGCTCTGTGTTTAGCTTGTTGTTGCACGCTCATTGTATTTTGAGGTGCTAGTGCGTATTTTGCGCCGACCTTTTCTGTCCCATGTGTTTGGGCACTTTGGTTTTGTGTGCGCCCTAGTTCGCTGTTGGGGCGGCTTGTGTTTTGCCGTTGTGTGTTATTAAAAATACTACCCTGCATTCTCTGCTTCCTGCTCCTGACTCTGCACCCACTACGCCCAAACGTTACAATCATTGAATTCATGAAGAACAGAATTCATGAATAACAGGACTGTCATTCTTTTTTTTTGATTAAGAAGTGTGTATTGATGCTTGTTTAATTAAGAAGGATGTATTGACAGGCCAGGATGCTTGTTTCATTAAGAAGGGTGTATTGACAGGCCAGGATGCTTGTTTCATTAAGAAGGGTGTATTGATGCTTGTTTAATTAAGAAGGATGTATTGACAGGCCAGGATGCTTGTTTCATTAAGAAGGGTGTATTGACAGGCCAGGATGCTTGTTTCATTAAGAAGGGTGTATTGATGCTTGTTTAATTAAGAAGGATGTATTGACAGGCCAGGATGCTTGTTTCATTAAGAAGGGTGTATTGATGCTTGTTTAATTAAGAAGGATGTATTGACAGGCCAGGATGCTTGTTTCATTAAGAAGGGTGTATTGACAGGCCAGGATGCTTGTTTCATTAAGAAGGGTGTATTGATGCTTGTTTAATTAAGAAGGATGTATTGACAGGCCAGGATGCTTGTTTCATTAAGAAGGGTGTATTGACAGGCCAGGATGCTTGTTTCATTAAGAAGGGTGTATTGATGCTTGTTTAATTAAGAAGGATGTATTGACAGGCCAGGATGCTTGTTTCATTAAGAAGGGTGTATTGACAGGCCAGGATGCTTGTTTCATTAAGAAGGGTGTATTGATGCTTGTTTAATTAAGAAGGATGTATTGACAGGCCAGGATGCTTGTTTCATTAAGAAGGGTGTATTGACAGGCCAGGATGCTTGTTTCATTAAGAAGGGTGTATTGATGCTTGTTTAATTAAGAAGGATGTATTGACAGGCCAGGATGCTTGTTTCATTAAGAAGGGTGTATTGACAGGCCAGGATGCTTGTTTCATTAAGAAGGGTGTATTGATGCTTGTTTAATTAAGAAGGATGTATTGACAGGCCAGGATGCTTGTTTCATTAAGAAGGGTGTATTGATGCTTGTTTCATTAAGAAGGGTGTATTGATATTTTCACGCCCTGATCTGTTTCACCTGTCCTTGTGATTGTCTCCACCCCCCTCCAGGTGTCGCCCATCTTCCCTATTATCCCCTGTATATTTATACCTGTTCTCTGTTTGTCTTTTGCCAGTTCGTCTTGTTTGTCAAGTCAATCAGCGTTTTTTGGATCAGCGCCTGCTTTTCCCCCCCAGTCTCTCTTTCTCACCCTCCTGGTTTTGACTCTTGCCTGTCCTGACACTGAGCCCGCCCGCCTGACCACTCTGCCTGCCACTGACCCTGAGCCTGCCTGCCATCCTGTACCTTTGCCCCACCTCTGGATTACCGACCTCTGCCTGACCCCCTGTTGCTGTAATAAACATTGTTACTTTGAAACAGTCTGCATCTGGGTCTTATCTTAATCCTGATAGTACGAACTGGCCATGACAGACCCAGCAGACCCGGGCCAGCTGCACGACACAATCTCCTCCCAAGGAGCCACCATCGGGAGGCACGAGGAACTGCTTCGTGGCCTCATGGAGGAGGTCCAAACGTTGGCTGAACGCCATGACAGGGCATTGGACAGTTTGCTGGAGCAATTCCGCAGGTTGTCTGGGAGGTAGCCTACCAAGGTGGTAGCCCCAAATCCCCTCAGTAACTCAGGGGTTAGCAGCGCCGTCTCATCGGCCACTCCACCTTCTCGGGAGCCTTGTTTACCACCCCTGGAACGCTTCAAAGGAGAGTCGAGCATTTCTGGCTCAGTGTGCCCTCATTTTCGAGCTTCAGCCCTCCTCCTTCCCCTCGGATCACTTCAAGATAGCCTATCTCATCACGCTGATGTCTGGGAGGGCTCTCACCTGGGTTACTGCCAGGTGAGAGCAGCAGCCGGCCATATGCGTTAGTCTGGAGCGGTTCGTGGGAGAGGTGAAGAAGGTTTTTTACACCCTGTTCTCCGGGAGAGAAGCTGCATGGAAGCTAATCCAGCTTCGGATACTAATCCAGCTTCCATACTTCATTCATTTTTTATACCGGTTAACTTCAGACGAGTCCTTTGAATAGCAAAACAGAGAACACCATTGTGTTCGTGAGAGTCTCATCTTTCCATAGAGTCTCATCTTTCCGTGTGAGTTTGTAGGCCAAACAGACGTTTTCATGAACAGAACGAGATTCGGGATGTCTCCTTGTCTGACAAACATCTCTGTAGCTATGTCACTTTCCACCACAGATGAGGAAAGCCGCCATAGGAAGATGTAGTGGATTGAGACGCAGCCCATACAAAGAAAAAAAAGATATCGCTAGCTTAAACAAATGGAGTTTAATGGGGATTCCTTTATAATGTTAAATAGATTGACACAGGTGCGTCAGTCGACTTTTAAAGATTAATTAAGAAGGTTGTATTGATAGGCCATGACGCTTGCAAGGCTGTTTAGTCTCAGCAGCCTGTGATTGGGCATTTCCAGTCATCATCTCTCTGCTGCCATCCATAGCCCTACAACAGTCTGACATAGCTTTGCAACCTGGTCTCAGAGCATTTCATATTATTCTGTACGTAAATCCGAGACAATCCATTTAGTATGATATGGTGCGTTTGGTGTGATTAAATAAGACAGATGGTTACTTAAGACAAAAACGATAGGAGGATGCGAATGTCCTAGTTACCTATATACAAAGGTTGCGAGTTTCGAATCTCATCGGCAACTTTGGTATTTTAGCTAACTAGTAACTTTTCATCATCTTAATACTTTTTAGTTACTTTGCAACAACTTAGCATGTTAGCTAAACCTTCCCTAACCCTAACCTTAACCTAACTCCTAAACTTAACCCCAACCGTAACCCTAAGCCTAACCCCTAGCCTAGCTAACCTTAGCGAGCTGGCTAACGTTAGCCACCTGGCTAGAATTCATAACATTTCATATGTTTTGCTAATTTGTAATATTTTGTAAGTTTAGCAAATTCTTGGGCCTCCTGAGTGGTGAAGAGCTCTAAGGCACTGCATCACAGTGTGTCACTACAGCCTCGGGTTCGATCCCAGGCTATGTCACAGCTGGCTGTGACAGGGAGACCTAGGAGGCAGCGCACAATTGGCCCAGCGTCGTCCGGATTAGGGGAGGGTTTGGCCAAATGGAATTTCCCTGTCTCATTGTGCTCTAGTGACTCCTTGTGACGGAATTGTTATTCGTAACATATAATAAGAAATGGGTGATGGACATCCACAGATGAATACATACCATACGAAACGTAACATATCCTACTAAATAGTGTCTCGGATTTACGTACAGAATAATGCAAAAATGCTCTGAGACCAGGTTGAGCTGTTAGAGCGGATGCGTTATGAAATGACGTAACCCAGAGCCTTGTGGACCTCTGGTGCTAATAGCTCATTTAGATCTGTGTGGCTGATAATCTACCACTGGATTTGTCACATTCCGTCGCAGTAATTCATTTAAAAGACGTGTTTTACCGCTGGTCACGTGACCTGTCACGAAGACACTGGACATCTGGACACTCAACACAAGTGTGTGTGTGTGTGTGTGTGTTGGGAGCTGTGGGGACTGGTCAGGGAGGATGGAGATAGATAAGAAATGTATTTAATTCTGATAGAGAATTAAGGAACGCTACAAACAGGAAAGACCCTATTCATACAGTTACAAAAAACGTTTGAGGACAGACAATTTGTAATGTTCGTTTTTATATATAGCTAACTAGGATAACTCGTTTTCCCATAATGTGTTCATTTCTATTATAACCAATAATCTATAGCCTATAGTGTTTCTTCTGTATTTTTTTTCTCCAACTTTGCTAAGTGAGTGACTGGCTAAATGTTGGATTTAGATCAGAAATAGAAAGTCAGCCTAATCCCTTTTCCTCCTTCAGCTGTCTTGGTTTTGACTCATAATCAGACATTAAGATGCCTTTGTGACGTATGATTCAGTGGTGTTAATAAGTGCGTATGACTGCGTATGACCTACACCCCTACGCTTTCCTGCACTTCTCTGGGAATTCATATAACATATTACTGAGAATACTGACGTTTTAGTCAAGAAAATGTCAAACACAAATTATGACAACTGTAAATATTTAATAAATGATTATGTAAAACCAGATTCATAATGCTATGTAAATTAAACAATGTTATCGCCATTCTATAAGAAACTATTGATGGTTAACAGAAAACCCTCGGATTATATTTACACTTTACATCTTTATACCATTACTATCAAAACCATGCAATTCTGTCTGTTTAATCCTTTAATCATTTCAAAACAAGTACATAATGATTTGTCAATCACATTTATATGCTGCCATTCAACAAACATACATTGAACATAAATTAACAGAGATTAAAAAATGTCTTCATATACTTAAATGGGCATACATCCTCCCAGTAGGTAACATATCAGATGTAGGTTGTTTGTCCATTGGTTGTGACCCATGTCCAATACGTCACAATGAATCATTTGCATTTAGAGTCTGTATTAACTGTAATTAAAAAGACGTCTGAAGGTCAAATGTATAAACATGGTAGAACATCAACACACCATAGTTGATTTTTCACCGAGCCACAAAATTGTTGCAGTGACATTCAGAAAATGTTCATTTCCAACTCTTGAGGGGGAAATTTGCAGTTTAACATCAACAAAGCTCACCCTGCCACTTTTTAATAAACAGCTGAAGGATGGGTTTGGAGAAATGTAACCACTCTCAGATTTGTAGACAGAGCTATGGATGCAAGGACTGACCATCCATTATATCACCATTTGTTTTAACTATGTTTTGGGACTAAATAGGATTTGTTTACATTTACTTTGTTTACAAAAATTGGACAAAAAAAGGTTATATTTTGGGTTCTCATGGAGTGTGACAGTTGAACTAAGCTCATGGTGGATTTCTAAGTTATACTCTTCAAGAATCAATGGGTATATCTTTCATTTAAGTACAAAAATGGATGTAGCAACTGCTGATTGCTCCTTAAGCAACACCTAACTATCATTCATTGTTCTGAGGGGTCATGTTTGGGCAACCATATCACAACTAGCACAACCATAGAACTAACCATAGAACCATAGCATAACTAACCATAGAACCATAGCACAACCATAGAACTAACCTTCAGACGAGTTTCAATGCCATACAACTCTCCTTCCGTGGCCTCCAACTGCTCTTAAATGCAAGTAAAACTAAATGCATGCTCTTCAACCGTTCGCTGCCTGCACCTGCCCACCCGTCCAGCATCACTACTCTGGACGGTTCTGACTTAGAATACGTGGACAACTACAAATACCTAAGTGTCTGGTTAGACTGTAAACTCTCCTTCCAGACTCACATTAAGCATCTCCAATCCAAAATTAAATCTAGAATCGGCTTCCTATTTCGCAACAAAGCATCCTTCACTCATGCTGCCAAACATACCCTCGTAGAACTGACTATCCTACCGATCCTTGACTTCGGCGACGTCATTTACAAAATAGCCTCCAACACTCTACTTAGCAAATTGGATGCAGTCTATCACAGTGCTATCCGTTTTGTCACCAAAGCCCCATATACTACCCACCACTGCGACCTGTATGCTCTCGTTGGCTGGCCCTCGCTTCATATTCAAACCCACTGGCTCCAGGTCATCTATAAGTCTTTGCTAGGTAAAGCCCTGCCTTTTATCAGCTCACTGGTCACCATAGCAGCACCCACCCGTAGCACGAGCTACAGCAGATGTATTTCGCTGGTCACCCCCAAAGCCAATTCCTCCTTTGGCCGTCTCTCCTTCCAGTTCTCTGCTGCCAATGACTGGAATGAACTGCAAAAATCACTGAAGCTGGAGACTCATATCTCCCTCACTAACTTTAAGCACCAGCTGTCAGAGCAGCTCACAGATCACTGTAAATATCTGTAAATAGCCCATCCAACTACCTCATCCCCATACTGTTATTTATTTTATTTATTTTGCTCCTTTGCACCCCAGTATCTCTACTTGCACATTCATCTTCTGCACATCTATCACTCTAGTGTTTAATTGCTATATTGTAATTATTTCACCACTATGGCCTATTTATTGCCTACCTCCCTTATCCAACCTCATTTGCACATGCTGTATATAGACTTTTCTATTGTATTATTGACTGTATGTTTGTTTATTCCATGTGTAACTCTGTGTTGTTGTTTGTGACAAACTGCTTTGCTTTATCTTGGCCAGGTCGCAGTTGTAAATGAGAACTTGTTCTCAACTAGCCTACCTGGTTAAATAAAGGTGAAATAAAAATGAAAAAAATATATATAAAAAAATGTAAACTGGAAAATGCAACACCCATAGTTGATTTTTGACAGAGCCACACCATTGTTGCAGTGACATTCTGTACAGAAAATGTTTTGTTCCATGCAACAGCTAACCATCATTGATTGCTGTGAGACATCATCACAAATAGCACAACTTGGAAAAGCCCAGGGGAAGAACCATAAGGTCACGGACACAAAGCCAGTGACCATGGACTCACATTCAGATGGAAAGATTGCTTCATATTTGTTTCATAATCAGACCTCTCCAATACCATACCAGGGCTCTCCAACACAGATCCTGGAGAGCTGTAGGATTTCCCTCCAACCCCAGCTGTAACTAACCTGATTCGGCTTCAGGAACAGGGTTGGAGTTCAAACCTACAGGAGGATGACTCTCCAGGAACATGTTTGGAGAGCCCTGTTTTAGACTGTCTGGACATGCAAGATCTTGAGTAGAGGACCAGGCAAGCAGATACCATTGACCTAAGACTTTCTCAGTGTGGCAACTCCCACAATAACACCATTTAGATGGCAACTTCCACAATACCACAACAATAACACCATTTAGATGGCAGCTGCCACAATACCACAACAATAACACCATTTAGATGACAGCTGCCACAATACCACAACAATAACACCATTTAGATGGCAGCTGCCACAATACCACAACAATAACACCATTTAGATGGCAGCTGCCACAATACCACAACAATAACACCATTTAGATGGCAGCTGCCACAATACCACAACAATAACACCATTTAGATGGCAGCTGCCACAATACCACAACAATAACACCATTTAGATGGCAGCTGCCACAATACCACAACAATAACACCATTTAGATGACAGCTGCCACAATACCACAACAATAACACCATTTAGATGGCAGCTGCCACAATACCACAACAATAACACCATTTAGATGGCAGCTGCCACAATACCACAACAATAACACCAATAACACCATTGTCACATTTAGATAACAGAGTGAGTCTTTTCAACCAGTTTGAGGGCCTGGTGCATGCCGTCGGCGGACAGCTTGCGGTTGATGTTGCGGTAACGGCAGCGCAGCAGGTTGCTGTAGGTGGTCCTCAGGTCCCTGTTGAAGAAGGCGTAGATAAAAGGGTTGAGGAGGGAGTTGGCGTAGCCCAGCCACAACAGGGTCCTCTCCACCCACAAGGGCACACAGCTAGGGCAGTCCGCCCTGCAGATGAAGGGTCTGGCCGTGGACAGTAAGAAGAAAGGCATCCAGCAGACACTGAAGGCCCCTACCACGATCCCCAGGGTGGCTGCTGCCTTCTGCTCCCGCTTGAAGATGGACATGTTCCTCCGGTTGCTCCTCATGAGGCGCGAGAATCGCGTGCACTCCTCCACCTCCCTATGGAGCCTCAGGGCGGCCGACACACAGTCCACGCTCTCCTCTTCCTCCTCCTGTTCCTCCATGGCTTCCTCCTCTTCCCCCCGCGCCTCCTCCTCCCCGACCCGCGGGAAGCCCGTGATGGTGTGCTTGGCAGCGCTGAGCTTGGCGGCGCGGTAGATGCGGTAGTACATAATGAGCATGACGGATACGGGGATGTAGAACGCCACTGAGGTGGAGTAGATGGTGTAACCAAAGTCCTGGCTGATCAGACACACCTTGTTGTCGTTTACATTCTGGGCCCAGCCGAAGAGGGGGGGCAAGGTGATGGAGGCAGAGAGGAGCCACACGGACAGCACCATCTTGGCCATGCAACAGCCATTCTGCCTCATAGGGTAGGTCAGAGGCTTGGTTATGCCCAGGTACCTCAGAACAAACAATAAAAAAACATATCATTAATTAGCTGCTAAACATAAACTGTTTATACATACAGAACATAATACTGTAAATACATTAAATGAACAGAAAACAACTTCCAACAGAAAACAAACACTGGGGAGTTATTCACCCCAAATGAACTATAGCAATTATAAGAAGATAATGTATAACAATCGTATTATAATGTAGCCTACTACTACAGCTAGGCTATACTTTTGAGAATGGAATTCTGAACTACTTACGCGTTTGTATTAATATTATTTCAACAGGAAAGGAGCAGAAGCAGGGAGACAGAGTAGAGGGAGCAGCAGAGACAGGATAGGAGCAGAAGCAGGGAGACAGAGTAGAGGGAGCAGCAGAGACAGGATAGGAGCAGAAGCAGGGAGACAGAGTAGAGGGAGCAGCAGAGACAGGATAGGAGCAGAAGCAGGGAGACAGAGTAGAGGGAGCAGCAGAGACAGGATAGGAGCAGAAGCAGGGAGACAGAGTAGAGGGAGCAGCAGAGACAGGATAGGAGCAGAAGCAGGGAGACAGAGTAGAGGGAGCAGCAGAAACAGGATAGGAGCAGAAGCAGGGAGGCAGAGTAGAGGGAGCAGCAGAGACAGGATAAGAGCAGAAGCAGGGAGACAGAGTAGAGGGAGCAGCAGAGACAGGAAAGGAGCAGAAGCAGGGAGACAGAGTAGAGGGAGCAACAGAGACAGGATAGGAGCAGAAGCAGGGAGGCAGAGTAGAGGGAGCAGCAGAGACAGGATAAGAGCAGAAGCAGGGAGACAGAGTAGAGGGAGCAGCAGAGACAGGATAAGAGCAGAAGCAGGGAGACAGAGTAGAGGGAGCAGCAGAGACAGAGTAGAGGGGGCAGCAGAGACAGGATAGGAGCAGAAGCAGGGAGACAGAGTAGAGGGAGCAGCAGAGACAGGATAGGAGCAGAAGCAGGGAGACAGAGTAGAGGGAGCAGCAGAGACAGAGTAGAGGGAGCAGCAGAGACAGGATAGGAGCAGAAGCAGGGAGACAGAGTAGAGGGAGCAGCAGAGACAGGATAGGAGCAGAAGCAGGGCGACAGAGTAGAGGGAGCAGCAGAGACAGGATAGAGGGAGCAGCAGAGACAGGATAGAGGGAGCAGCAGAGACAGGATAGGAGCAGAAGCAGGGAGACAGAGTAGAGGGAGCAGCAGAGACAGAGTAGAGGGAGCAGCAGAGACAGGATAGGAGCAGAAGCAGGGAGAAAGAGTAGAGGGAGCAGCAGAGACAGGATAGAGGGAGCAGCAGAGACAGGATAGGAGCAGAAGCAGGGAGACAGAGTAGAGGGAGCAGCAGAGACAGGATAGAGGGAGCAGCAGAGACAGGATAGGAGCAGAAGCAGGGAGACAGAGTAGAGGGAGCAGCAGAGACAGGATAGGAGCAGAAGCAGTGAGACAGAGTAGAGGGAGCAGCAGAGACAGGATAGGAGCAGAAGCAGGGAGACAGAGTAGAGGGAGCAGCAGAGACAGGATAGGAGCAGAAGCAGGGAGACAGAGTAGAGGGAGCAGCAGAGACAGGATAGGAGCAGAAGCAGGGAGACAGAGTAGAGGGAGCAGCAGAGACAGGATAGAGGGAGCAGCAGAGACAGGATAGAGGGAGCAGCAGAGACAGGATAGGAGCAGAAGCAGGGAGACAGAGTAGAGGGAGCAGCAGAGACAGGATAGAGGGAGCAGCAGAGACAGGATAGGAGCAGAAGCAGGGAGACAGAGTAGAGGGAGCAGCAGAGACAGAGTAGAGGGAGCAGCAGAGACAGGATAGGAGCAGAAGCAGGGAGACAGAGTAGAGGGAGCAGCAGAGACAGGATAGAGGGAGCAGCAGAGACAGGATAGGAGCAGAAGCAGGGAGACAGAGTAGAGGGAGCAGCAGAGACAGGATTGGAGCAGAAGCAGGGAGACAGAGTAGAGGGAGCAGCAGAGACAGGAAAGGAGCAGAAGCAGGGAGACAGAGTAGAGGGAGCAGCAGAGACAGGATAGAGGGAGCAGCAGAGACAGGATAGAGGGAGCAGCAGAGACAGGATAGGAGCAGAAGCAGGGAGACAGAGTAGAGGGAGCAGCAGAGACAGGATAGGAGCAGAAGCAGGGAGACATAGTAGAGGGAGCAGCAGAGACAGGATAGAGGGAGCAGCAGAGACAGGATAGGAGCAGAAGCAGGGAGACAGAGTAGAGGGAGCAGCAGAGACAGGATAGGAGCAGAAGCAGGGAGACAGAGTAGAGGGAGCAGCAGAGACAGGATAGGAGCAGAAGCAGGGAGACAGAGTAGAGGGAGCAGCAGAGACAGGATAGAGGGAGCAGCAGAGACAGGATAGGAGCAGAAGCAGGGAGACAGAGTAGAGGGAGCAGCAGAGACAGGAAAGGAGCAGAAGCAGGGAGACAGAGTAGAGGGAGCAGCAGAGACAGGATAGGAGCAGAAGCAGGGAGACAGAGTAGAGGGAGCAGCAGAGACAGGATAGAGGGAGCAGCAGAGACAGGATAGGAGCAGAAGCAGGGAGACAGAGTAGAGGGAGCAGCAGAGACAGGATAGGAGCAGAAGCAGGGAGACAGAGTAGAGGGAGCAGCAGAGACAGGATAGGAGCAGAAGCAGGGAGACAGAGTAGAGGGAGCAGCAGAGACAGGATAGGAGCAGAAGCAGGGAGACATAGTAGAGGCAGCAGCAGAGAGAGGATAGAGGGAGCAGCAGAGACAGGATAGGAGCAGAAGCAGGGAACAGAGTAGAGGGAGCAGCAGAGACATAAAGGGCTCAATCCCTCTGCAGGGGGAAAATATGGTTCTGGAGGCGAAAGTGTTACCCACTCAATTTACTCTGTAAATATGTATGATAGATTTTTTAAATATATTTTGTAATTTAGTACACGAATTGGTGCACAACCCGTATGGGATTATTAACACAAGTAGCCTATGTGTGCACAAAACACAAACCACCATTTTTATTTAACAAATGAAATGCAATTAACAATTAAATGCATAATTAACAATCGTAACCAAACGGATTTAACCTTGTCACATAACACAAACAACACACTTGTCCTTCTATGTAGGTAACAGCAGTGCTTCAGCAGAGCTGGAGCTGAGTTCCTGCACTTCGAATGTTCTACTGCTTGAGCTCCTGCCCCTCTTATAGAATATTAGCTCTAAAGTATTGTGGAGCTCCTGTACCTAAATATAAACAGTACCGTCACCCACAATGAGTACCGGTGTTGTGCCGAAAATCTCCCCCTCTGCCAGAATTCCCCCCTCTTCGCGTTCTTCCTTGTTGCGACTTGCTTGCTAGTTGAGATTTCTGCTCTTCACTCCGTTGTCAGTTTAGCCTACATTTCACTGATCTTAGTAGCAGATTTTTCTCTGCAGTTTTCGGTTTGTCTATTTGTTTCAATATGGCGCCCTGGGTGAACCCCCCTTCAGCGCCCGCCCGCACCCGGGGGCGCCCCGTGCCATAGTGTTTCTGAAATGTTTATTGCTTGCCTACATTTTACTCCCTCCTCTATGTTTAATATAACAAACATACATTAATTATTAATTTCGGTTGCCTATCCTGACGTGAAGTTTGTTCTATAGAAAGTATTTAACTCTGATGTGTGCCATAGAAAGTATTTGGCTCAAGCCACAAAATGAAGGAAATTAGAAGGGGGGGGTTCTGGCAGGGGGGGATTTTCGGCACAACACCCGCCAATCAGTCCGCCAATCAAATCATATCATATCAAATCAAATGTTATTGATCACATACACATGGTTAGCAGATGTTAATGTGAGTGTAGCGAAATGCTTGTGCTTCTAGTTCCGACCATGCAGTAATATTTAACAAGTAATCTAACAATTGCACAACTACCTTATACACACAAGTGTAAAGGAATGAATAAGAATATGTACATAAAAATATATGGATGGGTGATGGCCGAACGGCATAGACATGATGCAGTAGGTGGTGTAGAATACAGTATATACATATGAGATGAGTAATGTAGGGTATGTAAATATTATATAAAGTGGCATTGTTTAAAGTGGCTAGTGATACATTTATTCACTGGGCAATAGGAGTTGGAACGGCACTTACCTGTCTATACTAATTACGCACAGCGTCATTATAGATGCAGTGCAACACATCACGTCCATGGCAATAAAAACATTGCAGAAGACTTGGCCAAAAACCCACTGCCCCCCAATAAGGTCCGTTATACTGACAAATGGCATAACTGCCAGCGCGATTGAAAGGTCGGCAACCGCCAGAGACACGATCAGATAGTTGGACGGCTGCCGCAACTTTTTCACGAAGCACACCGAAATCACCACCAGCAAGTTCCCGCAGATAGTAAACAGCGTGAGCGTGGTGAGGATCGCTCCAATAAATACTTTCTCCACCTTGTCGTAGTTCCGAATTTGTTCCCCGCACCTGGTGCCATTCTCCATCAGCAGAGTTGAAGACTGCGAAGTGGCGGACACTGCCTCTGCCGCCTCTTGCACAATCTTCAGCAAGTGTGGAACGAGCGCCTCCGAAATCATGTTAGTTGCGCCAGGCTCTTCCGCTCTCTCTATCGCGTAAGATCTCGTGTTGCTGTGGTTGAAAGTTCCATTTGCATCCACGACCATGCTGGTTGGTCTTTATCCATGAACATGCAACCCCGTAAAATGCCTACCCACAGACGTGCATGTGTGATTGTAAATGACTAATCTGCATCGTCCGCCCAGAGCGCACATTCATAGTAACCAAGTCAGAAACACGCAAATTGCTCTATTTTATGGACATTACTCAAAACGCACGGCGGAAAAATAACTACAAAATGTTTCTGAGGACATCTCGCACCTCTGGACGCCATCTATAAATAAAAGCTCCTGGGGGCATGTCAGCGTAATTATAGCTGAGTAACAAATGACATCCGAAACACCCTGAATATTGGAGTACTAGCAAATATATTTAAAACAATTTCAAATGTATCAATGATTTATTCAAGACATTAAATAAATATGTCATTGTCTGAATAGTCAACCAATCCAATGCGGCCACGGACAATTACGCATGGAGACATGGGGAACTGTATCCAAACACCTACTTTATTGGCTGTAATAGAGTTACAACGTAGGCCTAATAAATGTGTGGGCTGCAATATGAGCAAAATAAATGTATATATAGCCTACTGTAGTAACGTATTGGAGCTGTCGTGGTTAGCAGGTCTAGGGGCTGGGAGACCCTGGATCGAGACCCCCGGCGTTACACTGTCGCTGTTCGCATATAATCGTTACGTTGGTGTCAGAAGTAGGATGGAGCCCGTGAGGCCATGGTATGTACACGTCCATTTGAACTCAATCACTTTTTTTGACAGCACCCCTTTCATTTGAACCAAACCTTCCATACACATTTGCCCATTGGCGACTTTTTGGAACTATGGCAAAACATTCAACAGATAAAGGTGTTCAAAGTTGACTTATTTTGAAAACCCCACCTTTAAACAAATATATAAATTGACTTATTTTATTATTTTTTACCTTAAAACGTCGATTAGGCCGATCTAAAAACGCGAAAACTCAGTTATTCTTTCATATTCGCATATGTTGTAGCTTAGATCCTATTTTACACCATCTGAGGTTTTTATGTCGTGCCCGCCATCGGTTGAGACACAACATGCTCTTGAATACAGGGTGGGTGTCTTATTCTAACTGATACATGTAGTATAATGGGAATCAATTTGAAATGTGGCCTTTCAAATGGTACCACAAAGATGGTTGGAGGTTCACACATCAGAGAATGTTGACATGAATGGGAACATATGTTGTTTTAAATCATACTGCCAATCCCCTGTTCCCATCCTGTGAGGTTGGGTACTGGAACAGCAAAATAAATAAAGTTTGTGTAAATGTGCAACTATAGTACTGTAATCTGATCGACACCTGGTCACAGCCAAGTATGTCATGGGGTTATCATGTACTGAAGTGTGTTTATCTGACCTGTCCTGTATTATTCATAAGACTAAAGTCAAATCGGCCGATGTCTTACAATACCCAAGATTATATGTAGAAGCTTTTTGGAGTCACTTTTCAATTATCCTCTCCACCTTGAGAAGTGCAAAACTATACATTTAGGCCAGGTATTCCCAAACAGGGATACGCGCAATGCCGTCGGGGGTAAGCCAAATAAAAATGTGATTCACATTTTTTTTAAATCATAATAATACATTTAAAAAATTGTCATTTTTTTCTTCTTCGCATTTTCAAACATTCCATTTATATTTTACAACAGGGTTATACATTTGGGTGAGTTTTTTCTCTCCCCTGAGTAGCCTCATTTCACTGCCAACAATACAATTAAACCATCTAGTGTTCAGCGAAATAAAGACACAATGTCAAATGCAGGTAACCTAGTCAAATAATTAACATCCATTCACATCAACTGTTACTCTCTCACGGAATTCCACTAACTGTCCGTATTGACAGGGAGACATACCGGAGTGGTAACGCACGTGCAAGCAGTTGCTCCCGACGCCACTTGGGTACACTGCAGCATCCACCGAGAGGCTCTTGCTGCCAAGGGAATGCCTGACACCTTGAAAAACGTTTTGAACACTGCAGTGAAAATGGTTAACTTTGTTAAAGCAAGGCCCCTGAACTATTGTGTATTTTCTGCACTATGCAATGATATGGGCAGCGACCATGTAACACTTTTACAACATACAGAAGTGCGCTGGTTATCAAGGGGTAAAGTATTGACACGTTTTTTTGAATTGAGAGACGAGGTTAAAGTTTTCTTTACTGACCATAATTTTCACTTGTCTGACCGCTTGCATGATGATGAGTTTCTCACACAAGTGGCCTATCTGGGTGATGTTTTTTCTCGTCTGAATGACTTGAATCTAGGATTACAGGGACCCTCCGCAACTATATTATATGTGTGGGACAAAATTGAGGCTATGATTAAGACGTTGGAGCTCTTCTCTGTCTGCATTAACAAGGACAACACACAGGCCTTTCCATCATTGTATGATTTTTTGTGTGCAAATGAACTCAAGCTCACGGACAATGTCAAAAGCGAAGCACCTGAGTGAGTTGGGTGCTCACTTATGCAGGTACTTTCCCGAAACGGATGACACAAACAACTGGATTCGTTATCCCTTTCATGCCCTGCCTCCAGTCCACTTACCGATATATGAACTAGAGAGCCTCATCGAAATTGCAACAAGCGGTTCTGTGAAAATGTTATTTAATCAGAAGCCACTGCCAGATTTCTGGATTGGGCTGCGCTCAGATAATCCTGCCTTTGCAAATTGTGCTGTTAAGACACTGATGCCCTTTGCAACCACGTACCTATGTGAGAGTGGATTCTCGGCCCTCACTAGCATGAAAACTAAATACAGGCACAGACTGTGTGTGGGAAATGATACAAGACTGAGACTCTCTCCAGTACAACCCAACATTGCAGAGTTATGTGCGTCCTTTCAAGCACACCCTTCTCATTAACCTGTGGTGAGTTATTCACCATTTTCGATGAACAAATAAGGTGTTATATGTAAGATGGTTAAATAAAGAGCAAAATGACTGATTATTATTATATTATTATTTGTGCCCTGGTCCTATCAGAGCTCTTTGTCACTTCCCACAAGCCGGGTTGAGACAAAAACTCACACTCATTCTTGTGTTTAATAAGTGTATTGTATAGTGTGTGTGTGTGTGTGTGTGTGTGTGTGTGTGTGTGTGTGTGTGTGTGTGTGTGTGTGGCAGGCTTACAATGATGGCAAAAAACTACATTTGAGAGTATGCTGACCCTGGTGCTAGAGGGGGTACGGCAGCTGGAGGTTGAATGTTTGAAGGGGTACGGGACTATAAAAAGTTTGGGAACCACTGATTTAGGAGATTATCACCAGATATAGGCAGTGACTGTGGACCATTCAGCAGAATAGTTTTTGTTGAGGACAGTATATTACATAGCGCCATCATGTGGTCTTATTGGGTATCAGTATTTGTCCTCGTGGCAAAGCTGTGATCAACTCTAAAAGTCTTTAGCTTGAGGCTATTTTGAAGACACCAATGACTACTCAAACCAACCACCATCTTCAATTTTAATACACTATTATCACTCCTGTGTTGGCTGGGGCTGCAGAGAAGCGCATCGTCCCAATAAGATGCCAAGTGATGCTATATGAATTGTAACATTGTTACGTAGGACCCTTACACAGTGTTACATAGGACCTTGCTATGGTATCAGGTTTCACCAGTTTGAACAGTAGGGCTACACAAAAAAGCTGTTGACACAGAAGTTTTAAATGGAAAAAAATCCCCACACAATAATAGGATATACATTTAAAGTTATTTTATACTATACTATAAAACATTATAACGTGTTTTACATTAAAAAAAGTATCATTTGCTTTTAATTAGGCTAAAGAACCGTTCGTTAAAGGAAATGTTCACCCATTTTGAATGTTATGTTGTTTCTGTGCATCTCTGAGTGATGTTATATCGATTTCCTGGGTCATTTCATGTTTTCATGTGTATCTGAGTTATTGGCGTTCAAGCAGGCAGAGATCCGTCCGGTATGACGTAGCACTGTGATAAAGTCTCTCTCACTACACTATAAGTGTATAGGAATACGAGTTTTAGATCGTTAAAGCATCTATCATACATGTCAGATTTTAATACCGGCAGATGTCATAACACGGGAGAATGTCTTCTCTCGAATGAGCCATTGATCATATTTTTTGCGATATTCCTACCTCGAGAAATTTGTAATTTAACGGAGGGTCTAGCACATTTTCCAGTACAGAATACACACACAGACGCGCGCTACTCTCTTGGCAGCATTAAGAAAGCCATCGCCAACGGCATTCATCATAATTTAGATTAACGTTTTTATTACTTCTAAACCAAATTACTTTTTTGGGGTTCTCAGACACTTACAATGATATTTAGATTCTTGCTTGAACAGATTATACAGTACAGTACCAGTCAAAAGTTTGGACACAGCTACTCATTCAATGGTTTTTCTTTATTTGACCAAGAAGGAGAGTGATGGAGTGCTGCATCAGATGACCTGGCCTCCACAATCACCCAACCTCAATCCAATTTGGACGGTTTGGGATAAGTTGGACCGCAGAGTGAAGGAAAAGCAGCCAACAAGTGCTCAGCATATGTGGGAACTCCTTCAAGACTGTTGGAAAAGAATTCCAGTTGAAGCTGGTTGAGATAATGCCAAGAGAGTGCAAAGCTGTCATCAAGGCAAAGGGTGGCTACTTTGAAGAATCTCAAAAATAAAATACATTTTGATTTGTTTAACACTTTTTTGGTTACTACATGATTCCATATGTGTTATTTCATAGTTTTGATGTCTTCACTATTATTCTACAATGTAGAAAATAATAAATAAAACAATTACCTGGAATGAGTATGTGTGTCCAAACTTTTGACTGGTACTGTATGTGGCAGGGTCTACAGACCTTTGCCCGCTTTAAGGACAACACAGTACCATTGATGCGGCCCGCTCCCAACGACTGTGGGCTCTCGTTTTCCATGGCCAACGTAAGACATTTAAGCGTGTTAACCCTCGCAAGGCTGCCGGCCCAGACGACATCCCTAGCCACGTCCTCAGAGCATGCGCAGACCAGCTGGCTGGGGTGTTTACGGACATATTCAAGCTCTCCCTATCCCAGTCTGCTGTCCCCACATGCTTCAAGATGTCCACCATTGTTCCTGTACCCAAGAAAGCAAAGGTAACTGAACTAAATTACTATCGCCCCGTAGCACTCACTTCTGTCATCATGAAGTGTTTTGAGATGCTAGTTTAGGATCATATCACCCCTACCTTACCTTACCTTTATTTACTGCCCCAATAGATCCACAGACGATGCAATCGCCATTGCACTGCACACTGCCCTATCCCATCTGGACAAGAGGAATACCTATGTAAGAATGCTGATTATTGACTATAGCTCAGCCTTCAACACCATAGTACCCTCCAAGCTCATCATTAAGCTTTGGGCCCTTAGTCTGAACCCCGCCCTGGGAAACTAGGTCCTGGAATTCCTGACGGCAACCCCCAGGTGGTGAAGGTAGGAACCATCACCTCCACTTCACTGATCCTCAACACAGGGGCCCCACAAATGTGCGTGGTCAGTCCCCTCCGGTACTCCCTGTTCACCCATGACCGAGAGGCCACACACGCCTCCAACTCAATCATCAAGTTTGCAGATGACACAACAGTAGTAGGCCTGATTACAAACAATGACGAGACAGCCTACAGGGAGGAGGTGAGGGCCCTGGTGGACTGGTGCCAGGAAAATAGCCTCTCCCTCAACAAAACAAAACGAAGGAGCTGATCATGGACTTCAGGAAACAGCAGAGGGAGCACGCCCTTATCCACATCGACGGGACTGCAGTGGAGAAGGTGGAAAGCTTCAAGTTCCTCGGCGTACACATCACTGACGATCTGAAATGGTCCACCCACACGGACAGTTCAGCCTCCTTCAACCTCAGGAGGCTGAAGAAATGTTGCTTGGCCCCTAAGATCCTCACAAACTTATACAGATGCACAATTGAGAGAATTCTGTCGGGCTGTATCACTGGTACGACAACTGCACAGCCCGCAACCGTAAGGCTTACCAGAGGGTGGTGCGGTCTGCCCAACGGGTCTCCGGGGGCACACTGCCTGCCCTCCAGGACACCTAAACCACCCGATGTCACAGGAAGGCCAAAAAGATCATCAAGGATATCAACCACCCGCCAACAGCCACGGCCTGTTCACCCCGCTATCATGCAGAAGGCGAGGTCAGTACAGGTGCATCAAAGCTGGAACCGAGAGACTGAAAAACAACTTATTTCTCAAGGCCATCAGACTGTTAAATAGCTATCACTAGCTGGCTACCACCCGGTTACTCAACCCTGCACCTTAGAGGCTGCTGCCCTATGTACATAGACATGGAATCACTGGTCACTTTAATGATATTTACATACTGCTTTACTCACCCTGTATGTATATACTGTATTATATTCTACTGTATTTTAGTCAATGCCACTCCAACATTGCTCGTCCTAATATTTATATATTTCTTAATTCCATTATTTTACTTTTAGATTTGTGTGTATTGTTATGAATTGTTAGATATTACTGCACTGTTGGATCTAGTGTCACAAGCATTACGATACACCCGCAATAACATCTGCTGAATTTGTATATGTGACCAATAACATTTGATTTGATTTAGGCGGAAGTCTACATTTTGCCATTACATTTAAGAGGTTTTAAAAGTGTAATGCAGTTGATTTGCGAGGATGACGAAACATTATATTAAACATTCATACGCGCCTTAAAATCCAATTGTATTCCAAAAGTAGTGTGAAATGCATTCATAAGCAACATGTAAATAGAGACTTTTTTTTTGCTGGCGTTCTATAAGAACTCCACCTTGTTCCTCCACTAATTTGCGCGCATCGCAAACACAGAAAGGATTATATTTTGCTGCCTCTAGTCCAGGGTGCATTGCATGGTGCAGATGCCAGAGATATTATAGAAAGGAGACAAGAATACAATGAATAATTGGAATTAGTAACGCGCTACCCAGCAGGCTGTTGACCAATTGGGTTGATGTTGTCATGTTACGTCACGCGGTTGCTAGACTAGTCGTCACCCAATCCCTTCTGAAAATCAGTGTGTATGTCGCGAAACGTGCCTATTCTTCTCGAAAGTACGTAATCTCACGATTTCAAAATTATACGATACTACAGTTAGCAAGTTAATTATATTTGTACTGTTGTCCTTCTTGTTGACAAAATTCGTGCTTATGTCGTTTTTTTTTTATATAGCGCCCAATAGACTCCCGTTCACTCCTTGAAGGACAGCGCTCGTCGTCCCAGAATCGTAATGAAAGCACCGTGCGGCACATTAACGTAAAATAGGCAACGTTTCCTATCTCCTCAAAACGTTAAACTCAATCTGCAGGTTGAACATGGTGAGATTGTAGACGTCTAAATTAATAGTGCCGTTTTGTTTAGGACATTTTATATCTAACGAGCTACGTTACATGCTGATATTGTCTTTGGTATTATTGTGTGTAGCTACGTTTGCTAGCTTTCTAGCCAGTCAGCCCATATTATAGCCGACTTGAGCTGTAACATATTTTCCACGATGATTTTTTCCCATGTTGATACCAACCTTTAATATAACTCCAAAATGAAACATTTGTTCACAAAAAAAAATATTGTTCTCACATATTAGTGTTATTGAACACTGTAAATTAAAGGGATTTAGTGGTTTTGGGTGGATTTTTCTTTAATGGTTGTGTTAACATTGACTATATGGAATACAGTTTCGTGATATTAGAAGGGTATAAAATGTTAAGGTCACAAAGGGCCTAAGTCTAATTAATTCACCAGTGATATGTTTGCTATTCAAATTAATGGCAGAGAGTTGACATGACAGCGCTAACAGAAAGGCGCTCAGCCTAGCCAGACGGAGTGTTTGTTACAAAACAAAATAACTTTGGGTTGTGTAAGTTTATTTCTCTACAACCCACAGAGGGCGTTGCTGTGGCTTCATCGCATTCACGTCTGTCATGGCTGCCGTAGCACTGGTACAGGGTGCGAGTAGGGGACTAGGACTCGAATTTTGCAGAAATATCTTAATAAACAAAGCCCCAGGAGCATTGATCGCGACATGCAGAAATCCGGACAATGCCGCGGAGTTGATGAGTTTAGTTGCGCAACACCCGGGAAAAGTGACAGTTCTAAAATTGGACGTAAACAGGGAAGATGACATCCAACGCGCGGCTGAACATGTTAAAAATGCATTCGGCAAAGTTGACCTGATCATCAACTCCTCAGCGATGCTTCATCCCTCTGGCAAAGGTGAGACCAGCCTGAAGGATGTTTCTGCACAGGTAAGCTAAACTAAATCGAGTCATACGACGATCAGTGATGGAGCTAGTGAAAAGTGAAGCAAACGGCTTGTTGAACAGTTAAAGCTAATCTGTGATTGGTACATAGCTGGGCTATATTACATTTCATATTGGTAAAACCTTTTTAAGAATTTGAAATCAATGAGAGTTATTTTCTTGAAGATTGTACAACTTTAATAGCCCATCAGAACCCATACTATATTTACTTATTGATTGTAAACAATGTCATTCAACATTCTTCTTTACAACAAGGTTAAAACTATCATGTGGATGGCATGGACTGGCAGTCCTTATATTGAGAATACTGTCAATGGATTTGAGAGGTGTTACATTTTTCCTTGCCCCATCCCTCAACTGTATACTAAAACTAGTGGTTTTTCAAATGTCAGACTCATTTCTTTGTTGTGTTTTTAGGGAATAATCTCAACATTGACAACAAACACCGTGGGACCATTGGTGATGGCCAAGTACTTCGCTCCACTATTGCAGAAGGGTAGTGGTGCATTTGGCCAGCAGCCGCCAGAGAAAGCCAAACAGCATAGTGGGATCATTGTCAACATCACTGCAAAAGTCGGATCCATTGGTGATAACGGTATGCATCATATGTATTATTTTGGAAGTCAATTCCATCAATCATAGAATCATCTTAATTGATCGAATTGTTTAAATATTAAACAAATCAAATACAAAATCAAAAAACAAATGTTATTTGTCACATGCGCCGAATACAACAGGTGTAGGTAGACCTTACATGCTTTACTTACAAGCCCTTAACCAACAATGCAGTTTTAAGAAAATCCCTAAAGAAGTAAGAGATAAGAATAACTAGTAATTAAAGAGCAGCAGTAAATAACAATAGCGGGGATATATACAGGGTTTTACGGTACAGAGTCAATGTGGAGGCTATATACAGGGTATTACGGTACAGAGTCAATGTGGAGGCCATATACAGGGTGTTACGGTACAGAGTCAATGTGGAGGCTATATACAGGGTATTACGGTACAGAGTCAATTTGGAGGCCATATACAGGGTGTTACGGTACAGAGTCAATGTGTAGGCTATATACAGAGGGTACCGGTACAGAGTCAATGTGTCAATGTGCCGGGGCACCGGTGTTGAGGTAATTATGTACATGTAGGTAGAGTTATTAAAGTGACTATGCATAGATAATAACAGAGAGTAGCAGCAGCGTAGAAGAGGGGGGAGGGGCAATGCAAATAGTCTGGGTAGCCATTTGATTAGCTGTTCAGGAGTCTTATGGCTTGGGGGTAAAAGCTGTTTAGAAGCCTCTTGGACCTAGACTTGGCGCTCCGGTACCGCTTGCCGTGCGGTAGCAGAGATAACAGTCTATGACTAGGGTGGCTGGAGTCTTTGACCATTTTTAGGGCCTTCCTCTGACACCGTCTGGTATAGAGGTCCTGGATGGCAGGAAGCTTGGCCCGGGTGATGTGCTGGGCCGTACGCACTACCCTCTGTAGTGCCTTACGGTCGGATGCTGAGCAGCTGCCATACCAGGCAGTGATGCAACCCGTCAGGATGCTCTCGATGGTGCATCTGTAAAACCTTTTTGAGGATCTGAGGACCCATGCCAAATCTTTTCAGTCTCCTGTGGGGGAATAGGTTTTGTCGTGCCCTCTTTACGACTGTCTTGGTGTGCTTGGACCATGTTAGTTTGTTGGTGATGTGGACGTCAAGGAACTTGAAGCTCTCAACCTGCTCCACTACAACCCCGTCGATGAGAATGGGGGCGTGCTCGGTCCTCCTTTTCCTTATGAATCATCCTTATGAATGATTAAGTGTCTAATGGCTTCTATTTGACTTTCAATTTTGACTATTTCAAATAGAGTGCATTGATGTAGGCTAATTTAATTTGACAGTTTTATCGACTTAAGTTTGTGGTTACACATTCACACATCAAGCAGTCTATACGTGTAAAAGCGAGGGGCATTATGTAACCTGCATATGGGCGTGGCCATTCAACTTGTAAGTTGAACAATTTCAGGATAAGTCTGTCTGTCTGTCTGTCCGTCTAGGTCTTGGCGGGTGGTACAGCTATAGAATGTCCAAAGCAGCACTCAACATGGCCACGCGTAACCTGTCCATCGAACTGGGGAGGAGCAGGCCCAGAGTGGTGTGCGTGTCCATGCATCCCGGCACAGTGAATACGGATTTGTCTCGTCCCTATCACAAGAATGTGCCCAAGGACAAGCTCTTCAGCACGAGCCACTCCGTGCACTGCCTCATGAGCATTATAGATAGCCTGAATATTGACAAAACAGGGAAAGCCTACAACTGGAATGGTTCAGAACTGCCCTGGTGAAAAATAACAACAGTACGCATATTCCTCGACAAAGCTTACCAATCTCAGTCAACTCAGGTTTATCTTATATTCTGACCGACTGTACCAGCTGTTAAATAAAGGTTAAATGTAAAAATCTAAATAAACTGTACCCCAAAAAATGAGTTTCTGCGTATGGGGCTTTCCATGAATGATGGTGGTATAGTGTGTCCTAGAAGCTGGCATGAGAAAATAAAGAGATACTTTACTGCTATTGTTTTACTTATTACAATTTAATTATTATCTGTGTAAGATTCTTGGTAAGAGTGACAGTTAATACAGACACCTTCCTTCAACCCTTCAAATAGAGCATGAAAAGTTTGGGGCTTCTTTTTTCTTAAACAACGAAAGCAATAAAGAGAAATGTTAAAGAGTACTGTCAAATCTTATTGAAGTGGTGATCTGTTGCATTCTATGGTTGATGTGACACTTTGGAATATCTTCTTTCTTTAGTTCTGTGAGTTTGTTCAGGAGCTGCTGGTTATGAGGGTAATTAAACATCAAAGATAACATGTCCTACTTGTTCCAAATATAAATGGCAGCCCATTTGTTCTAAGGTCTCTCTACCACTTCATGCTTCTGGCCACTAGATGGTTTTAATATTCCAGTTTCTCCCAACACAAGTCACAACTCAGTTTACATTTCAGTCATTTAGCAGACACTCTTATCCAGAGCGACTTACAGTAGTAAATGCATACGTTTCATACATTTATTTTATTTTTTCGTACTGGTCCCCCGTGGGAATCCAACCCACAACCCTG
This sequence comes from Salmo trutta, assembly GCF_901001165.1. Taxonomy (NCBI): domain Eukaryota; kingdom Metazoa; phylum Chordata; class Actinopteri; order Salmoniformes; family Salmonidae; genus Salmo; species Salmo trutta. Next base: position 46,493,950 of record NC_042958.1, read on the forward strand.
GCATTGCAAACACCATGCTCTACCAACTGAGCCACACGGGACCAGGTGAAAGCTTAATCTACACCAAGCCTATTTGATACTCCAATTCTCATAGGCTACATGCTTAATGAGTCTCATTCACAAGACATTTGTGATGCAAATATGACAGAAACAGTACATACTGGTGGACATGTATATACTACCATTCAAAAGTTTGGGGTCACTAAGAAATGTCTTTGTTTTTGACAGAAAAGCACATTTTTTGTCCATTAAAATAACATCAAATTGATCAGAAATACAGTGTAGACATTGTTAATGTTCTAAATGACTATTGTAGCTGTAAGTACGTTTTTAAGTGACCCCAAACCTTTGAACGGTAGTGTAAATCCTACAAAGATTATGGACATGGACAAGACAAGGATAAAATCTCTCTTAGGGTGAAACCGATGATTAGAGTAAAAAAAACGTTTTGATTTCAGCAGACACAAATAATATCCTTTCAGGCACTTGTTACATAGTGCAGACAGAGCAATCCGATTATCACACACTGGTGTGCATATAGGCGGAGGGTCATTATAGCTTAAAAAAAAGAATGTGGACTCAATGTCCGCACCCCAGTGAAAATCTAATTATAATAATAATAAAAAATGAGCCCTATCTGCAGTGAAAGACAGAGTTAGAGCAATGTTTGTCAGACCAGTAGGCATCCAGAAAATCGTTCTTCTCACAAAAAAGGTCTGTATCGTTTAACATTAATATGACCTTTCTATAGAAAGATGAGACTCAAGAACACGGTGATGTTCTCCGTTTTGATCTACGACCTCCACAAGTGTCAGGAGACTCTTCTGAAGTCGCCGATCTGCCAACCTCTGTCTGTAGTGTCCCAACAGTTTGGGCTACACACTAATATGTCCCCTCTGTGGAAAGGTGAGACTCTAGAACTTCTACAGGCCTCACAAGACACTCTGAAAGTCCCACCCCCACCAGTTGTAAAGATGAATGGAAGTATATATTGAGACTGTATAAGGGGTTAAATACATGTTTTATATATATATATATATATATATATATGTTTAAATCCTGATCTTTCTTACATCTCTCAGATATAGGACAGACACCAGAACAAACTTCCTTTTGATTTTTTGGGGGGGACTATCTGTTGTTCCATATATGGGCTAATAACAGTAAAGTAATTTTTCATCAAATAATTGTTATGGGTTTTAAAGTCAATGTTCCCACGTTTCAGAGTAAACGCTGTAGTTTAGCCAAGGCTATATGTCGGCTCAATCGGAAATTGCCTTTAAAAACCTCAATGCCCATAATCTGTGATTGGATTAAAACCTGGCCCTTGTTTGGTTTGGTTATTTCGTATTAGTAGCCTACACACAATTGCCGCTAAAAGCTTCATTTGTAGGCAGTAGGCATACAAAAGATTTATAGTCTGCTAAATAAATAAACAACTGATTGAAATACTAAATTAACACTACTTTAAAATACATAATTTAACTACACAGTAATTAATCAGTCTCACAAACTACTGAAACTAGGGTATAGAGAGCTTTAGGACTTGGAACAGTTTCACTCATGAACCTGAGTAGCCTGTCCTCAGTAGCCTAGTTCTAATCATGACGCAAGTATATGAGCAACAGGTTGGTCTGCAAGGCTATTACGCAACCATTTCCACTCTGAATATTTGACTGTACTGTCTGTTCACAGTAGACCTACGGCAAAATAATATAACTTCTCATAAATAGATACTCTGAAAATCATATATATCAACCTCACCTCAGACCAAATGTTAGTGTGTGCCTAGATAAGAACCACTTAAAAATAAATGAGGAACAATCCCACCAGTTTGTCCTAGGATAGTTTGTGCCAAAACAAAACAGAAGGTAATGATGGCAACACCCAAAGATGCACTCTGACAGTTTCCTCATTATATAGGTTACAAAGTATCAATAACTCACCATTTACCTCTGACCCACAGAGATGCACAGGTGTAAACAAAGCTTCATAATCACATGTGAAAAGCAAGGTTTGGGAAAAACAACATGACATAGCGAGAAGTAAACAGCTTCTCCATCTGAGTCAGTTTTGACACACCTAGGAAAATGTTCATCACAGCGGTCATGTTATAAATCATGTCAACATTACTGTCTAGGCTACTAACAGCATGCATGACCATTGCTTAATGCATACCTATAAATATGGCAGAGCCATGGCTGAACGTTGCATCCAGAGGGAATGACATTTAATAATCTAACAATAATTAGATTATCCATTGCCTAGGCTATAACACGTCTGTTCTACTTTTTAGGCATGTAAACCTGAACGCTTGGTTGTATTTTCTGTACGGACCAGGAGCGCATTTCCTGTGTCCCCTGGAGAGGGTAAACGGGGTCGAGGAGCCATTATGTGTGACGTAACTAGCTAGCGAACAACCCGGCAGTTTGACTCCGGCGGCGGACGGTAAAAGTGGGGGAAATGACCGACAGTGACCTCGACCAAACCGTGTTTTAGCGGATAGGTCTTCACACTTTTTTTTAATCAACATAATAAAAGTTATCGGTACCAAGAGCGGATAAATATTTTCTACCATTTAAGAGCAATTTCATATTAAATTGTATTGAGCGTGTGCGCATCGCATGAGCCAATGTCAGCTATAGTGATAGCAGCTCGTCTCCTTTAGCTTGGTATCACGCCTTCTGTCATACGTAGCCAGTTAGCTGCAACAATGGATAAAGCCAAATCAATTATCGATAAAAACGGGTCGGGATCGTGTTATGCCAATGGACTGCAAAGAGGGTTTCATTCTCAGGCTAGCAACGGTGGATGCAATGCATACAATTCAAGTGAAAATTGTAGTGGCGGTACGAGCAACGTTGAACACTGCCATTATCTGCATACCGATGACGTCGAAGCCAATGGGTCCTCCCCTGCGAAAAGATGCAGGTTACGAAGAAGAGTTGAATCAGTGAAGAGGAACAGACCGCGTAAGTGTCGCTGTCAATGGGTTTTGCAGGTGTACAGTTTGTATTTAGTAATTTATGGGTTTATTCGTCAAATGACACAATTACAATAGTGTAACGACCCTGGGTTTATAAACGCGGAAATCGACTGCAGTTCGAGCATGTTTTTGCGGCACAGTGGATAGCGCGCCGGACCTCGGGCTAGAAGGTCGACGGTTCGAGTCCTGCTCCCTGCTGTTGCATTCCAATATGTTACATTAGCCTTTCATCAGGGGTTTTCAAGCATTTTCTTCGGTGACCCCCCCAAGCCATTTTAACTATTCTTCCACTGCTATCACATTCACACCTGATGCAACTTGTCAACTACTCAGCAAGCACTTAAATAGGTGAATCAGGTGAGCTAGTTCAGGGCTATAACATTGTGAAACGCATGGGTGTCCCCGGGGAGATGTTTGAAAACCACTAGGTTACATGGGGTGGGTATAATTTGTCAAACGTTCCAACAACGTATGCAAAGTAGCATGATCAATTCACCGAGCTAAGTAGCTGACGAATAGGCACCAACTCACCACGTAGCTTATTCTTAATGTTTGTCCATAGGCTACCAGAGTGAGTAGACATTTTTCGGAATAAACGTGGTGAATGAAAAACTTAACCAAATTGCGTTGCTTGCTGGCAACCTTGTTATTTTTCTACTGTATTATTGACTGTATGTTTGTTTTACTCCATGTGTAACTCTGTGTTGTTGTATGTGTCGAACTGCTTTGCTTTATATTGTCGCAGTTGTAAATGAGAACTTGTTCTCAACTTGCCTACCTGGTTAAATAAAGGTGAAATAAAAATAAAAACATTTATAAAAAAATTACACCGTTTTTGGAACAGATTCCTGTTGGAACGTTCCACAAATTATACCGACCCGGTTACATTCATGCTGCAGGTAGTTGAATGTAGAGAAGTTGCATAAGTCAGCTGGCCATAGCTATGCATGGAATATACTGACATCTTGTATAATCATATGGGTTTGCAATGCAGCCACGGTGTTTTGGTCGCTGCAGGTGTCATTGTACAGTAAATACTGTAGGCCTACTATCGCTAGGTAGTTGATGGATTCAAACAGTTTCCATCATCAGCTATAGCCTACATTGCTGGCAGTGTAACCAATGCGAAATGGCTAGCTAGTTAGCGGTCACTCGCTCTGAGACCTTGAAGTACTGTAAGTCGCTCTGGACGAGAGCGTCTGCTAAATGACCAAAATGTAAATAGTTGTTCCCCTTGTTGCGCAAGGGCCGCGGTTTTTGTGGAACGATGCTTCGAGGGTGGCTGTTGTCGATGTGTGCAGAGGATCCCTGGTTCGAGCCCAGGTAGGGGCGAGGAGAGGGACTGTTATAGCAGCACAAATTAACCAAGTCAAAGTCCGGGTAGGCACTTTGTGTAACACATTGTAAATGTGCTTGGCGAATAAAGGCGATTCTGATTCAAGGCACTGCGACTATCATGACTGCTTTTGTCTGTCAGCAAACCAACTATTTTTTTCTCATAATCTTAAGGATAATGTCCTGGATATTAGCTATTGTTAGTTCCAGCTACGTTGTTTTAGAAACTATGTGACTCCTTTTGTTTTTGCAATGGGTGCACCGTGATTGGTGTCTTCTCAGTCAGAAGTTGTGCTGAAATCGCTCCTGATAAGAAGGCTTGGCGTACTTCGGCCAATTAGCGGCCGCCCTCTGTCTCCGCAAGGCTGGGTTAAAGAGCCAGGACACCGCCCCCAAATGTACAAAATTCCCTTTCCCTGGTTTCTAGGATGCTGTTAAAGAAGTTCAAACTTTTAGTCGAAGTCACAGTGCAAAAAAAGTTGCGTTTTCTTTGCTGTATAAACTGAGGAATCTAAAATAATTGTAAACACTGATCTTAACTTTGCATGCCTGTATTTTTTTTCGGGTATTAATAAGTGTTTTTGAATGCACCTGAGTGCATCACTATGAAGCTGAGAAATGTAAAGAAGCCAGGTAAGTTGTTTGCTATTGTTTACATGAAGGTGGAATGTCAGACTCACGAAACTAGAACATTTGATGGGAATCGGGTAAAGTGTTAATTTGTCAGCGTAGATTACACTTGTTGTCACAAGTAGGGCACTTCTGAACTGCCATTATTGAACAACAATCTCTGTGACATTGTGAAACATTCTCTTCGGTGTTGTTGAGCTGAGTTTCTTTCTAGAAAAGACCTAGGGCAAGTTCAGCGGTCCACTGGCTTAGCATGCTAGTCGGCATTCCTCTGCTCCATCTCTAATTGTGTTAGACCTGAGAGAGAGAATTGTCTGCTGTGCCCTAGTTGTCGCGCCAGCCTGGTCTCATAGACTAGACGTAACATAGTAAATATAAATCCGGGACACTCAAATTAGTATGACATGTTACCTTTACATAAGACAAAAGGTTAATTAAGGAAAAAACGAAAGTAGGGTGGTTGGTCGAGAAGGGTGCAATTGCAGCACCCAATTTGAGGCATTCCTGCATCTGCAGCAACCCCTCATTATACTTTCATTGAATCATTTGTAAGTTAGCACGGGTGGGAGGCGGGGGCGTTCCAGTAAAGTAGGGGTCATTAATGCACAATCATGTTGGATGCCAGCTGTCAATAAACTCCACAGAAGAATGGGCGGGGGTAACAACGGTAGCTAGCTCTACACTGGTAGACAGTGTCCTTCACCCCCGACTGTCGGGTACTGTTTTCCCGCAATTCTCTTAACGGTGATGGCAGGTGTTTGGCAGGCGGGAGCGAATTACACAGTGTGTTAGCTTAGCCAGCTAGTCGCTAACTATCAAGTGAGCGAATGCATTGTGTCGCTAGCTAGCACACAGTGTCGCTAATGATCAAGCTAGCTAGCACACAGTGTCGCTAATGATCAAGCTAGCTAGCACACAGTGTTGCTAATGATCAAGCTAGCTAGCACACTGTGTCGCTAACTATCAAGCTAGCTAACACACTGTCACCCTTGCCTCCCGTCTGCTGTGGTATTGGGAAGGGGGGGACAATGGGGTGCTTGGGGGGGCATTCATGCAGGAACCAATGGGATGCTTGAAGGGGTGGAGGGGTGTTCTTGAAGGAACCAATGGGATGCTCGAGAGCGTTCCTGCAGATGCTTGATGCCCACATGCAGGAACGCCCTGAATTGCGGGCTGCAGTTGCACACAATTGGGTTGGTCAGGAGTTTAACGCGAAAGTCTAGCAACCCAAAGGTTGCATGTTTGAGTCTCATCATGGGGAAATTTTGGATTTTAGCTGGTTAGTAACTTTGCAACTATTTACTACTTTTGAGCTACTTTGCAAATACTTAGCATGTTAGCTAACCCTTCCCCAAACCATAACACTTAACCCCTAGCCTAGCTAATGTTAGCCACCTAGCTAATATCAAATTGGAATTTGTAACATATTATACATTTTGCAAATTCGTAGCATATTAATACACACCATATGAATTGTAACATATCATACTAATTGGAGTGTCTGAGATTTACATTTACTATGTTATGTCTACCCCTGAGTCCAGGTTGGTTGCAAGTCCCCCCCCCTCTGTTTTTAGAGGAGGGGTTCCCAAACTTCCCAAACCTTCTAAGCATTGGAAAACATCCTGTGCCCCATGTCTATTTTTATGGGCACAAGCACTGTTCATGACACAAACTATTACCATAAAAAATTAGCAGGTTTTAAAGCTTATTTTCTGCAATTCTACACATTTTGTCATGAGGTGCAGAGAACATTTAGCAGTTTTAAAGCTAATTTTGTTACAATTCTATACATTTTGCCATGTCTAATGTGTATTATTGTGGTATTTGAGTGGCTCAAACATTACAACAAAATCTATGGTCTAAAAAACCTAGCTAAAAAATGTTAGCTGACATTGGCTAGTTGTTTTTTTTGGCAAGTTATACATAGCTCTCTAAGGTATGCAATGACTGACATGACAAGAGGATTCTACTATTACAACTTTCAAGTGTAAATTGAAAGCTGGACTGAGTTCATTAATGGGCACGCCCCACAGTTTGGGAACCACTATTTTAGAGGTACCTCAATGAGATTTCAAGTGGAAGCTCCCATCCACACCAGCAGGTAATGTCTTGGTATTTTCCAGTGTATTATGGTATCAGTATTCCGAAAGGTTTTTGTAAAGAGCCTAATGTTTACAACAAAGCCTATATGTTGGTTAATAATTAATCCGGTGTTTCAAATCTCAATGGTGATCTTTGGTGCCATTTGATGGGTCTGACCTTGAAATTTTTCACATGCTCATGTTGCAATGCATACTTCAAGTTCACTGAAGCCATTTAAAACATCAACTATATGATTTAAACCACTAACTATGTCTAATGCCATGCAGCATGTAGTCACATAAAAGGCATACGGGGTGGCAGGTAGCCTAGTGGTTATGAGCGGCGAACGTTGCTGGTTCAAATCCCTGAGATGACTAGGTGAAAAATGTGTTGATGTGCCTGTGAGCAAGGCATGTAACTCTAATAGCTCCTGTAAGTCGCTCTGGATAATTGTCTGCTAAATGACTATAATGTAAATACAAACTGAGGCTATAGATGAACATATCTGTAACACAAAATGTACCTAAATGGTGTGATCAATATCAGTGTAAGTATAGAGATTTCAAATCAGCTCTGATCTGAAGTGCTATAGCCTATTACACAAGATTAATATTGCACATTCAGCTTGGCAATGCCCTCAACATTCTTGCTGAGCTGTCATTTGGATAACCTCAAGTCTAACATTTACCATTGATTATTATAGCTATAAGCTATCTACCCAGGGATATTGCATGAAGTACTGCATCAGTTGGTTAAAGAAAACACTTTTCCAATTTGCCTCCATCTCAGCTGGTAATGAATTGAACAATACGCAACTTAAATATGCTTTAACTTTTTAGTATCAATGAATCAAGACACCACAGCAGGTTATCTGGCAGCCACTGCAGACAATTCAAAATTAGACACGTTTAGAAAACCGCTTGGCTATAACCACTGTTTTGAAAGTGTGCTTATCTTTGCACAGAACGGCTCTCATAAAGAGAGATCCCAGATTAGAAACCAGGTACCATCGGTCAGGTACATTTTCTACCACTAGTTACAGTTCACAGATGATTAACACGTTTTGTGGACACGGACACAGATTTCACTGCTATGTGTAGGTCAATTTTACTTGTTTTTTTATTTAACCTTTATTCACCAGGAAAGCCCATTGAGAGGCACTGTTTTGAGACCTGTCCAAGAAGGCATTAGCAATCAACACAACATTACACAATACAATCAACACAACATTACACAATACAATCAACGCAACATTACACAATACAATCAACGCAACATTACACAATACAATCAACGCAACATTACACAATACAATCAACGCAACATTACACAATACAATCAACGCAACATTACACAATACAATCAACGCAACATTACACAACAATCAACACAACATTACACAACAATCAACACAACATTACACAATACAATCAACGCAACATTACACAATACAATCAACGCAACATTACACAATACAATCAACGCAACATTACACAATACAATCAACGCAACATTACACAATACAATCAACGCAACATTACACAATACAATCAACGCAACATTACACAATACAATCAACGCAACATTACACAATACAATCAACGCAACATTACACAATACAATCAACGCAACATTACACAATACAATCAACGCAACATTACACAATACAATCAACGCAACATTACACAATACAATCAACACAACATTACACAATACAATCAACGCAACATTACACAATACAATCAACGCAACATTACACAATACAATCAACGCAACATTACACAATACAATCAACACAACATTACACAATACAATGAAGGTTGGGTTCTGGTCTCTTGGTTTATAATGGAAATCAAGAGGAAGGTTGGAGTATGGTAGACTACACCAGGGTTGAACTCCATTCCAGTCAATTAAGAAAGTAAACCAAATTCCAACTCTATTCTCACTCAGTCACTCACACACACACAACTCCTACAGCTGGACAGGGCAGGAGTCTCACTGGTGGGGTGACTTTCATGTGCTCCCTGAAAAATAATGATTCTACTACCCCACCTGCCCCTAGCCCTGCTCCCTCATAAATAATGATTCTACTACCCCACCTGCCCCTAGCCCTGCTCCCTGAAAAATAATGATTCTACTACCCCACCTGCCCCTAGCCCTGCTCCCTCATAAAGAATGATTCTACTACCCCACCTGCCCCTAGCCCTGCTCCCTGAAAAATAATGATTCTACTACCCCACCTGCCCCTAGCCCTGCTCCCTGAAACATAATGATTCTACTACCCCACCTGCCCCTAGCCCTGCTCCCTGAAAAATAATGATTCTACTGCCCCTAGCCCTGCTCCCTCATAAATAATGATTCTACTACCCCACCTGCCCCTAGCCCTGCTCCCTCATAAATAATGATTCTACTACCCCACCTGCCCCTAGCCCTGCTCCCTCATAAAGAATGATTCTGCTACCCCACCTGCCCCGAGCCCTGCTCCCCCATAAAGATTGATTCCTCTACTCGGGAGGCTGGTTTGCCTCTCATCTAGTAATCCATCAACCTAAGGAATGGTTGGAACGGTAGGCCCTGGTCTCATTCAGTCAGTTGTTAGGTCCTTCAAGCTAAGGAATGGTTGGAACGGTAGACCCTGGTCTCATTCAGTCAGTTGTTAGGGTTAGGTCCTTCAAGCTAAGGAATGGTTGGAACGGTAGACCCTGGTCTCATTCAGTCAGTTGTTAGGGTTAGGTCCTTCAACCTAAGGAATGGTTGGAACGGTAGACCCTGGTCTCATTCAGTCAGTTGTTAGGGTTAGGTCCTTCAACCTAAGGAATGGTTGGAACGGTAGACCCTGGTCTCATTCAGTCAGTTGTTAGGGTTAGGTCCTTCAAGCTAAGGAATGGTTGGAACGGTAGACCCTGGTCTCATTCAGTCAGTTGTTAGGGTTAGGTCCTTCAAGCTAAGGAACGGTTGTAGCAGTAGACCTTGGTGTCACTATCAGTCGAGGGTTCACTTCCCAGTCTGTTTTCATGGAATCCTATCAGATATGGTATAACCAGTTCTGGCAGATTATATAACAATCACTTTATAGAGGTCTTGCACACTAATAAACTCTGGGAGTCATAATCTCAACGTGGACTTTGCCTCTTGTCAGGCAGTGACTCTCCTAAACCTAGATATGACATTTGACCAGCAAACAGGCTGCTTAACAACAGAATAACTAGTCGACCAGCATTGAGGCTGCTTAACAACAGAATAACTAGTCGACAAGCAAACCGGCTGCTTAACAACAGAATAACTAGTCGACCAGCAAACCGGCTGCTTAACAACAGAATAACTAGTCGACCAGCATTGAGGCTGCTTAACAACAGAATAACTAGTCGACCAGCAAACCGGCTGCTTAACAACAGAATAACTAGTCGACCAGCATTGAGGCTGCTTAACAACAGAATAACTAGTTGACCAGCATTGAGGCTGCTTAACAACAGAATAACTAGTTAAGCAGCCTCAATGCTGGTCAACAACTGTCACGGGCTGGCTCGAAAAAACAACAGGAGAGGTAGAGTCAGGCGCAGGAGACAGAGAGTTCTTGACGACTGGTTTGGAAAACTCACATTTCTCAGCCTTGACGTATAGGTCATGCTCCACCAGTCGCCCAAGCACTTTACGCACCAGAGACACATGCTCGGCGCGTGTAGCGGAGTAGACCAGAATGTCATCGATGTACACCACTACACCCTGACCGAGCAGGTCCCGGAGAATCTCATCCACAAAGGATTGGAAGACTGCGGGAGCAGTCTTTAACCCATACGGCATGACGAGGTACTCATAATGGCCAGATGTGGTACTAAATGCAGTTTTCCACTCGTCCCCTCCTCGGATACGCACCAGATTATATGCACTCCTGAGATCCAATTTCGTGAAGAAGCGCGCCCCGTGAAATGACTCCACTGCCGTAGCAATGAGAGGTAGTGGGTAACTGAAACCCACTGTGATGCCATTTAGACCTCTATAGTCAATGCACGGGCGCAGACCTCCCTCCTTCTTCTTCACGAAAAAGAAGCTCGAGGAGACGGGTGAGTTAGATGGCCGAATGTATCCCTGCCTCAAAGACTCAGTGACGTATGTTTCCATAGCCGCTGTTTCCTCCTGAGACAGGGGATAAACGTGACTACGAGGAAGTGCAGCGCCCACCTGGAGGTTTATCGCACAGTCTCCTCGTCGATGAGGTGGTAATTGGGTCGCCTTCGTGAAGGCGATAGCCAAATCGGCATACTCTGAGGGAATGTGCACGGTGGAGACTTGGTCTGGACTCCCCACCGTAGTCGCACCAATGGAAACTCCTATGCACCTGCCCGAGCACTCATTTGACCACCCCTTAAGAGCCCTGTGTCCCCACGAAATCTTAGGGTTGTGAGTGGCTAGCCAGGGAATCCCTAGAACCACTGGAAACGCTGGGGAATCAATGAGGAAAAGACTAATCCGCTCCTCATGACCCCCCCGCATTACCATGACCAGTGGCACAGTGACCTCCCTGACCAGCCCTGACCCTAGTGGTCGACTGTCTAGGGCGTGCACGGGGAAGGGTTGGTCCAACTGGACCAGGGGAATCCCTAACTTAGCCGTGACCCCACGGTCCATAAAACTCCCCGCCGCGCCTGAATCGACTAGCGCCTTAAACCGGGAGTGAGGGGAGAAACAAGGAAAAGACACTGACACATACATGTGACGGACGGGGGGCTCTGGGTGAGGCTGGTGCTGACTCACCTGAGGTGTCAAAGGAGCGCTCTGCCTGCCTTCTGGACTCCTAGGTGAGTCTCTCCAGCACCGGTCCACAGTGTGCCCTCTGCGACCACATGAGGTGCAGGAGCGAACTCCCCCTCCAGTCTTCCTGGCTGCTGCCCCCCCTATCTCCATAGGCGTGGGAGCAGGAGGGCTGGAGGGTGGAATGAGCAGGGCCCGGGTCGGACGTCCGCGGGCGGCCAGCAGATTGTCCAGTCGGAGGGACAGATCCACCAGTTGGTCTAGTGTATTGGTCGTGTCCCCACAGGCTAATTCCCGGCGGACGTCCTCCCTCAAACTACAACTGTAGTGATCTATAAGGGCCCTCTCATTCCACCCTGCTCCCGCGGCCAGGGTCCGGAACTCGAGAGCAAAATCCTGCGCGCTCCTCGTCTCCTGCCTCAGGTGAAACAGTCGCTCACCCGCCGCTCTCCCCTCCGGGGGATGATCGAATACCGCCCGAAAGCGGCGGGTGAACTCTGGGTAGTTGTCCCTGGCTGAGTCTGGACTGTCCCACACGGCGTTTGCCCATTCCAGGGCCTTACCCGTGAGACAGGAGACGAGGACGCTGACGCTCTCCTCCCCCGAGGGAGAGGGACGAACGGTCGCCAGGTATAACTCCAACTGGAGTAAGAAGCCCTTACACCCAGCGGCCGTCCCATCGTACTCCCTGGGGGGAGCGAGTTTCACCCCACTGGTACTGGGTGCTGTGGGTGCTGGTTGGGGCGCAGGCTGTTGACCTGCCGCGTTCAGGGGGCCGAGAGCGCGTCGGTCCCAGCTCTCCATGCGCGCCAACACCTGATCCATGGCGTTCCCCAGACGGTGGAGCAGGGTGGAGTGTTGGTCAACTGTTTCCTCCATGGACAGGGTTGGCGCTGAAGCTCCTGCTGACTCCATCAAGTTTTGGTGCGTGATTTCTGTCACGAGCTGGCTCGAAAAAACAACAGGAGAGGTAGAGTCAGGCGCAGGAGACAGAGAGTTCTTGACGACTGGTTTGGAAAACTCACATTTCTCAGCCTTGACGTATAGGTCATGCTCCACCAGTCGCCCAAGCACTTTACGCACCAGAGACACATGCTCGGCGCGTGTAGCGGAGTAGACCAGAATGTCATCGATGTACACCACTACACCCTGACCGAGCAGGTCCCGGAGAATCTCATCCACAAAGGATTGGAAGACTGCGGGAGCAGTCTAATAACTAGTCAACCAGCATTGATGCTGCTTAACAACAGAATAACTAGTCGACCAGCATTGATGCTGCTTAACAACAGAATAACTAGTCGACCAGCATTGAGGCTGCTTAACAACAGAATAACTAGTCGACCAGCAAAGAGGCATTCTGTGATGCATCTCAATGAATGTTAGTCCCTGAAATATAAGTAACCCTGTAATGCCCCCCACCAAAAGAAAAACACCACCACTTCAGGCAAAATAGAAAATATGAATCTTGAAATCAGGTTTCCATGGAAACTTGAGCTCTTGTAGCTGTGGATTTAGCCTACAGTGGCTGGGTAGGCTACATGTGTTTTAAAAATACAAAAATCAAACATTTACTCCAACTGTCTGCCTGGTCTGCATGCATAAGCGAACAGATGTACAAATAACCTACTTAAAATGGCACCACCAGCCACTGAAATATCTCAAATAAGATGATGGGACACAATGTAGAGGAAAAATTAAAAAATACAGTCGCTGTCTTTCTTTCCAACTAAGTACATGGACAATTGGCGCAAACCTGGGCCTATCTATACCCTAGGGCCTTTGTCACAGTAAAGCTAATATCGATGATGATGATAGATCTAAGGCTAACCTAGAAGGCAGATATTGGACCCATTCCACCACCATGACTGGACTTACCAGGAACAAGGAAATGTTCTCTCTCTCTCTCTCTTACGCAGAACTAGTTCACATCAGTCACATGGCCGTCTGACCTGTGAAATAGGCCGGGTCACAGCTTCCTTGTGAGAGTAACATTGGATGGAAATCTCAAGTGTGTTCCTATGTCAACAGTTGTCCTATTATGCGTAGTATTTTAGCTGACATTTAAATGCAGATGGACGGGTTATTTGCTGATGACTGGTTTGGTGCTTTGACTCTTGGTAGCACAGGGAAACAATGTGGTAATAACACCTTCAATGATTATGTATCTCACGCTTTGCCTTGACAGCCTTCCCCTGGTTCGGGATGGACATCGGCGGTACTCTGGTGAAGCTGGTCTACTTTGAGCCTAAGGACATCACGGCGGAAGAGGAACAGGAAGAGGTGGAAAACCTGAAGAGCATTCGTCGCTACTTGACCTCCAACACGGCGTACGGGAAGACGGGCGTCAGAGACGTCCACCTGGAACTGAAGAACCTGACCATGTGTGGCCGGACGGGCAACCTACACTTCATCCGTTTCCCCACGCAGGCCATGCACCGCTTCATCCAGATGGGCAGCGACAAGAACTTCTCCAGCCTTCACACCACGCTCTGTGCCACTGGTGGAGGGGCCTACAAGTTTGAGAATGACTTCAGAACGGTGAGTGGTCGGGAGAATCTCCTTTTGGGCAAAAGACCGTCCTCGACTTCTCTGTCCTCTCTCTCCTCCGTGACCCGGAGACCGGTAAGTGGTCAAGGAGAGTGTCAATACGTTATTTGTTTTTAACAGTGGGCTCTGGACTTTCTGAGCCCTGTGCTTTACTGTGTTGCGAAAACATGGTGTGCTGTCATAAACTTCATTGTGGTTCACTGTGCTTCTCTGTGGCCCCAGACCTGCTTTCTTATATAACCAGTCATTAACCCTGACTGCTGTTTGCTTTATGCACATGCTGAGATTTTACTCTGCATGATTTGCCTCACACCACTTTCTGTCTTTCTTTCACTCTCCCTACCATATTCCCACCTCCTCCCCCTCTACAGATGGCTGATTTAGAGCTGTTAAAGCTGGATGAGCTTGACTGTCTGATTCATGGCCTGCTCTATGTGGACTCTGTGAGCTTCAACGGCCACCCTCAGTGTTACTACTTGGAGAACCCATCAGACACCCAGAACAGTGTGAAGACACCGTGCAGTCTGGCTGACCCGTTCCCTATGCTGCTGGTCAACATTGGATCTGGGGTTAGCATCCTGGCTGTGTACTCCAAAGACGACTACAAACGGGTCACCGGTACCAGGTAAAGCACAGAGCAAAAACTGACAGGGTTTCAATTTGACATTTTTAAAAGCCTTGAAGGTCAGCATTTATGGTAGTGTTTAAAATCTGAAATGTTTAGGCTATTAAGGACAGTGCTGTTCACCAGTGCCAATTCAAAATCAATGTTATTTATCAGCAGTGAACTGGGTTTTCCCAGGTGAATGACCCAAATAAATAGTTTTATAGCATGGCGGGTGTCATTCCCCAGAAAGGAACTGTAGCCTTCTTCATAAGAAGAGAGAATCATCATACGTTGTCATGTCAACAGAGATTACAGAGAAAAGCAATCATTTACAACTGCTGTTCCTCATTCACTTTAAGCTATTTTTTTGTAGTTGGAATTGTGACTCACAATGAATAATAGTTAGACTGCTTTATTGTTATTAGCAAGCCAGGTTGAACAACGTCTACGTCAGAATAAGAAGTGCTGTATGTGCATCGTGTTCCCTAGACAGTAGGTACTGTCTGTCTGCTCGTTGGACAAGGACAGTCTATATTTACACCAGTTCAACCTTGGAACGTCTCTAAATAGAAAACGGCACTGGGGTGAAACAAAGCTCATGCTGGTATTTACAGTGCCAACAGAAAATATTCATACCCCTTGACTTATTCCACATTTTGTTGTGTTACAGCCTTATCCATCTACACACAAATACCCCATAATAACAGTGAAAACAAGTTTTTTTGAAATTTTCTTGGGCAAATTTATTGAAAATGAAATACAGAGTATTCACACCCCTGAGTCAATACTTTGAGTCGTCTTGGTTGTGTCTGCATCAGCTTTGCACATCTGGATTTGGGGTTTTCTCCCATTTGTCCTTGCAGATTTGCACAAGCTCTGTTAAGTTAGATGGGGAGCAGTGGTGACCAGTAATCTTCAAGTCTTTCCACAGATTTTCAATGGGATTTTTTAGCTTTCAGTTAAAATGCCTTATGAAAGTATTCAGACGCCTTGACTTATTCCACATTTTGTTACAGCCTGAATTCAAAATGGATTAAATATATTTTTGTAATCTCACCCATCTACACACAATACCCCATAATGACTAAGCGAAAACGTTTTAAAAATAGCACTTAAAAAAAAAAAAAAACGGATATCTAATTTACATACATATTATTTTACACACCCCTGAGGTAATACTTTGTAGAAGCACCGTTTTGCAGCGACTACAGCTGTGAGTCTATCTCTAAGAGCTTTCCACACCTGGATTGTGCAACATTGCCCATTTTTCTTTAAAAAATTCTTCAAGCGCTTTCAAATTGGTTGTTGATCATTGCTAGACAACCATTTTCAGGTCTTGCCATTGATTTTCAAGCAGATTTAAGTCAAAACTGTAACTCGGACGCTCAGGACCATTTACTATCATCTTGGAGATTTGGCCTTGTGTTTTAGGTTATTTTCCTGCTGAAAGGTGAATTCATCTCCCAATGTCTGGTGGAAAGTAGACTGAACCAGGTTTTCCTCTGTGATTTAGCTTATGCTTAGCTCCATTCCGTTCATTTCTTTTATCCTGAAAAACTCCCCAGTCCGATTATAAGCATACCCATAACATGATGCAACCACCACTATGGAAAGTGGTAATGTGTTTTTTGGATTTGCCCCAAACATAACACTTTGTATTCAGGACAAAATGTTAGTTGCTTTTACACATTTTCTTGCAGTATTACTTTAGTGCCTTGTTGCAAATAGGATGCATTTTTTTGAATATTTGTATTTTGTACAGGTTTCTTTCTTTTCACTCGTTCATTTAGGTTAATATTGTGGAGTAAGTACAACGTTGTTGATCCATCCTCAGTTTTCTCCTATCACAGCCATTAAAGTCACCATTGGCCTCATGGTGAAATCCACAGAGAGGCAGCTTCCAGTACATAGTGAACCGTCACAGAGAAGTAGCTTCCAGTACATAGTGAACCGTCACAGTGGGGTAGCTTCCAGTACATAGTGAACCGTCAGAGCGGTAGCTTCCAGTACATAGTAAACCGTCACAGAGGGGTAGCTTCCAGTACAT
This sequence comes from Salmo trutta, assembly GCF_901001165.1. NCBI lineage: Eukaryota > Metazoa > Chordata > Actinopteri > Salmoniformes > Salmonidae > Salmo > Salmo trutta. The sequence continues at coordinate 46,510,936 of NC_042958.1, forward strand.
AGTAAACCGTCACAGAGAGGTAGCTTCCAGTACATAGTGAACCGTCAGAGGGGTAGCTTCCAGTACATAGTAAACCGTCACAGAGGTAGCTTCCAGTACATAGTGAACCGTCACAGAGAGGTAGCTTCCAGTACATAGTGAACCGTCACAGAGAGGTAGCTTCCAGTACATAGTGAACCGTCACAGAGAGGTAGCTTCCAGTACATAGTGAACCGTCAGAGAGGTAGCTTCCAGTACATAGTGAACCGTCACAGAGAGGTAGCTTCCAGTACATAGTGAACCGTCACAGAGAGGTAGCTTCCAGTACATAGTGAACCGTCACAGAGAGGTAGCTTCCAGTACATAGTGAACCGTCACAGAGAGGTAGCTTCCAATACATAGTGAACCGTCACAGAGAGGTAGCTTCCAGTACATAGTGAACCGTCACGGAGAGGTAGCTTTGAGTTGCTCTGGAGGTCCAACTATCAGTGGAGAGATCTAGATAGGGTGTCTGTGTCAATTCCTTTTCAATGTCTCTCTGTGATGTTTCATAGAGTTTGGGAATTACTTTACTGCTGAAATGTGTGCGGGAGGGGACATTGTAACCCGGTTCCAAAAAAAATTTCATCAGGTGACGAAATCCCGAGTCAGTAACCACCGAATAGGGCTGCAAATCTTTGGCTATGTCCACTTCCACTGCTTTCGATTATTTCTTTATGTTTTTCTGAATTTGTAGCAAATTGTTGATGGACGGCAGCAGGGAGAGGTTGTTGTGTTTTCGCTAACGAGTGGACTCTCCTTGCTCCACCTGCAAGGGATACGGCCGGGTGACGGCCACGTATATGACATGTTGGAAGTGTTTCCACTCGAGTAGCCGACAGTGGCAAAGCATCGCTTGCAGACTGTACTTTGTTTGTTTACGGTCTTCTTACCCTCGTTGACTTATTGAATGCTGAATCCAAAATGTTCCCACACAGTGGATTTGAAAGACGCCGGTGACTCTTCAAATGAGCTTCTCTCTGTCTCGCTAACGCTCGCCATTGTCACGTTGGAGCTGAGAGAATATTTGTTTTTTGTTTCTTCATGGGGCCCCTTTAGGGAGGTTTCCTCATGAGATGTCATTGCAAATCGTCCATTGGTTGTTTAAGGGGGAGGGGGTTGCGGTCACTGTGGTTGCCACATTTTGAGACATTGCTGTGGAGTAAAGTTTGTCAGCCCTCAGGAGCCCCCTAACGGCCTGGGGCCCCAAGCAGTTGCCTGCCAAGCCTGTTCACAAGCTGCGCGTCTGGTTCTGTGGATCTGAATATACAACGTGCGTGTAGTCTGCAGCGCAATAAGCACGTTTTGGAAATTATAGGAAAATGACAGGCATATCGTAATTCCGCGGTTCACGTATGCATATTGAACTGTAGGGGACGTATCGAACGGTTCGACAACATACTGTGTACTGTTGCATCTCTAGTCTTGATACACCATCCAAAGTGTAATGAATAACTTCACCATACTCAAAGGGATATTCAATGGCTACTTTTTATTTTATTTTTACCCATCTACCAAAAGGTGCCCTTCTTTGCTAGGCATTGGAAAACCTCCCTTGTCTTTGTGGTTGAATCTGTTTGAAATTCCCTGCTCGACTGAGGGACCTTACAGATAATTGTGGGGTACAGAGATGAGGTAGTCATACTTATTGAATACTTATTGACTCAAGACATTTCAGCTTTTCATTTGTAATGAATTCCACTTTGACATTATTGGGTACTGTGTGTAGGCCAGTGATGACAAATTCTCAATTTAATCCATTTTAAATTCAGGCTGTAACAAAATAAAATGTGGAAAATCATTTCTGAAGGCACTGTAGCTCTTTTAAAGAAGGATAACTTGGCTGTATTGGTAAAAGTGTTTGGGTAACCAAGGAGAGCCGACCCAGGTCATGGTGACCTTGTGACCGTTCCTGGTGACCTTGTGACCGTTCCTGGTGACCTTGTGACCGTTCCTGGTGGCCTTGTGACCGTTCCTGGTGGCCTTGTGACCGTTCCTGGTGGCCTTGGGGTCAGCTTACAGTTCCTATGGGACCTGTTCTGCCTACCCCCACTAACTCTCCCTGTCTCAGGCTGAGAAGAGACTCCTTTTTAGGCCTCTGCTGAAAATTAATTTAAGACCCCTTTCAATGACCCTTCCCCAGCATAAGGGATGAAACCCTAACTTTAAGCACGCATGGGTATAACTACAACATGTCACACATTTCCCATTGATGTCAATGCATTCAAGTATAATGTGCATGTCTCAGGTTAGGTTTCAACCTTGAGTGGAAAAAAACAAATACTTCCTGGTCCTGAGGTTTTTACTGGAGAGTCTTTTCCATAGAATAAGATATCAGAATACTTCATTTAATAGGATCTCTATGGTCCATTCAGTTTCCTTGAAGCTGCCTCTCCTCTCCCTTTCTTAGCTCTGTTTCAACAATCCCTTCTCTGTGTGTTCCTCTGTCTTGGTTGGGGTACGTTCCTGGGCCTGATCCCTTCCCTGTGTGTTCCTCTGTCTTGGTGGGGGATGTTCCTGGGCTTGATCCCTTCTCTGTGTGTTCCTCTGTCTTGGTGGGGTACGTTCCTGGGCCTGATCCCTTCTCTGTGTGTTCCTCTGTCTTGGTGGGGGATGTTCCTGGGCCTGATCCCTTCTCTGTGTGTTCCTCTGTCTTGGTGGGGGATGTTCCTGGGCCTGATCCCTTCTCTGTGTGTTCCTCTGTCTTGGTGGGGTACGTTCCTGGGCCCGATCCCTTCTCTGTGTGTTCCTCTGTCTTGGTGGGGGATGTTCCTGGGCCTGATCCCTTCTCTGTGTGTTCCTCTGTCTTGGTGGGGGTACGTTCCTGGGCCTGATCCCTTCTCTGTGTGTTCCTCTGTCTTGGTGGGGGATGTTCCTTGGCCTGATCCCTTCTCTGTGTGTTCCTCTGTCTTGGTGGGGGATGTTCCTGGGCCTGATCCCTTCTCTGTGTGTTCCTCTGTCTTGGTGGGGGTACGTTCCTGGGCCTGATCCCTTCTCTGTGTGTTCCTCTGTCTTGGTGGGGGGATGTTCCTGGGCCTGATCCCTTCTCTGTGTGTTCCTCTGTCTTGGTGGGGGGATGTTCCTGGGCCTGATCCCTTCTCTGTGTGTTCCTCTGTCTTGGTGGGGGGATGTTCCTGGGCCTGATCCCTTCTCTGTGTGTTCCTCTGTCTTGGTGGGGGATGTTCCTGGGCCTGATCCCTTCTCTGTGTGTTCTTCTGTCTTGGTGGGGGGATGTTCCTGGGCCTGATCCCTTCTCTGTGTGTTCTTCTGTCTTGGTGGGGGGATGTTCCTGGGCCTGATCCCTTCTCTGTGTGTTCCTCTGTCTTGGTGGGGGGATGTTCCTGGGCCTGATCCCTTCTCTGTGTCCTCCTCTCAGTCTTGGTGGGGGTACGTTCCTGGGCCTGTGCTGCTTGCTGACGGGGTGTGAGACGTTTGAAGAGGCCCTGGATATGGCTAGCAGAGGGGACAGCAGCAATGTGGACAAGCTGGTGAAGGATATCTACGGAGGAGACTATGAGCGTTTCAGCCTCCAAGGATCTGCTGTAGCCTCCAGGTGAGCAAAGGACCACTCAGTACTGGGACATTATACTGGATATACCATGATAATATATGTCATTATATCTACCATGATAATATATGCCATTATATCTACCATGATAATATACACTGAGTGTACAAAACATTAAGAACGCCTGCTCTTTCCATGACATAGACTGACCAGATGAATCCAGGTGAAAGCTATGATCCCTTATTGATGTCACTTGTTAAATCCACTTTAAATCAGTGTAGATGAAGTGGAGGAGACAGGTTTAAAGAATAATTTTTACGTTTTAAGACAATTGAAACATGGATTATGTATGTGTACCATTCAAAGGTTAATGAGCAAGGTAAAAAATGTAAGCGGTATGGTAGTGGTATGGCAGCAGGTGCCAGGCGCACTGGTTCGTGTCAAGAACTGTAACGCTGCTGGGTTTTTCACGTTCAGCAGTTTCCTGTGTCAAGAATGGTCCACCACCCAAAGGACATCCAGCCAACTTGACACAACTGTGGGAAGCATTGGAATCAACATGGGGGTCAGTATCCCTGTGGAACGCTTTCAACACCTTGTAGAGTCCATGTCCCCGACAAATTGAGGCTGTTCTGAGGGAAAAAGGGAGAGGTGCAACTCAATATTAGGAAGGTGTTCCTAATGTTTTTTACACTCCGTGAATGATGAGCTATGTCTACCACTTAATATACACCTAGGGGCCAATTTATTAGGTACACCCATCTAGTACCGGGTTGAACCCGCCTGTAGCCATGAAAGGCTACAGCTGGTCAGAAATCATGTTCAGATACACTCTGGCGTTCAAACGCTGCTCAATTGGTATCAAGGGACCTAACTTGTGCCAGGAAAACATTCCCCACACCATTATACCAACACTACCAGCATGTACCGTTGACACCAGTCAGGCTGGGTCCATGGACTCACGGTTAATCCCATTTCAATTCCAGTCAATTCAGGTAGTACACTGAAATTCCTCTTTTCTTCAATGCTTCAATGAGGAAAATGTGGTATTGGAATTTGGTTTACTTTCTGAATTTAAATGGGATTGATATGTAATTGACCCCAACCCTGATATTTACCATTATATCACCATTATATCACCGTTATTAACATCATTATGATGAACATTAGGCTGGCTATATCTACCATGATAAACCGGCCAGTCATGCCTTCATATGTATGTGGAATTATGTAGGCTTTTATTCGTAAGAGGATGGCACATGAAACACACTTTGTAATATCATTTTCTAAGAGCTCATTCTGAAAATATGCCATACTGAGATTGATGTTTAGAAATATATACTTATTTGGGTATTTTAAATTCTTGTTTCTTAGAAATGCAGGGGTATTTTCTAATGGAGCACTGGCACCGAAGAGCTCTGAGGAAAAAAGGTGCTGCTACTTACAGCCGCAATAGTACAGTAATTCTGCAACTAATCCTGAATTAATTCTTAATTCTTGGTAATAATTCAATATGTGACAAATCTCAGTGTAATTAATTACCAATGGTTACCCAGTATTAAGTGGTTAATTATGGTAGTTAATGAACTGTAAAAGCAGGTACACAGATAAGGCGCAATGTACAGGTAACTGACAAAATAATGGACACACTTGAGTAAATGAGGGATCGGTGTATTGAAAGCAGGTGCTTCCACACAGCTGTGATTCCTGAGTTAAACAATTGAAATCCCATCATGCTTAGGGTCATGTGTAAAAATGCTGGGCTGGCCATTATTTTGGTTACCATGGTTATGCCCTCATAGGATGACAATCCACAGGGCACGAGTGGTCACTGAATGGTTTGTTGCGCATGAAAACTATGTAAACCATATGGCATGGCCGTCTCAGTCACCAGATCTCAACCCAATTAAACACTTCTGGAGTGGCGCCTGAGACAGCATTTTCTACCACCATCAACAAAACACCAAATTATGGAATTTCTGGTGGAAGAATGGTGTTGCATCCCTCTAATAGAGTTTCAGACACTTGTAGAATCTATGCCAAGGTGCTTTGAAGATGTTCTGTCTTGTGGTGGCCTAACACCCTATTCAGAAACTTTGTTGGTGTTTCCTTTATTTTGGCAGTTTACCTGTAGGTGCAGTAACACAACAGTGTCCTTGTCCCAGAACTGATCTTTATCACTGGCCTCGGCCTTATGGTAGATGTTCAATTCCCTTACATTTTTAACACAACAATCTTATTGGTACTAGGGTTGCAAAAATCCTGGAACTTTCAATAAATTCCCTGGTTTTCCAGAAATCCTGGTCAGAGGATTCCGGATTTGCTGCTTATTCCCTCCTGATTCTGGGAATCCTCCACTTGTGCAACCCTAATTGGTATTGTTTAAATTAAAGAAATATTTGTCGATTTCATGTAAGCACCTTCTTTTTTTAATAAGAGGTTCTTTTTTGATTCTTCTGTTGTTTTTCTGTTCTGGGGTGACCTGTTAACATACAGCTTTGGTCACATGATGAGCAAAGAGAAACGAGACTCCATCAGCAAAGACGACCTGGCCCGGGCTATGCTGGTCACCATCACCAATAACATAGGCTCCATTGCACGCATGTGTGCCGTCAACGAGGTAACCGTTTGCATAATTCTCCATACAGTTTGCATAATTACATATTAACATTAATCCACTCATTTACACTAATATATACAAAGTATGTGGACACCCCTTCAAATTAGTGGATTTGGCTATTTCAGCCACACCCGTTGCTGACAGGTGTATAAAATTGACCACACCGCCATGCAATCTCCATAGACAAACATTAGCAGTAGAATGGCCTTACTAAGGAGCTCAGTGACTTTCGACCTGGCACCATCATAGGATGCCACCTTTCCAACAAGTCAGTTTGTCAAATTTCTGCCCTGCTAGAGCTGCACCAGTCAACTGTAAGTGCTGTTCTTGATGAAGTGGAAACGTCTAAGAGCAACAACGGCTCAGCCCCGAAGTGGTAGGCCACACAAGCTCACAGAACGGGACCGCCGAGTGCTGAAGCTCGTAGCATGTGAAAATCGTCTGTCCTCGGTTGCAACACTCACTACCGAGTTCCAAACTGCCTCTGGAAGCAATGTCAGCACAATAACTGTTCGTAGGGAGCTTCATGAAATGTGTTTCCATGGCCGAGCAGTTGCACACATGCCTAAGTTCACCATGAGCAATACCAAGCGTCGGCTTCTGTGGTGTAAAGCTCGCCGCTATTGGTCTCTGGAGCAGTGGAAACATGTTCTCTGGAGTAATGAATCATGCTTCATCATCTGGCAGTCAGACGAACAAATCTGGGTTTGGTGGATAGTGCCAACTGTAAAGTTTGGTGGAGGAGGAATAATGGTCTGGGGCTGTTGTTCATGGTTCGGGCCCCTTAGATCCAGTGAAGGGAAATCGTAATGCTACAGCATACAATTACATTCTAGATGATTCTGTGCTTCCAACTTTCTGGCAGCGGTTTGGGGAAGGCCTTTTCCTGTTTCAGCATGACAATGTCCCCGTGCACAAAGCGAGGTCCATACAGAAATGGTTTGTCAAGACACCTTTGGGATGAATTGGAACGCTGACTGCGAGCCAGGCCTAATCGCCAAACATCACTGCCCAACCTCACTAATGCTCGAGGCTGAATGGAAGCAAGTCCCTGCAGCAATGTTCCAACATCTAGTGGAAAGCCTTCCCAGAAGAGTGGAGGCTGTTATAGCAGCAAAAGGGGGGGACCAACTCCATATTAATGCCCATGATTTTGGAATGAAATGTTGGACGAGCAGGTGTCCACATACTTTTGGTCATGTAGTGTATGTTTTCATAAGAAATAGTTGTCGAAACGGCTTATTTGAATTTCCATGTTTAGTCAATTAGCAGACACTCTTAACCCAGAGCAATTTAAAGTTAGTGCATTAATCTTAAAGTAGCTAGGTGAGACGACCACATATATTAGTCATTTGGGTGGTTTTCTGTACGATTTCAGCTACTTTACAGAGTTGCCTTGTGGCATGGTGATCAAGCAGCATTGTACAGGGCTATCAAAGAGCACAGATCTTCAGCGCCGCCACCAACTGGCCCGTAGACCTTTTCCCAAGGCATGAACTACAGAATAGAATACTGAATTGCCAAACAACAATGGTTGATAGGAACTTGTTTTTAGGGTCACTGATAGTACAGACAGAACAATCGGTATAAGGCAGCTTAGTTCAACAGGGACACAGCAGTACAGATTCAGATATATTGTATGTAGGATTTCAAGGTCCAACTGACTTCTCAGCTCGTTTTGTAAATTGATTCACATTGAGTATAGGGCCGATGACATACAGCAGACTCCTGTCTTTTAGCTCCACCTTGTGGTCATAATGAGTATTTTCCCTGCAATGTTGCTGCAGTATTATGTGTGTGTACTTCTCTGTGTGTTTTGTAATCTCAGTTCGTCAAAATAACTTGAATCATCTCAAAGAAAACACGTTAAAATGTTGACTGTTCCTGTTATGATTCAGAACTGTTAATCTGTGTTTTGCAGGATTATTGGTTTTATAATGGGCTTCTTAGTGGGAAACAAATGAATTGGATACGTGAACTATTTTACTATCATGATCTTTTCACTTTCAGAAAATCGAGAGAGTTGTGTTTGTTGGGAATTTCTTACGGATCAACACCGTTTCAACTAAGCTGCTGGCCTACGCCATGGACTTCTGGTCCAAGGGACAACTGAAGGCCTTGTTCTTAGAACACGAGGTACAACACTTGATTTGAGTTGAGATTCTGTCAGACTGGATGTAAACAAAGCTGTCAACTCTACTCCATAGCTCCCAGATTCCATAATCAATTTCCTTGATTCCATTAATGAGTATTGTAATAGTACTCATACTTGTATTTGAGTATTAGTAATAATACTATATTTACCACGTATGTTTTCTGTAGGGCTATTTTGGAGCGGTTGGGGCATTACTGGAGCTGTTAAAGTCATCTGAGGAGCCATGAAGAGATGCCCTTGTCGTCTGTATAGAAGCTGCTGAAAGGATTTCACGGAAGCCACCACAAGAAACTGGAAAAAACTGGGGAAAAGCCATTTAATAATTTAACTGTAAATATCCTTTCACTCCCTCCCCTAAAATCCCCTATAATAGAGGTTTTAATATAACTAATGTAATGTCTCATGTCATGAACCCTGGATGCCAGGTAAATGCTAAGGATCACAGAAACGGTGTTCGTTTTTGGCACTGTGTGTAAATACCTATTTGTGTAGTTCTAGCGTGCACTAAAGCCAAAACCTGCTGAGATTTGACTTGTGTTGACAGTCCAGTTACGTCTGAGGTAGAGGAAAATTAGAGAGGAAAATTAGCTTATGTTCTGCCCAGCTATGTACAAAAAAACAAAATGTCAGACAGGGGGAAAGGGTTTAGTTTCATTCGTATCAAATGAAGGGACCAAGAGGCTGTTTCATCATCATGGGCTGGCCCTTTAATTAAGCGTGTCAAACCAAGGGTCCACTCTCCGTTTGCATGTGCCACACCCGTCACCATCGCTTTATTATCAGAGCATGGTTAACAGTGATGGGGTGTTTTGGTTACACAACCTCCTCAAACTCTCGTTTTAGTGATGGGGTTCTGTGATCTGCTAGTATGTCGGTCACTTTTGCAAGATATGTCATGATCTTGGTACTTTGGTTGTTTTCCGAAGATGCTGCACTACAGAGCTGAATGATGAGTCTGCCTTTCCTCACTAAGAAAGTGCCTCATCCTCTCCTAACCCTGGCCCATGATGACACCCACTCTACAGCCAGTCATGCTGTAGAATTGCCTTGTGTTTGAATTGCCTAGTAAGGACTTTTTGGTGTTTTTATCTATTGTAGTTGTAAGAAAGGTACAAAGCTACTGCCAGCAGTTAGTCTATATAGGGATTTAAGAGATTTGTCTTCCTGTGTCTGTGGGAGTTCCTCACCCAGTGCAAAGGGTCCATTACCTGCAGTTTGGACAGGAAATCTCTCTTTTGGTCCCCAAAGTAATTCCCATAGCTGCTATTAGTTTTCAGGTTCTAGTCATCAGTTAAAACTATTCAATGTGAATGTGCTTGTAACTAAAATATTGAAGGACCACCACAAGATATGTATTACCTGTTGGCCTAGGTATAACAGAAGCATTAACAGTGTAGTCCGGGTTTGGCCGGGGTAGGCCCTCATTGTAAATAGGAATTTGTTCTTAACTGACTTGCCTAGTTAAATAAAATAAATCAATAAAAATTAACTGAGCAACAAGTAGTCAAAAGAAACATAAATGTATTTCATCCATCAACTTCTAAATTGCTTTGTTAGAATAATACTGTTGCATCCAATGTCTCAACCTTTGGCATTATGACGTCACAGAATGTTCTGTTCTGTCGTACTTTTTCGTTCCTTCGCTCCATGTTGGTTAATTGCCTCATCCTGTCAGGTGCCACTCTGTTGTTAAACGGGGTAGCAGTTCACTTACTGGCTACTCGGTGCCATCCTTTTCTCAACTCAACCCTATGTGTTGCCTTTGTGTTGTTTTTAGTGGAAATAAACTGAACAAAAATATATAAACGCAACATCCAGGCTGTATCACAATTGGCCCAGCGTTGTCCGGGTTTGTCCGGTGTAGGCCGCCATTGTACATAACAATTTGTCCTTAACTGACTTGCCTAGTTAAATTATAAATATAATAATAATTAGTGTTGAGCTAATTAGTGTTGAGCTAATTTCATTTATTTCATGAGCTAAAATAAAAGATCCTAGAAATTTTCCGTACGCACAAAAGGATTACTTCTCTCAAATTTTGAACAAATTTCTGATTTACACATGTAAATCTGTTAGTGAGCATTTCTCCTTTTGCTAAGGTAATCCATCTACCTGACAGATGTGGCATATCAAGAAGCTGATTAAACAGCATGATCATTACACAAGTACACCTTGTGCTGGGGACAATAAACCGCCACTCTAAAATGTGCAGTTTTGTCACACAACACAATGCCACAGATGTCTCAAGTTTTGAGGGAGCTTGCAATTGGTATGCCGACTGCAAGACTGTCCACCAGAGCTGTTTCCAGATAATTGAATGTTCATTTCTCTACCATAAGCTGCCTCCAATGTCGTTGTAGAGAATTTGGCAGTACGTCCGACTGGCCTCTCAACGTGTATGACGTTGTGTGGGCGATGAGTTTGCTGACATCAACGTTGTGAACAGAGTGCCCCATGGTGGCAGTGGAGTTATGGTATGGGCAGGTATAAGCTACAGACAACGAATACATTTGCATTTTATCAATGGCAATTTGAATGCACAGAGATATCGTGACGAGATCCTGAAGCCCCTTGTCGTGCCATTTATCTGCCGCCATCATGTCATGTTTCAGCATAATGCACGGCCCCATGTCACAAGGATCTGTACACAATTCCTGGAAGCTGAAAATGTCCCAGTTCTTCCATGTACTGCATACTCACCAGACCTGTCACCCATTGATCATGTTTGGGATGCTCTGGATCGACATGTACGACAGTGTGTTCCAGTTCCCGGCAATATCCAACAACTTTTCATGGCCATTGAAGAGGAATGGGACAACATTCGGTGGTCACACCAGATACTGACTGGTTTTCTGATCCACGCCCCTACCCATTTTCTATTAAAGACCAACAGATCCATATCTGTATTCCCAGTCATGCGAAATACATAGATTAGGGCCTAACGATTTTATTTCAATTGACTGATTTCCTTATATGAACTGTAGCTCAGTAAAATGTTAGAAATTTGTTGCATTTATATTTTTGTTCAGTGTACATGTGTGTGCCATACATTTTCTTCATTGTGAAGGCTCCAGTTAGGCCTATTTTAAAATCATAGCCCCACTGCAGCCAGCTGCCACATGGAGTTCAGCCAGGTCAGTACATTTCAGTCATCAGCATGGGTACTCTGACTTTTTTTTATTTTCACAAAAAATCACAAGAATCAAACAATTTTTTGTATTATTTTAATTTTTTGGACAATTTTTTTTAAACATAGATTTTTGTGGTTGTATGTATTATTTGTTCTATAGCCAGTCTGCTCTGAGAGTTATTCCAAGTACTCCCTGTTCCCAAACTTTGCATGTATGTTCTTATGATTGGATTAGACCTTACATTAGCCCCTGGTACTAGTCTGGATCATTGACTAAACCTTGGATTACCATTTCGTTATTTATTACCCCCAATAGCTTTTCAAATGTATTTTAAAAGTATGTCCCAATTTTACAGGTGTGTATCACAACTACTGATAAGATGAAATGAAGTGATGAAACACCTCAAGTCTCTAAACCAAGGGTGTCAAACTCATTCCACGGAGTGTCTAATGTCTTCTGGGTTTTCCTTTTAAATGTTGACCTAGACAACCCAGGTGAAGGGAGGAGCGAAAACCCCACAGACACTCGGCCCTCTGTGGAATGAGTTTGACACATGCTCTAAACAATGTCCTGGAAAGATGTCTGTAACTGAAGTCCCTGTGCTGTGAGAAGGCAGTATTAGGAAATGACGTTTCTCTTTGCTTCCAAAGCTCTAATTTGTTGAGTCTAGTTTAAATATAAAGTATTTTTCCTTTTTCAGTGGTCCATATGTTAAATCCATGTATTAGTCACACCTGAAGGCCACCTACGGGACGGCCCTTCAAGTTAGTGTTTTGGTATGTTAGTCTGGATCAATACAAAGCTCCTCTTCCTCAGTGTTTACACACTGTGTTTGCGTCTCGTGAATTGAGCCATCAAACATGTGTTATGTAAGAGCTCTGTTTGTACAGTATTGTGTACAGAGATATTGCTTGCCACAGCACAAGGACAGCAATTACTTCATGCCCATACTAAAGCGCTATTGAGTGATTGGCATTAAAGCAGAAGTCTTAGAGTTTTCCCTTACCAGCTCATTACAGTGTTGTTAATGAACAGGAGTTTGATCTCTGATAACAGAGAACATGCTATGCAGTAGCTTCGGTGTTGATCTCTTTAGGTATAATGTCCTAGCAATGCTGCAAACTCTGCCAATAACCCAAAATGAGTAAGTGGTTGTTCAAAGCTGTTTTGTATTGTTAAGAATTATGCAAAATTTGCTCTGAGAATCCGGTTTTATCTTGAGTGAGTTTCTTCTGCTCGAGTCCTGCTGAATTTGAAGGAAAAAAACAGACTTTTATTCTGGAAGGTTTTAGAGGATGGACCTTCTATCATTGATCTGAATGTACACGGAGACCTATAAATATATCCACCAGCAGTCTCTGCTAATGAAATGTCTAACCTGATGGTTATTTACGGTGTGTAAGGCTGCGTTTATACAGGCAGCCCAATTCTGATCTTTTGCCCAGTTATTGTCAAAAGAGCTGATCTGATTGGTCAAAAGACCAATTTAGTGGAAAAAGATCAGAATTGGGCTGCCTGTGTAAATGCAGGCTTAGTGCTTAACTCTCTTGCTTAAGAAAAATGACAGGAAAAGGAACACAAAATATTCTGTGTGCAATGTGTACGTACTGAAATTGACATTTTGTTTCTAAAAGGAATAAAATTGTACAGCTATAGAGATGTGTCAATTGGTGATTCTTGATGCTGTCAGGGAGAGGGGGGGTTTGGTGATATTTGATGCTGTCAGGGAGAGGGGGGGTTTGGTGATTCTTGATGCTGTCAGGGAGAGGGGGGGTTGGTGATTCTTGATGCTGTCAGGGAGAGGGGGGGTTGGTGATTCTTGATGCTGTCAGGGAGAGGGGGGGGTTGGTGATTCTTGATGCTGTCAGGGAGAGGGGGGGTTTGGTGACTCTTGATGCTGTCGGAGAGGGGGGTTTGGTGATTCTTGATGCTGTCAGGGAGAGGGGGGGTTTGGTGATTCTTGATGCTGTCAGGGAGAGGGGGGGTTTGGTGATTTTTGATGCTGTCAGGGAGAGGGGGGGTTTGGTGATTCTTGATGCTGTCAGGGAGAGGGGGGTTTGGTGATTCTTGATGCTGTCAGGGAGAGGGGGGTTTGGTGATTCTTGATGCTGTCAGGGAGAGGGGGGGTTTGGTGATTCTTGATGCTGTCAGGGAGAGGGGGGTTTGGTGATTCTTGATGCTGTCAGGGAGAGGGGGGTTTGGTGATTCTGGATGCTGTCAGGGAGAGGGGGGGTTTGGTGACTCTTGATGCTGTCAGGGAGAGGGGGGGTTTTGTTCAGATGGGAAAACATTTGTGGAGATAATAGGTGTTGGTTGCAACCTATAAGCATAATCACATTTCTCAGAGTATCAAAAAATATAGTTTCTTGCTTCTGTATTTCTACACTTCTGTTTTGTAGTCTTCGAGAAGTATGTTGATTTTTGAGGAAATCTAGTTTCACGTTTTAGTACAAGTGAATTCAGAAAGAGTGGGACATCACAAACTGGGACAGCTTAATCCTGGTGGGTTTATTTCTGAAGAGTTTACGCAGGGCTCTGGTTCTTGTAGTACTGTTACTAGTGCATTTCTGTCTTCTGAGTGACATCTATCCAACCTATTAGCCCAACACATGATGCACATCTAAAATCCTCAGATGTTTCCTAACCACACAAACTGGTCTTGAATTGGGGTACAATTAGGACTATAATAATGGTATCCCAGTTTATGTAAGCTGCTGTCCCAGTCTACCAAATGCAAACTGAAAATATGGATTGTGACTCGGTGTACACAAATAGGTGTGTCGTGCCTCCTGTGAATATGATAACATTATTTTGTGTGATTATAGGAAACATCTTGAGGATTCCCGAAATGTGTTGTGCTATGTTGGATAGGTGTCTGAAGAGATTAGAGGACGGATATGCAGAAAGTGTCCCATTTGATTCTCAATTCAGCCTCAATTCGGTATTTGACGTTCTCGTCTTGCTCTGTGAGTTGGCCAGTTGAAAAAGGCCAAAAGTCAAAACGTTTTGCTTTTAACAAAGAATCTTTTTTATTTCATTCCATTTTCCGCCAAGAGTTGCTGAATCTCTTTTCTACTTTAGTTGGTCAGGTCAATGCAACGCTACAACAGAAGATGTCATTCCATGAGTCAATTGCAACCAACAGGAAGAATTTATCACACAGCAGCAGGCTAGCTCTAGATTTCTTCACACACTACTAACGGGAGATTATTACATGCACCTGTGTGTTAAAACAGACTTGCAACCAAAAACCCCCAAGAATAAACCTGCAGATCAGTTGATCTTGTGTTTTTTACCATGTTAAACATGTTACAGTAGATACCAAACATCTACATCTAGGTTCTCTACCCAATGAAATATCGGAACAGTGAAAAAAAACAAGGCTGGTAATTAATCAGACAATTATTGTAAGAATATAGGATTATATTTCATACAAACCTTTTAATCTTATACAATTATTTAATCTTAAATGTCAACACATTAGAATATAATTGTGACACATTAGAATATAATTGTGACACATTAGAATATAATTTGTCATTTTAAATACTTTGTTTAGACTAATTTAATGAAAACAGATTATATTAAGTCAATCACTTGGCTTGATTTAGTTACCAGTTTTAGATTTAGACAGTTCAGGGATACTTCCTACTGTAATGAAACTGGCAGGGAGCAGGCCTCGAACCCTCGACCTTCTAGCCCGAAGTCCAGCACGCTATCGACTGTGCCCCAAAAGCATGCTCATGCGGCAGAGTCAGTATCCGTGCTTATGAACCCAGGGTCGTTACACTACTTTTGATAGTTAAAGTATAGTAGTAAGGATACCAACACAACTTTACATTCAGAAAATGTGTAAATCAGAGGGAATTACACATCAGCACACTAGGGTTTCCCAAACTCAGTCTGAGGGCCCCCCTGGGTGCACGTTTGGTTTTGCCCTGGCACTACAAAGCTGATTCAAATAGCCAACTCATCATCAAGCTTTGTTTATTTGAATCAGCTGTGTAGTGCTAGGGGAAAAAAAAAAAGATCTTCAGCTCCCTCCACAGATTTTCTATGGGATTAAGGTCTGGAGACTGGCTAGGCCACTCCAGGACCTTAATGTGCTTCTTCTTGAGCCACTCCTTTATTGCCTTGGCCATGTGTTTTGGGTCATTGTCATGCTGGAATACCCATCCACGAACCATTTTCAATGCCCTGGCTGAGGGAAGGAGGTTCTCACCCAAGATTTGATGGTACATGGCCCTGTCCATCGTCCCTTTGATGCGGTGAAGTTGTCCTGTCCCCTTAGCAGAAAAACACCCCCAAAGCATAATGTTTCCACCTCCATGTTTGACGGTGGAGATGGTGTTCTTGGGGTCATAGGCAGCATTCCTCCTCTTCCAAACACGGCGAGTTGAGTTGATGTCAAAGAGCTCCATTTTGGTCTCATCTGACCACAACACTTTCACCAGTTGTCCTCTGAGTCATTCAGATGTTCATTGGCAAACTTCAGATGGGCATGTATATGTATTCTTGAGCAGGGGGACCTTGCGGGCGCTGCAGGATTTCAGTCCTTCACGGCGTAGTGTGTTACCAATTGTTTTCTTGGTGACTATGGTTCCAGCTGCCTTGAGATCATTGACAAGATCCTCCCGTGTAGTTCTGGGCTGATTCCTCACCATTCTCATGATCATTGCAACTCCACGAGGTGAGATCTTGCATGGAGCCCCAGGCCGAGGGAGATTGACAGTTATTTTGTGTTTCTTCTATTTGCGAATAATCGCACCAAATGTTGTCACCTTCTCACCAAGCTGCTTGGCGATGGTCTTGTAGCCCATTCCAGCCTTGTGTAGGTCTACAATCTTGTCCCTGACATCCTTGGAGAGCTCTTTGGTCTTGGCCATGGTGGAGAGTTTGGAATCTGATTGATTGATTGCTTCTGTGGACAGGTGTCTTTTTTACAGGTAACAAGCTGCGGTTAGGAGCACTCCCTTTAAGAGTGTGCTCCTAATCTCAGCTCGTTACCTGTATAAAAGACACCTGGGAGCCAGAAATCTTTCTGATTGAGAGGGGGTCAAATACTTATTTCCCTCATTAAAATGCAAATCAATTTATGACATTGTTGACATGCGTTTTTCTGGATATTTTTGTTGTTATTCTGTCTCTCACTGTTCAAATAAACCTACCATTAAAATTATAGACTGATCCTTTCTTTGTCAGCGGGCAAACGTACAAAATCAGCAGGGGATCAAATACTTTTTCCCCCCACTGTATGTTCATCTATCAAAGGGTGCTGTCAGATCATGAAGTGATTGGGACCATCGTCACAACAACCAGCAGAACTGAAGCATGTCTCAGAGACAAGTTTCTGAACATGTTTGTTTTGGTGACAGTGTTGCTGGGTCCGTTTGTCAAATGTGCTCCAAATATCTTCCAGACTACTGCCGTTTACTTCTAATAAAATAATTTGTATTCTCTTACATCCTGTGTTTTGAAGATTCCTATGGTAGTCCCTGGTGCAGATTCACGAAAAGAATGGTAAATTATCCTCGTTGAACTATCGATCCATATAAACATGAATGAAACCTTGTATGATTTTCTATAGATGACGATGATGATTTACTGTGCATTCGGAAAGTATTCAGACCCCTTGACTTTTTCCACATTTTGCTACGTTACAGCCTTATTCTATTCCCTCCTCAATCTACACACAATACCCCATAATGACAAAGCGAAAACAGGTTTTTAGAAATTGTTAAAAAACAGAAATAACTTATTTACATAAGTATTCAGACCCTTTGCTATGAGATTTCGAAATTGAGCTCAGGTGCATCCTGTTTCCATTGACTATCCGTGAGATGTTTCTACAACCTGATTGGAGTCCACCTGTGGTAAATTCAATTGATTGGACATGATTTGGAAAGGCACACACCTGTCTATATGAGCTCCCACAGTTGACATTGCATGTCAGAGCAAAAACCAAGCCATGAGGTTGAAGGAATTGTCCGTAGATCTCTGAGACAAGACTATGTCGAGGCACAGATCTGGGGAAGGGTACCAAAACATTTCTGC
Source organism: Salmo trutta (assembly GCF_901001165.1). NCBI lineage: Eukaryota > Metazoa > Chordata > Actinopteri > Salmoniformes > Salmonidae > Salmo > Salmo trutta. Next base: position 46,528,422 of record NC_042958.1, read on the forward strand.
AGCATTGAAGGTCCCCAAGAACACAGTGACCTCCATCTCCAATGTGTTGGAGGAAACACAATTCAACTGACAACCGATGTCAGCCTGTAGGCGCCCAGCCCACCACATGGAGTCGCTAGAGCACGATGAACCAAGGAAAGCCCCCCGGTCAAACCCTCCCCTAACCCGGACGACGCTGGGCCAATTGTGTGCCGCCATATGGGACTCCCGGTCATGGCTGGTTGTGACACAGCCTGTGATCGAACCCCAGGCTGTAGTGACACCGCAACACTGCGATGCAGTGCCTTAGACTGCTGCGCCACTCAGGAGGCCCCTGGCCTCCATCATTCTTAAATGGAAGAAGTTTGGAACCACCAAGACTCTTCCTACAACTGGCCACCCGGCCAAACTGAGCAATCGGGGGAGAAGGGCCTTTGTCAGGAAGGTGACCAAGAACCCTATGGTCACTCTGACAGAGCTCCAGAGTTCCTCTATGGAGATGGGAGAACCTTCCGGAAGGACAACCATCTCTGCAGCACTCCACCAATCAGGCCTTTATGGTAGAGTGGCCAGACGGAAGCCACTCCTCAGTAAAAGGCACATGACATCCCACTTGGAGTTTGCCAAAAGGCACCTAAAGGACTCTCAGACCATGAGAAACAAGATTCTCTGGTCTGATGAAACCAGAAATGAACTCCCTGGCCTGAATGCCAAGTATTACGTCTGGAGAAAACCAGGCACCGTTCATCACCATCCCTACGGTGAAGCATACATGTTTCAGGATCGAGGGAAAGTTGAACGGAGCAAATTACAGAGAGATCCTTGATGAAAACCTGCTCCAGAGTGCTTAGGATCACAGACTGGGGCGAAGGTTCACCTTCCAACAGGACAATGACCCTAAGCACACAGCCAAGACAATGCAAGAGTGGCTTCGGGACAAGTCTCTGAATGTCCTTGATTGGCCCAGCCAAAGCCCGGACTTGAACCCAATCGAACATCTCTGGAGAGACCTGAAAATGGCTGTGCAGCGACGCTCCCCATTCAACCTGACAGAGCTTGAAAGGATCTGCAGAGAAGAATGGGAGAAACTCCCCAAAAACAGGTGAGCCAAAGTTGTAGCGTCATACCCAAGAAGACTCGAGGTTGTAATCGCTGCCAAAGGTGCTTCAACAAAGTAATGAGTAAATAGTTTGAATACTTATGTAAATGTAATATATATATATATATATATATATATATATATATATATATATATTTTTTTTTTTATTTTTTTATATAAATGTAATAACATTTCAAAAAACATGTTTTTGCTTTGTCATTATGGGGTATTGTGTGTAGGTTGATGAGGGGTGAAAAATTCTTTCAATCCATTTTAGAATAAGGCTGTAACGTAACAAAATGTGGAAAAAGTGAAGGGGGTTTGAATACTTTCCGAGTACACTGTACAGGCATTGACTTCAGGACCATGGATAGCACTGGGTCATTTGAAAGTGGTTTCTACAGACCGTACTGAGTACTCCCAACCACACTTTTACCTCTGCACATGAAATAGTTTCTTTCCATATAAGCCAATATGAAAATAACTAGGCCTGCAGTGTATTGCATTGTGGCCAATGGAATGGGTGGAGAAAAAAGCCAGCAACACTCCATATTATTCAGAGCCTCATATACTGTATCCATTCTACAGACCCTACTGAGTATTCCCTATAACACTTTAACTGTGGCACCCAGAATAGTTTGTGCTGTATAAGCCAATATGTATTCCACATATATATACACACAGTTGAAGTCGGAAGTTTACATACAATTTAGCCAAATACATTTAAACTCAGTTTTTCACAGTTCCTGACATTTAATCCTAGCAAAACTTCCCTGTTTTAGGTCAGTTAGGATCACCACTTTATTTTAAGAATGTGAAATGTCATAATAATATTAGAGAGAATGATTTATTTCAGCTTTTATTTCTTTCATCACATTCCCAGTGGGTCAGAAGTTTACATACACTCAATTAGTATTTGGTAGCATTTCCTTTAAATTGTGTAACTTGGGTCAAACGTTTCAGGTAGCCTTCCACAAGCTTCCCACAATAAGTTGGGTGAATTTTGGCCCATTACTCCTGACAGAGCTGGTGTAACTGAGTCAGGTTTGTAGGCCTCCTTGCTCGCACACACTTTTTCAGTTCTGCCCACACATTTTCTATAGGATAGAGGTCAGGGCTTGTGATGGCCACTCCAATACCTTGACTTTGTTGTCCCTAAGCCATTTTGCCACAACTTTGGAAGTATGCTTGTGCTCAACGTCCATTTGGAAGACTCATTTGCGACCATGCTTTAACGTCCTGACTGATGTCTTGAGATGTTGCTTCAATATATCCACATAATTTTCCTACCTCATGATGCCATCTCTTTTGTGAATTCCACCAGTCCCTCCTGCAGCAAAGCACCCCCACAACATGATGCTGCCACCCCCATAATTCACGGTTGGGATGGTGTTCTTCGGCTTGCAAGCATCCCCCTTTTTCCTCCAAACATAACGATGGTCATTATGGCCAAACAGTTCTATTTTTGTTTCATCAGACCAGAGGACATTTCTCCAAAAAGTACGATCTTTGTCCCTATGTGCAGTTGCAAACTGTAGTCTGGCTTTTTTATGGCGGTTTTGGAGCAGTGGCTTCTTCCTTGCTGAGCGGACTTTCAGGTTATGTCGATATAGGACTCGTTTTACTGTGGATATAGATACTTTTGTACCTAGTTCCTCCAGCATCTTCACAAGGTCCTTTGCTGTTGTTCTGGGATTGATTTGCATCTCTAGGAGACAGAACACATCTCCTTCCTGAGCGGTATGATGGCTGCGTGGTCCCATGGTGTTTATACTTGCGTATTATTGTTTGTACAGATGAACATGGTCTTGGCTGATTTCTTTTGATTTTCCCATGATGTCAAGCAAAGAGGCACTGAGTTTGAAGGTAGGCCTTGAAATACATCCACAGGTACACCTCCAATTGACTCAAATGATGTCAATTAGCCTATCAGAAGCTTCTAAAGCCATGACATAATTTTCTGGAATTTTCCAAGCTTTTTAAAGGCACAGTCAACTTAGTGTATGTAAACTTCTGACCCACTGAAATTGTGATACAGTGAATTATAAGTGAAACAATCTGTCTGTAAACATTTGTTGGAAAAATTACTTTTGTCATGCATAGTAGATGTCCTAACCTACCTGCCAAAACTATAGTTTGTTAACAAGAAATTTGTGGAGTGGTTGAAAAACGTGTTTTAATGACTCCAACCTAAGTGTATGTAAACTTCCAACTTCAACTGTATATATATATTTTTTTTATACTTTAATTTAGACAGGGGGTCACTATTGAGACCAGGGTCTCATTCTCAGCCCTGTGAACATGAACACACAATTTCACCTTTATTTAACTAGGCAAGTCAGTTAAGAATAAATTATTATTTACGATGACGGCCTACCCCGGATGGTACTGGGCCAAATGTGCGTCGCCCTATGGGACTCCCAGTCACGGCCGGATGTAATACAGCCTGGATTCAAACCAGGGACTGTAGTGACACCTCTTGCACTAAGATGCAGTGCCTTAGACCGCCGTGCCACTCGGGAGCACGAGGATACAGCCAGTACAGAGAGAGGGTCTGCAAATTGTTGGATCTCTAATTAATACAGGAGCTGAGGTACTGCTTTTTATTTTTTTTAAAGTAGCCAATGCTGGGCCCTTCTGGTATTCAGAGACTCCCATCCAGAAAAGTTATATATATCCATATATATCAAATAATGTGATTTAAAAATATATGATCATATTTAAAACCCATACCGTGCTGTGAACAAGTATTTGCCCCTTTCTAATGTTCTCTAATGCATATTTTTTACACTAAATGTTATCAGATCTTCAACTAAAACCTAATACAACAGTAGATAAAGGAAACCTAAGTGAACAAATAACACAACAATTACATACTTATTTCATAAACAAAGTTATGCAACACCCAATTCCCCTGTGTGAAAAAGTAATTGCCCGCTTTACACTCAATAACTGGTTGTGCCACCTTTAGCTGCAATGACTGCAACCAAACGCCTTCTGTAGTTGTTGATCCGTCTCTCAGCTCGCTGTGGAGGAATTTTGGCCCACTCTTCCATGCAGAACTGCTGTAACTCAGCGACATTTGTGGGTTTTCAAGCATGAACTACTCGTTTCAAGTCCTGCCACAACATCTCAATTGGGATTAGGTCTGGACTTTGACTAGGCCATTCCAAAACTTCAAATGTGTTGCTTTTTAAAAATGTTAATTTAGACTTGATTGTGTGTTTTGGATCATCGTCTTGCTGCATGACCCAGCTGCACTTTAGCTTCAGCTCACAGACAGATGGCCTGACATTCTCCTGTAGAATTATTTGATACAGAGCAGAATTCATGGTTCCTTCTATTAAGGCAAGTTGTCCAGGTCCTGAGACAGCAAAGCATCCCCAAACCATCACACTGCCACCACCATGATTGACCGTTGTTATGAGGTTCTTACTCTGGAATGCAGTGTTTGGTTTCCACCAGGCATAACGGGACCCATGTCGTCCAAAAAGTTATACTTTTGGATCATCTGTCCATAGAACCTTATTCTAAGAGTCTTGCTCTAGCACTAGATCAATAGGGTCTGTAGAATATAGTTGTTTTTTTACATTCATTTTAAGCACCATTTCTCAATGTGCTACACCTTATAATATTATCTATTTTGTATAAAGTAGCAATTTTCTTTAACTTAGATTCTTCCCCTGATGTAGTTATAATTTTGTGACATTATTTTGACATTATGCACTATGCAAAAATGATTGATTTCGTCTCATACACATAGCGTTTTACCACAGACTTTAATTTTGAAGGCAAAGTCGTACAGCCGGTATTCTTAATGTTGCTGCCATAACGCTAATATAGTTAGCTGCGTGTTCACTTTTTCTAACTAATCTAAAATATGTGCCATTTACTACTCAGAATTTGAGCCATACCGATAGTTTGCTACACCTTTTCCACAAAACTGCCTTTGTTCAATCGTATAGTTACAAGCCATGAGTTCCAACAACGTTTCCCTGTCAAAAGGTAAATATGCCATGCTAACTAGCAAACAAGTTGAAGCTAGCTAGTGCTAGCTAGCTAGCTAACGTTACGTGCTTAGCTACGAAAACTGTTGTTATTTAGCAATATTTCAGAAAAATTTGAGCTAGTTTATGACATTGGTTAATGTAATCTGTAAAAGTTTTGACGGTGGCATAATAGCTAGCATGCCTGTAATTTCGTAAGACTGCGACCTTGACTTGTTGCCTCCTGTTTTGGCTAGCCAGGCAGTCACTAAAGAGTTCATAACCCTTTCCCCATAAAAACAAATATTAACGTGCTAGAACTGATGCGTGACAAAATGCTCTGGAAAACGGTTTACATTTACTTTACATCAACTCGCTCGGAAGAGGTGGTTTTAACTAAATTATAATTTTATTTCGACTTTGTTTCTGGAAAACCGTATCAAGCGAGTTAAGGGTTTTGCTCTGGTAATTATCGAGCGCTGCGCCATTGGATATTTTTAGTGGAAGTTATGGAGCTCCCTCTTGTTATTATGGGGAAAAGTTCACAATGAAACGGACATTAAATAAGAGCAATGATACATTTGCATCTGGCCATCACATTAATTTCGATGCCATTCTAGGCTATAATAGCCTGCATTTGATACAATAAATATTTTGGAATGGAATTTTGGAATCACCAGAGTCATTCATTGCAAATCAATTTTTGGCACTTGTGTATCCTACCTGGAGCTGGCAAAGGACTTAATAAAAAGCCTATAACTTCAGTTTATTGCTTATTGCTGTTGTAGCCTTCTGTTATTATGCGATTATTAATGCTCACGTTTAGTTCATTCAATTGGAAGTTATCAATTGTGATCATGGTCACAGCTCGCCTCTATTGAAATTTCCCGAACAGCTGTTGGAATGGTTGCATTAGATTGACAGAAACAAGTCAGTCAGATTAGGTTAAAGTAAAAAGCCAAACACTGGTTGTTGTTGACAAGCTTATTCAGTTCATATTCATATTATTCATATTTGATTCAGTGATTGAAATTAAGACCCCATCATCAGTAGCCTCTTCCAGCATTAATTTATAGGCTATTAGGCAATACAAGCACTTCTTACCTCGAAATCGCCTCGCTATTCAGGTTGAATAAATGAGTCTGTCAATTTGATAAATTGTTCAGTTTAGTAAACATGTTGCCTAGACTATTGTAGGCTATCTCAGGGTTTCCCAAAATCTGACCTGAGATTTTGAGATCCTCTGTCCTGAGACACTCAAACTCATCATGTCGGATGTATTTATAGTTATGCGAAAAAAGGGGTTACAGTTAAATCAACATCCATTGATGGAAAATGATGTGGCGAATTATCTTTTCTCCTGCAACATTTAGAATTTTATGTCGCTACAGGTTAAGTCGACATTCCTTCTTAATTTCGCTCGATAACGTTATAGAAAAGGGTTCATATGAGGCCGAGAAAAGTATTTCTCTGTAAGGCAGGGTTTCCCAAACTAGGGGTCGTGACTTGATTTGAAATGGGGTCGCGAGAGAAAATGTGTGCACGGTTCATAGAACCGGGCTTATGCCGGTATCCTGTAGCTTCTATGTGAGGTTGTAATAAACAGAGCGGTTTCTGTTTTCTTCCAACAAATGTGTCTTTTGAATGGTTTATGCTACAAAATATTATGACCCCACAACTGAAATGTAAGATTCTCAGGAACACATACATACGCGCTCTACTATGCCCACAACCCATTAGAACTGAGTGGACAAGACCAGGTAATAAATCAGACTGGGGTGAAAATAACTTTTACACAGAAGATCTTACCACATCATCTTCTGAACTTCCCAATACCTTTCAGATGCATTTCAGTCACTTCAAACCATACCTCCTTCAGAATGAAATATTACTGTCAATAGTACCAGGAGCCTGCCTCCCGAGTGGCGCAGTGGTCTAAGACACTGCATCGCAGGGCTTGAGGCGTCACTACCTACAGACCCGGGTTTGATCCCAGCCTGTGTCGCAGCTGGCCGTGACCAGGAGAACCATGAGGCGGTGCACAATTGGCCCAGCGTCGTCCGAGTTAGGGGAGGGTTTGACCGGCCGGGATGTCCTTGTCCCATTGAGCTCTAGCAGCTGGCTTCTGAGTTAAGCGAGCAGTGTGTCAAGAAGCAGTGCAGCTAGGCAGGGTCGTGTTTCGGAGGACGCACGGCTCTCGACATTTGCCTCTCCCGAGTCTGTACGGGAGTTGCAGCAATGGGACAAGACTGTAACTACCAATTGGATGTCACAAAATTGGGGAGAAAAATGGGTAATAAAATAAAAATACCAGTAGCCACAGCAGCCATTATGGAATGGCACATTGCATTGAACAAAGGAGCTGATTGGCTGACCCTGCCATTCTAAAATGGCTGTGGTGGCTACTGGTAACTAGCATGAGGATGAAAAGGGCAGTTTTCCAGGAAAACTAGCAGTATTTCGATCTTCTCGATGCATCAGTGTGGATAAAGATAAAATGTGGAGTACAATGGCATGTCCCATCCCTGCATCGAGGTGTTTTTCGACCCCTATCTCGCCCCGGCTCCACGGTGCCCAAATGATTGCGTTCCGACCTCCGTGCATCTCAGTGTAAGCAAGCGTAACGGAAGGGTGGGTATCTTCTGGCAAGCAGCAACCATTCCATTCCATTAAATGTATCAACGTTAAAGCAAGAAAATGTGACTACTGCAAGGTATGGATTCTTTACAGAATCAATGCAATACATTAGAATTTAATCTTCTTATTAAAGTGTGGTTGGAGCCCTACCTGAACTAGATACTGGATCAGAGTCTTAAGTATTTAAAACATGTTTACATTTATTTAACTAGGCAAGTCAGTTAAGAACAAATTATTATTTACAATGATAGCCAACCAAAAGGCCTTCTGCGGGACGGGGGCTGGGATCAAAAATAAAAATGTAGGACAAAAAAACACATCACGACAAGAGAGACACTACAACACTACATAAAGAGAGACCTAAGACAACAACACATGACAACAACACGGTAGTAACACAACATGGTAGCAGCACAAAACATGGTACAAACATTATTGGTCACAGACAACAGCACAAAGGGCAAGAAGCTGGAGACAACAATACATCACGCGAAGCAGCTTGTCTTAAGTTTCTGTTTTTTTGTTTTACAGCTGAATTGGTGGCAGCCATTGGCGTGACTGCAGGAGCTACAGCTGCGGGCATCCTCCTTTTCCAGTACTTCACCAAGGGGTCAGGGATCAAGCCCAAGGTCAACCTGGACCTGCAGAAAGACGACCCCAAAGTTGTGCATGCTTTTGACATGGAAGATCTCGGGGACAAGGCGGTGTACTGCAGGTGTTGGAGGTCCAAGAAGGTAGGCTCGCTGTCGATCTGATACGCTTTGTTTGATTTCCGTTTGGTGGAAATGAAGCAGAGAGAAGTATTAAGAATTGGTTCCTATACATGAGTCATGTCTTAACCACTAGAAATACACAGACACGGCATGGGAAGATGTGGTTGTGAGGAATCAGCCAACTAAAACAGACTGTAGGCTAGTAAGGAAATGTTATTACTTGCATTTTTTGAGCAGGAACAAGGCAAAGAATTTTAAGATGTATGTAGTATATTCTAACAACTTTTCTGGCCCTAGTTTCCCTACTGCGATGGCGCTCATGCTAAACATAACGAGGAGACGGGGGATAACGTCGGTCCCCTCATCATGAAGAGAAAGGAGGCCTGAACAATCAATCAATCAATCATCCATCCATTTGATTCCATGACTGCTGCTGCTAACATACGGATGCCAACAAGTGCTCTTCACTACAGGAAGGATGGCAGAGGTTGACTTGACACGTGTACACTTGGTATTTACTCCCAAATTGAATGGTAACAGTCATTACATTACTCTATGTTAATAACCAAATAATCACTTTTTTGGTTGTAATTTATTGATTGATCGAAGCAACAGGACCAAACAGTTATACAATTTTGTTGAAATTACTTGTAATAATACCTAGAATGATGGTAGATAATTCCAGTGTGATTATCGAGGAAACAGGGCTGTGGAAGTACTGTAAAATAAAGTGCAAGGCTGGTTGTATTTATTTAATTGAGCTTTGGTCTCTGTGCGTTATGTGATTTTAATAATGCAAAGACTTGCTTGTATGTTTGATCAATGTCTGCCTTCCCCATTTTTTTCTTTTTTTTATGCCATAGAGATGTATAGACATCACAACGTTGTATCCGTCCCATTATGGCGTCTGTGAACACAAGGGCAGCGCCATTGAGGCCATCTCCATTTTGAAGTAGTTCATTTTCTTCTTCTACTACTTCTATGAGTTAGTAAACGAACTGAAAAGGTGTATACTCCCATCTGGAGTGTGTTGTTTGAGCAGGTATAAAGCCAGGGTTGGTGATTTTACTGCCACCAGCAGTGTGTTGTTTGAACAGGTATAAAGCCAGGGTTGGGGATTTTACTGCCACCAGCAGTGTGTTGTTTGAACAGGTATAAAGCCAGGGTTGGTGATTTTACTGCCACCAGCAGTGTGTTGTTTGAACAGGTATAAAGCCAGGGTTGGTGATTTTACTGCCACCAGCAGTGTGTTGTTTGAACAGGTATAAAGCCAGGGTTGGTGATTTTACTGCCACCAGCAGTGTGTTGTTTGAACAGGTATAAAGCCAAGGTTGGTGATTTTACTGCCACCTGCACTTATGGAATGTTTACTCCCGAGTATAATTCATTGGCTGATCCTTCCTCATGACTTGGATGGAATTATGTGATCCTTCCTTAACCCATAGGAAGTCGACTACTTCAAAATGGTGAAAGTCCTCAATGGCACTGCCCATGCTAAAACAGACTTTTGGGATAGAAGAGTCCTCTATCATTCTGTATGGTTGATACTCAGGAGTTTTTCCTGACCACGGGACCTGATCAGGGATATCTCTGGACCTTTTATTGGAAGCCATAACTAGGTACTTTACATAGTTGTAGTCCATATAACCATAACTAGGGCCCAGAGGTTTTCCATGGTCAGGTCATGTGGTTAGGAAAAATGTCTGGTCCTACTGAAGCATTGTCAAGGAAACGGTGAGGTTTGATTTGATTGTTTTGATTCAACTTGTGAAATCAAATTGTGTAAATGGTGTCAATTTTCAATGTATTTGGGAGATAAAGGTTCTGCAGGTTTCTTAGTTGGAGATGAATCATTGGGAAGGATTGCTTTGTTGCCCTAAGTTTGTTAACGCTGATGTAACAAGTCTAAACTTGTTCTATACCACATACCAATTGGATTCCTGGGTTGTGTTCAGTAGGCAAGAAACATTTGTGGAATGTAGTGAAACTAGGAGGTAGCTGACTTGAACGTGATAAATACTCAGTTTTGTTTTTAAAAAGGTTTCGCTACGGTTTACCCTACTGATCACAGCCCTGTACTAAACACGTTTAGTAGCTGAATCTGAACTTTTCATGCAGCACTTCTACCAACCAGCTTATTCATTCACACCCAAGGGGTGCACATTTAGGTTTTTGCCCTAGCATTGCACAGCAGAATCAAATAATGAACTTAACATCAAACTTAGATTATTTGAATAATCTGTGTAGTGCCAGGGCAAAAACCAAAATGTGCACCGGGGGGAGACCTAAGAATGTGTAGGTAGTGTCTACTGTCTGTGTGACCTCTGATTTCCACAATATGTGATTTCATCCAAATCCATCACTTATTTATCAATAAAAACTATATCGATGTTCCTCTAGTGCTAGATGGTGTGTTATTTCCAAATGCTGTGAGCCACTTCACACCAAAGTAATGTATTAGACTGAACCTTTCAATTCAAATCAAAGGGACTTAATGGAAGGAATATGAAGTGTGAATATGAAGCCTATTCCTCTCCCCAAGCGGTGTGCTCATTCAGAACTTTGTCTCTGGCTGATGTGTAGGCATTGGTGATGCAGAACTAGATCAAATTCTTTCAAATGTGCTACACTTTATTAGGTACGCCTTGGTAGCCTACAATCATTACAATGGAAATAGATGTGAAAGCGGAGTCTTGCCTTGACGACCAGTTTCAAAACCAAGGACAGCAACAAGTTCTTTTGACCTATGATTTGAAACTTATTGATTCACTTTTAAATCTCTATTTCTGTGTGTGTGCGATTGTGGGCATGGCATGCATGGGTAAATCTGAACACTGTCTTTTTATTACATTTTTAACGTTTTTTTTACAGTTGGTGCAAGTTGAAATATAATGAATGGTATAAGGGTTAATGATAACTACAGATGGAGTTAATTCAACGGTCTCTATATCCAACCCTTAATGGTGCCCCTCTTAGGTTCATTTAGATACAATAAACAAATATTTTATTTTTTATTTAACCATTTATTTTACTAGGCAAGTCAGTTAAGAACACATTCTTATTTACAATGACGGGCCTATCGGGGAACGACAGATTTTTACCTTGTCAGCTCGGGGATTCGATCTAGCAACCTTTTGGTTACTGGCCCAAAGCTCTAACCACTAGGCTACCTAAATCAGATCAATTAATTTTTCTAGTAATTCATCAGTAAATTATCTCTAATATTAATTAGCCAAAAGTCACAACGTCGTTGCGTTGGTTATTATAGTTCTGGTTATTATAGTTCTAGTTCTGGTTATTATAGTTCTAGTTCTGGTTATTATAGTTCTGGTTATTATAGTTCTAGTTCTGGTTATTCTAGTTCTGGTTATTATAGTTCTAGTTCTGGTTATTATAGTTCTGGTTATTATAATTTTAGTTCTGGTTATTATAGTTCTAGTTCTGGTTATTATAGTTCTGGTTATTATAGTTCTAGTTCTGGTTATTATAGTTCTGGTTATTATAGTTCTGGTTATTATAGTTCTAGTTCTGGTTATTATAGTTCTGCTTATTATAGTTCTGCTTATTATAGTTCTAGTTCTGGTTATTATAGTTCTAGTTCTGGTTATTATAGTTCTAGTTATTATAGTTCTAGTTATGGTTATTATAGTTCTAGTTATTATAGTTCTAGTTATGGTTATTATAGTTCTAGTTCTGGTTATTATAGTTCTGGTTATTATAGTTCTAGTTCTGGTTATTATAATTATAGTTCTGGTTATTATAGTTCTGGTTATTATAGTTCTAGTTCTGGTTATTATAGTTCTGGTTATTATAGTTCTAGTTCTGGTTATTATAGTTCTGTTATTATAGTTCTAGTTCTGGTTATTATAGTTCTAGTTATTATAATTATAGTTCTGGTTATTATAGTTCTAGTTATGGTTATTATAGTTCTAGTTATGGTTATTATAGTTCTGGTTATTATCGTTCTAGTTCTGGTTATTATAGTTCTGGTTACTATAGTTCTAGTTCTGGTTATTATAGTTCTGCTTATTATAATTATAGTTCTGGTTATTATAGTTCTGGTTATTATAGTTCTAGTTATGGTTATTATAGTTCTGGTTATTATCGTTCTAGTTATGGTTATTATAGTTCTGGTTATTATAGTTCTAGTTATGGTTATTATAGTTCTAGTTATGGTTATTATAGTTCTGGTTATTATAGTTGTGGTTATGGTTATTATAGTTCTGGTTATTATCGTTCTAGTTCTGGTTATTATAGTTCTAGTTCTGGTTATTATAGTTCTGGTTATTATAGTTCTAGTTCTGGTTATTATAGTTCTGTTATTATAGTTCTAGTTCTGGTTATTATAGTTCTAGTTATTATAATTATTGTTCTGGTTATTATAGTTCTAGTTATGGTTATTATAGTTCTAGTTATGGTTATTATAGTTCTGGTCATTATAGTTCTGGTTATTCTGGTTCTGGTTAAATATAATGAAATTTCATTATATTTAACCAGAACCAGAATAACCAGAACTATAATGACCAGAACTATAATAACCAGAACTAGAATAACAATAACCAGAACTATAACAACCAGAACCAGAACTATAATAACCAGAATTAGAACTACAATAACTAAAACTATAATAACCAGAACTACAATAACCAGAATTAGAACTATAATAACCTGAACTATAATAACCAGAACTACAATAACTAAAACTATAATAACCAGAACCAGAACTACAATAACCAGAATTAGAACTACAATAACTAAAACTATAATAACCAGAACTAGAACTACAGTAATGGACAACTGGAATCTTACGAATAAGCCACAAATTAGAAGGAAGAATTTGATGGACATATAGTTGGAGGCGGCGTTTCAGGTAAAGCTTGAAGAAAGGTTGATTGGTCCAATATCGAGACAGTTTTGTTGTTAGACAAAATATGTTAACTCGTAAAAAAAATTGTAAAATCATTAAAAAAACTACTACAACCAAATATTTTACAGAATTCAACATTTTTTATTTACCTTTATTTAACTAGGCAGGTCAGTTAACCATTCTTATTTTCAATGACAGCCTTGGAACAGTGGGTTAACTGCCTTGTTCAGGGGCAGAACGACAGATTTGTACCTTGTAAGCTCAGGGATTTGAACTTGCAACCTTTCAATTACTAGTCCAACGCTCTAACCACTAGGCTACCCTGCCACCCCACATGTTCAACTCAGAACCAAATCTGCCACTTGTTCCATTCAAAACATTTTAAAGCTTTTACTATTAATTCATTTTCTCCTATTAATTAGAAACACAATTCCAATAAAATTACTGAATTAAGAGATTCATTATTAAATATATTGTTTTATTTAACTAGGCAAATCAGTTAAGAACAAATTCTTATTTTACAATGACGGCCTACCCCGGGCCAAGCCCTCCCCTATCCCGGACGACACTGGGCCAATTGTGCGCCACCCTATTGGACTCCCGATTACGGCCGGTTGTGATACAGCCCGTAATCGAACCAGGATCTGTAGTGACACCTCTAGCACTGAGATGCAGTGCCTTAGATCGCTGTGCCACCCGGGAGCCACAAATATGAGGAAATATAATTACTACTGAATCACACTGAGAATATTACTACTGTTTTGACATTGCTATTGAGAGTACGCAGTATGTTACAGAACATCCTGCCAAAGCAGATAGAATTAGATAGTCACACAACATATGATTTCTCTGAAGATACGAGAAAATATTCCAATCTAGCTTAAACATACATATATCAGTTAAACATACATATACTATCAATACATTTTCTTCAATTAAAAACACAATTCCTAGAAAATGACTGATTTAAGAGAAAATTATTATAAGGTAAATGAAATGACTACTTAATCAGAATGAGAGTATAATATTGTTATTTTAATGTTATTATTATATATATGTTTTTCATTTAATAAAACATTTTCAAATCATTTATGTAATTTTAATTTGTCAGTTCAAGGCATCGAACTGAAACAGTTGACATAAAAAAAAGCATACACATGAGACGTGCTTACTTCTGCCCTAGGCCTCACACACCAAGTCCCACTTTTACAAACCAAACATTTGCACAAGTAAGCACGTCTCACAGAAAGGCGTTTCCACCACCATTACTGGCATAATTGTTATGACACTATACACAGCCTGTTATAACAGTTTGTGTTTTTGACCAACTGAAATGTGTTAATTAGCCAATGTCTACAGGCTACACCTCCTAATGTTACATTTAAATATTTCGTAAAACAGACATAAAAATCACTTCAGACTCAAGGTTGTGACACATTTACAAAGTGCATAGAGGCCTTACACATTTACAAAGTGTACAGAGAACTTTAAGGTTAAGGAATCTGTTCGGTTTTACAACAAATCTGACCTGCAACAACACTTCTCCACTTTAATAAGCCTCCAGTCATAATCAAACAATCAGTAAAGAAAATGAAATCTAAATGATAATGACACTGCCCATCTTATTTTTAGGCACAGTCTCCTTAAAGACCCAGTGCAGTAAACATTAAGTTTTTCATGTGTTTATATCATATCGCACAACAGCTGATGAAACTACACTGTAAAAGTGTGACAACATTTGATCAGTGTTATTTCCTTATAGTTGCTGATTGAAAATCAAATCTACACAGGAACTTCTAAACAACAGGTTTGGATGGGCGGGAGTTTCGGCTTTCCATGGTGACATCACCAAACATGCTGTAAATTAGTTAATAGACCAATAAGAAAGAGAGTTCTAAACCTCTCTGCCAATAACAGTTGGTTTTCAGTTTTCCCCTCCCCACTCAGACCACTCCCAGACAGTCTTTGCAACATTTTAGCTTGACAAATAGTTTTTTTGTTGCCCAAAAGTGATTTTTTTGCACATTTTAATGGAATCTATTACAGAAACCACGTTTCCATCCGCAGTTGTTATGCGAATAAAGTCATACCGTATAAAAGAAAATCACAACAGCTGTTTTGGTACAATTTTACAAATGGCGACAGATCATTTTTTTCGTTCGACATGGAGGGATCGTTTTGTATCGGTAAGATTAATTATGCCAGAAATGGTGGTGGAAACGCCTTTCTGTGCAAATATTGATATAATAACCATCATATGAAAGTAAACTTGGAGTCATGCGATGTTATGGTGTTTGGTCCTCTCACTACCATACAGTTTATTAGGCTACAGAGGAAATAAGTTATGACGAACTTCACAAGTTATGACGAACTGCACTGAGATATTGATGCTCCTTTCCAGCAAATATCGAGGGTTTTATTCTGGTGACATAATGATTGATGCTTGACTGCCATTTGACAAATACAAATATTTTCCATAATAATCTCATCATGTAGGTAGCCTACTTACACTGTATCTGCCAGCTGTTGGCTAGAGAGCACGTGCCAAGACCAGAGTGGACACATTGAACTTTAGATTTTTATTTGGGTTTATGAAAACTTATGTGAAAAAGTACATTTTGTGTACACAATGTCAGTGCTTCCCAACCCTTGTCCTCCAGTTCCCCCAACAGTAAACAGGACTGGTCCTCCAGTTCCCCCAACAGTAAACAGGACTGGTCCTCCAGTTCCCCCAACAGTAAACAGGACTGGTCCTCCAGTTCCCCCAACAGTAAACAGGACTGGTCTTCCAGTACCCACAACAGTAAACAGGACTGGTCCTCCAGTTCCCCCAACAGTAAACAGGACTGGTCTTCCAGTTCCCCCAACAGTAAACAGGACTGGTCCTCCAGTTCCCCCAACAGTAAACAGGACTGGTCCTCCAGTTCTCCCCCAACAGTAAACAGGACTGGTCTTCCAGTACCCCCAACAGTAAACAGGACCAGTCTTCCAGTACCCCCAACAATATACATTTTTATTGTAACCCTGGACCCGCACACCGGTTTCTGCTTGTCAGCTAATCATCAAGCCTTAATGAGTTGAATGAGGTGTGTTTGTCCAGGGCTACAAGCTTCCAGTTGAAGAGATTGAACGGGATCTTAAACACTTACAAATTCGTAACATACCATATGAATTGCAGAAAGAAAATTAAAATTCAAGACGTAACATATCACACGAAATGGGTGACGTTGTACACAATTGTGCACAATTTTCAGGAACCCGTTTTGGCTCGTGAGCACGACTTTCAAAACTACAGTCTGATATGATACAAAGCCTTTATAGCATCTCTTTAACTGTGAATCAGGAAGTATTAAGTAAGTGCCATCAGGCTAACTGAGTCTACAAAGGGCAGTTGACTTGAGCCGAGTCAGTAAGGGAGGCAGTAGAATGTCAGTATAAACAGATCTGGTGTGGGTGTGGCCCAAGCCACCTAGTGAAGGACAAGAAGAACAGGCACAGAAGTCTGGTTGCAGAAAGTCAAGTGAAGGAGGGATGAAAGCATGAATGGATGGATGGATTGGATGAAAGCATGGATGGATGATTATGAAAAAGGGACGGGGGGCCCTGGTTCGGTTAGTTGGGATGGTGAGGGTCAGGGTGGATCGGGTAAGAGGTCAGAGGTTAAGGTTAAAGGTCATCAGTGGAAGTCTGGTTTGTGAGGGAAGGTACATCCTGTGTGTCTGATGGTGACGTTGGCAGCGTAGTGTCCTGCTTTCACACATTGTTCCAATGTCTTATCCTGGACCAACTCTGACAAGAATCCTCCTACAAAGGCATCACCGGCTCCATTTGTGTCCACAATGTCCTTCTGCTCAATCTGCAGAACTTGGAACGTCTCCAACTTGTCACCTCCTTTGGTCATGATGGTTTCGTCCTTCCCCTGAGTAAAGACAACGATTCTCAGTCTCTTCTTGTTGACTTTGGGCAGAGTCTGGGCCTTCCTAGCAATCTCCTTAATGTCCTCTGTCTCAAAGCCTTGCTCTTTTGAAAACGTGGCTGCCTCCGTCTCATTGCCGAACAGCACGTCTACGTAGGGCATGACCTCCATGAGGGCATCTTTGAAGTACTGGCAGATGAAGGGAGCAGAGAGGTTCAGAGTGAACAGCTTGTTGTTCTCAGATGCGTGTTTGGCTACTTTCAGTATGGACTCCAGAGACACCGTCAGGAAGAAGCCAGCGATATAAAAGACTTTGGCTTTCTCCACCAGTTTCCAGTTCTCCTTCAAGTCCAGATGTTTGTCCTTCTTATAATAGTTAGCTGCTGCTAGATTAGCTACCATAGACCTGTTGTCCCCGGTGATGCACACGGCGCAGGTCCCTGTAGGCTCTTCTGTCTGCTCATAGTAGTGGGCGTCCACGTGGACCTCCTCTGCCTTCTGCTTCAGAATCTCCCCAAACTTGTCCTCCCCGATACAGCCGAAGAACGTACACACCTTCTGGGGCTCCTGGATCATCCACTGGGCTACCTTTATAGAGTTCTGAGTAGATCCTCCGGCATGATACTCTACTTTAAACTTGAAAATCTCTTCAAACAATGCTTTGTGCTTGTCCTCCGCCAGAATCTGGTCGTTGGCCTTCAAACCGTACTTCTCCAGGAAGTCCTTGTCCACAACGGCTGAGATGTCTAGAAGGGGGTTCCCCATCCCGAACAGAGAATTAGGGCTGAGTTTGGTCAGGGTTTTCCTCTCTGGAGTTTTCCTCTTAGGAGTTTTCCTCTCTGGAATGTTCCTCTTAGGAGTTTTCCTCTCTGGAATTTTCCTCTTAGGAGTTTTCCTCTCTGGAATTTTCCTCTTAGGAGTTTTCCTCTCTGGAATTTTCCTCTTAGGAGTTTTCCTCTCTGGAGTTTTCCTCTTAGGAGTTTTCCTCTCTGGAATTTTCCTCTTAGGAGTTTTCCTCTCTGGAGTTTTCCTCTCTGGAGTTTTCCTCTCTGGAATTTTCCTCTTAGGAGTTTTCCTCTCTGGAATTTTCCTCTCTGAAGTTTTCCTCTCTGGAGTTTTCCTCTCTGGAGTTTTCCCCTCTGGAGTTATCCCCTCTGGGGTTTTCTTAATTTTCTTGGCTCTTGACGCCATGGTTCTGAAGGAGCACACTGCAACCTCCTTGAGGAAAGATAGGGATATCAAAAGATTGTAACATTATTATTGAGTATATGTTGTAGAATATTATCTCAGTGCATATAGAAAGTCACACATGATCTGTGAATAGATTCCACATCTCTTGTACCCAAATGCAAAATATTACAGGCATTATTTATTTAACAGCCAAAGTCAGCAAAAAAAGGAATTTCATACTTTTTTCAAAGTGTAATTGTTCTCAGTCACATTCTCCCATTTTTGTATTCAACCCAATTTGAATGATTTATAATTTTCCAGCAAAATAATTTATCAACCTTTTTTAGTTGTTTTGGAGGGGATCAATCTCTGTAATGACCTTGTGTTGTAAATGATCTTCGACCGGACTGCCTTTTTGTAATCCTAAAAACACTCTACTTTACCGGCGTCATCCAATATGGACCAAACACACACAACACAACCAATATCTACATGTGTGAGCCCTCTGTTCTTATTCTTTTGATTCCTTTATTTCCATTCTCTCTTGTTTTTCTGTGTATATCTTTCTCTCTCCGTTAGCCACCTTTTGAAATGATTCTTGCTTGCTCCTTTATATTTTCCAGTGACCGAGTACGAGCCAGAAGCGTGGTTTGGCCTCTGTCCGCTCACCTTCGATGAGCAGATCTATGTACTCTGCATTGGAGAGTGGGTTGGGCTTCGAATCGATCTCTTTCAGTCTGGCTAAATACTTTGCTGATTCCTCAATAAGAGACAATACTACATCCTACAGATCTTCCTACTCCTTTTCTAGATTTGCGATTAACTGCTTCTACCCCCAAGCCATAAGACTCCTGAACAGCTAATCAAAGGGCTACCCAGACCCCTCTTTTATGCTGCAGCTACTCTCTGTTTATTATCTATGCATAGTCACTTTAACTCTACCTACTTGTACATATTGCTATTGTTATTTTACTGCTGCTGTTTAATTATTTGTTACTTTTATTTTTTGTATTTTTTTTACTATAAACATTTTTCTTAACTTCTTAAAGTATTGTTGGTTAAGGGCTTGTAAGTAAGCATTTCACTGTAAGCATTTCACCTGTTTCACCTGTTGTATTCATGTGACATCTTAGCCTTTGCAGCATTCTGGTACTTTTCTTTCATGTCATCCACTGTCTGCTTTTCTCTAAAAGTTGTATAGTCCCATTTGTACTTCTGAATCCACTCATATTTCCCTGAACGTACTGTGCAGAGTCTGTCGGTCATTGCCCAGCAGTCTTTCTTGTCATCATCATTTGGTATGTAACAGGGGTACAGACCGCAGTCTAGGCAGTTACTGTACAGCATTAATTCCTTTAGAAGTAGACAAGGCTTTAATTATCTATCTATCTATTTATATATATATACAGTTGAAGTCGGAAGTTTACATACACTTAGGTTGGAGTCATTAAAACTTGTTTTTCAACCACTCCGCAAATTTCTTGTTAACAAACTATAGTTTTGGCAAGTCGGTTAGAACATCTACTTTGTGCATGACACAAGTATGTTTTCCAACAATTGTTTACAGACAGATTATTTCACTTATAGTTGTCACAGGCGTCGAAAGGATTAGACCAAGGTGCAGCGTGTATAGTGCTCATCTTAGGATTTTAATGAACGCACTCAAACAACAAAATAATAGACGCCCAACAGTTCTGTCAGGTACAATCACTAAATGGAAAATAAACACCCACAAAACCCAAAGAAAAACAGGCTGCCAAAGTATGGCTTCCATTCAGAGACAACGAAAGACACCTGCCTCTGATTGGAAACTATACTCGGCCACACATGGAAAATGAAACATAGAAACAGAAAACTAGAACAAATGCCCCTAGAAACAAACCAACCCCAAAACACACAAAACAATCCCCCTGCCACGCCCTGACCATTCTACTATGGCAAATGACCCTTTTCACTGGTCAGGACGTGACAATAATTCACTGTATCACAATTCCAATGGGTCAGAAGTTTACATACACTAAGTTGACTGTGCCTTTAAAATGCTTGGAAAATTCCAGGAAATTATGTCATGGATTTAGAAGCTTCTGATTGATGTAATTGACATAATTTGAGTCAATTGGAGGTGTACCTGTGGATGTATTTCAAGGCCTATCTTCAAACTCAGTGTCTCTTTACTTGACATCATGGGAAAATCAAAAGAAATCAGCTAAGACCTCAGAAAAACAATTGTAGACCTCCACAAGTCTGGTCCAACGCCTGAAGGTACCATGTTCATCTGTACAAACAATAGTACGCAAGTATAAACACCATGGGACCACGCAGTCGTCATACCGCTCAGGAAGGAGACGCGTTCTGTCTCCTAGAGATGAACGTACTTTGGTGAAAAAAGTGCAAATCAATCCCAGAACAACAGCAAAGGACCTTGTGAAGATGCTGGAGGAAACAGGTACAAAAGTATCTATATCCACAGTAAAACGAGTCCTATATCAACATAACCTGAAAGTCCGCTCAGCAAGGAAGAAACCACTGCTCTAAAACCGCCATAAAAAAGCCAGACTACGGTTTGCAACTGCACATGGGGACAAAGATTGTACTTTTTGGAGAAATGTCCTCTGGTCTGATGAAACAAAAATAGAACTGTTTGGCCATAATGACCACCGTTATGTTTGGAGGAAAAATGGGGAGCTTTGCAAGCCAAAGAACACCATCCCAACCATGAAGCACGGGGATGGTAGCATCATGTTGTGGGGGTGCATTGCTGCAGGAGGGACTGGTGCACTTCACAAAATAGATGCCATCATGAGGATGGAAAATTATGTGGATATATTGAAGCAACATCTCAAGACATCAGTCAGGAAGATAAAGCTTGTTCGCAAATGGGTCTTCCAAATGGATAATGACCCAAAGCATACTTTCAAAGTTGTGGCAAAATGGCCTAAGGACAGCAAAGTCAAGGTATTGGAGTGGCCATCACAAAGCCCTGACCTCAATCCTATAGAAAATTTGTGGGCAGAATTGAAAAAGCTTGTGCGAGCAAGTAGGCCTACAAACCTGATTCAGTTACACCAGTTCTGTCAGGAGGAAAGGGCCAAACTTCACCCAACTTATTGTGGGAAGCTTGTGGAAGGCTACCTGAAACGTTTGACCCAAGTTAAACAACTTAAAGGCAATGCTACCAAATACTAATTGAATGTATGTAAACTTCTGACCCACTGGGAATGTGATGAAAGAAATAACTGAAATAAATTATTCTCTCTACTATTATTCTGACATTTCACATTCTTAAAATAAATTGGTGATCCTAACTGACCTAAAACAGGGATTTTTTTACTAGGATTAAAAGTCAGGAATTGTGAGTTTAAATGTTTTTGGCTAAGGTGTATGTAAACTTTTGACTTCTATATATATATAAATCTTTCCAGCGCTCTCCCTTTCAATAACCCCTCAGTGTGAAAGGGAACAACGCCATACTCTTATCCAGTGGAAACGTCATAAAATAGGCCTGTCTGATTACTTCTTATCCCTTGTGCAAATAACCTACAGCTGTGTCTGTCCAGAGCTCACTGGCTTAGGAAACTCTGAAGGCCCAGAATATTTTACACAATGTTGCAAGGAGCTTCAGGCAGACCCAAGTTAATAGTTGACACATTTTTTAAAGTTTGTTGCAGATAGGCCATGCGCTACCAATTGTGTAGCTCAGTTGGTAGAGCATGGCACCTGGATTGTGGGTTCAATTCCCAAGGGGGAAGAGTATGAAAAAAGTATACAAATGTATGCCCTCACTACTGTAAGTTGCTCTAGGCAATAGTGTCTGGTAAATGTAGCCGATGTATAGATTATTTATTTTTATCAGGATATTTTCTACCTGCAGGCTGCAATGTTTTTATTTGTTGGCTTTATGGTCTATTTTCACATCGTTGGCAATGGCAATAGAAGTTACTTCTTAGGTTTGTATCATATTATTCAATGATTTTGCGATACCTTATTATAAATTAAATGAAACTTTTCCATGAAAATGTGCATATGAAAATCATAACTGGCACGAAGATCGGTAGAAATGGTGAGATAAATTGGCAGGCCGACTCGCCCTTTAACCTATTACCTGCAACTTCAGGAGAGTAATGGCAGAATCTGAGAAAGCCAGTAGAAGAGGGCGGAGATCACCAAGACAGATTACGTTTTTTCTTCTTCTAGTTAACTAGATCTCTGGCTCCGTCTTAACTAATGTGTGTCTTATTTCATTAAACAGTGAGCTTAAAGCATCAGACAAGCTCAATGCATATATAGTTGATTTTCTTAAAACAAAGGTTGTCTCTATATATGGAAAAATACACGTTTCGATTGGTCGAAAGAACAGACTACTTTTGGTCGCCAATATTTTTTTTAGTCTTGGACAGCCCTACTGTTATTTTTGCTATGATTTAATTAACTTATTTCAGTAATTTGAGTGTTTTTTGTATAGTTGTCTAGTGTTGGTGGGGCATATTATCCAGTTTTAATGTTATTCCTGAATGATAAATATAATAGTGTATTTTTAACAGAGCTGAGATTTACTTTGAAGTGCAAAGTGTAGGAATTAATACAGGTATGATGTAGACTGACATAGTGGCATTGCAGGAGGATTGGAATTCCTTCAACCAAGAGGTTGTTAGTTCAAATCCCAGGTGAGGAGATGAAGTGTGAACAATGCATAAAAAGTTAGCATTTGCAAACAGTGGCAAGGTAAACCAGAACATGGCCTGCTGTCATACCTTGTCCATAGACTACTTACAGGGTAAGGAAATCAATTTGGATGAAATAACACTTTAATCAAACATACGGTATATCTGTATCTGTACTTAAGAACAAACACCTTCACAAGGCATAAATAATATTTATATCATGAATAATGATAAAGTTGATTGGTACTCACCAGCGTTCTGTTCCTGAGCTATAGCGTTAGTAGAATGAATGATGAGTCTACTGAAGGATGAGAATGTGTGCTCTGTCTTTTATACCATCTTTCTGAAACAGGGAGACAACCCTCTTCTACCTATGCAACAGCTCCGTTGACGTTGGCTCACATGCTTCAAAAGCATGGATGATAACCAGGATGATAGTGGCGAGTGATTACTAAGACATGTAGTTTCGTTTTTGCAGGGTCAATACTAGTAAATGGGCCGACTTGCTAGTCGTTATGCTTTTCTTGCTATATAAGCCAGGTTGAAGGTCGCTGAATCATACAAATTACACAAGTTAATTGGGGCCACTTGGCACACGTCTACAGGTAGAGGAAACAAAGGACTGATGAGTGTGGTGGTGAGGGCGGGGGGTCTTATATGGCTTGGTAAATCAGTTTGAAGGCCACATTGTGAGCAGCACAACATAATTAACATAATTTACGAAACAAACATATGAAGATTTGAAGAAGACTATTTATTTAGCATTCCCCAATTTTTCAGCAGCCACCCAGTACCACAGACACCACCCAGGTACCACAGACACCACCCAGTACCACAGACACCACCCAGTACCACAGACACCATCCAGTACCACAGACACCACCCAGGTACCACATACACCACCCAGTACCACAGACACCATCCAGTACCACAGACACCACCCAGTATCACAGCCACCACCCAGGTACCACAGACACCACCCAGTACCACAGACACCACCCAGTACCACAGACACCACCCAGTATCACAGACACCATCCAGTACCACAGACACCATCCAGTACCACAGACACCATCCAGTACCACAGACACCACCCAGTACCACAGACACCACCCAGGTACCACATACACCACCCAGTACCACAGACACCACCCAGTACCACAGCCACCACCCAGGTACCACAGTCACCACCCAGTATCACAGACACCATCCAGTACCACAGACACCATCCAGTACCACAGACATCACCAAGCACCACAGACACCACCCAGTACCACAGACACCACCCAGTACCACAGACACCACCCAGTACCACAGACACCATCCAGTGCCACAGACATCACCAAGCACCACAGACACCACCCAGTACCACAGACACCAGCTCTAACACCCTTCACCTGTCTAATCCCGGGGGCTTTTGCCTGATGCAGTGTTCAATGTTCCGTGCCAGCAAATGAACGCTACATTAGTAGGATACAAACCGATCATTAACGTGAAAGATAACCTTAATTAAAGAGAAAAAATACTGAGTAACTTGCAAAATCAGAATGGAATATAGAATAAATTATTGTTGACTTGGTTAGAACAAAAATGTGTTTTTCTGCCTTCGAAAATGTGTCTTCTATGTTGTGAGCAACAGGGTCAGCCGCTGAATGGAGAGCTATTTTTGGGGTTAAGTACCTTGCTCAAGGGCACAACGGTAGTGGATGGTGGTAATAACCTGACACCAGCAGCCCTCCAGTAGCCAGTTCAGTCAGGGGTTGGGAAATAGGAATACAGTAGTAGGCTACAACAAAATGTAGTTTAAGAGGGAGTATCACTCTCAACCAGCATGACCACCACATGACAATCTAGTTGCTGCAAGCCTTCCCCTCCCTCAGAAACACACCATGAAATTGAAAAAAAACAAGTCTTTCAAGTTGATGACAGTTGGCCTGACAGTTGGCCTGTTGTTCGAAGAAGGTAGGGCAGGACTTTGGCACATGGTGCAATTAAGTTTTGTTTATTGGAGCTCTCCTTTTTTTCCATAAATCAGATGACTATAGCAGGTGGAGACTCCTTTACCCTGATTAGTTTGTGACTGAACAATACAATTCTAATCTGCCAAGGCCACTATTGGCCCAATCCCAGACCTCAGATGTTTTTATCCAAAGCGACTTACAGTAAGCAGTATGTGTGCATACATTTTAATATGGGTGGCCCCAGCAAGTAAACCCACAACCCTGGTGTTGCAAGATGCCATGCTCTACCAACAAATTAGAATACTACTAAATAAAGGTCAAAAGTTCCAGGATGTTGTCTGTCTGCCATCCAGCACACCACTGCACCTTCACTGGCCAGTCATCCCAACCCTAACCTGAGAACACCACTCCCTGCATCCCTGCACCATGAAAGCCAGGGCCTCAGGTGGAGGCAGGAGTACTCTCACATACAGTACACAAGGGGAGCAATATTGAACCCATATATTTTGAACTGCATTAAAAAAGTAGTACCAATGGTGTTTCAATGGGTGAGCATGCCTTTTGGCAACATTTGGGCTGCAATACCACCTTGATACAGTACATTGGGGCTTCTGTTCTTTAGATATTTCCTCAAACCAGATATATGGAATTGCCAAAATATTTAAATATTTTAAAAAATGTATGTATGTATATATATATATATATATATATATATATATATATATATATATATATATATATATATATATATTTGTTTAAATACACAACAAATATATATAAATTAGAAAAAATACGATAATAAAAAAAAATACGATAATAAAAAAAAATACAATAATTAAAAAAAATACTAGAACAAAATAAAATAATAGTAATCAAAATAACAACAAAAAACTAAATACTAACAAAAAAATTAAAAATATATATATTGGGAATTGCATTCAGACACTAGTTGTGAATGTGCACTAGATGGCATAATTGGTCCTGAAATAAATCTCCTCTTAAACAATATTCATTCCCAGTGCAATAAGAAAATAACATTGGTATTATGTTTAAGGGTCAAGCCAATATAGTTTCCATGCAGTATTGCTGTCTACTATGACCAGTCTGGCCACACAGAATGGAGAAGCTTTGGTGTGTCATGTGTGATGTAGTACACACACGATAGTGTTCATGAACCCAGATCAACTAATCACTTAGTTAAAAGATCTTCTGAAATCCCAGTGCAGAATACTATCATGAGCTACACATGTAACTCAAACTATTATGGAAATTGAGGATTTTCATGTCAATTAAAGATCTTTTGCAGAACTCATTTTAGGATGACAACATCACGGCCCCTTAATCCCAATGGGCCCGTTTTCACAAAGACTCTCAGAGTACTGTAGGAGTGCTGATCTAGGATCCGTTTTCTCTTCTAATTCATAATGAATTGTATATTTTTATTTAACTAGGCAAGTCAGTTATGAACTAATTCTTATTTACAATGACGGCCTACCAAAAGGCCTCCTGCTGGGAAAGGGGCTGGGATTCAAAATAAAAATAAATTCAATAAAAATACAGGACAAAACACACATCACAAGAGAAACAGCACAACACTATATAAGGAGAGACCTAAAACAACAGCATAGCATGGCAGCAACACATGACAACACAGCATGGTAACAACACAACATGACAACATGGTAGCAACACAACATGGCAGCAACACAACATGGTAACAACACAACATGGTAGCAACACAACATGGTAGCAACACAACATGGTAACAACACAACATGGCAGCAACACAACATGGTAGCAACACAACATGGTAACAACACAACATGACAACATGGTAGCAACACAACATGGTAGCAACACAACATGGTAACAACACAACATGGTAGCAACACAACATGACAACATGGTAGCAACACAACATGGTAGCAACACAACATAACAACATAGTAGCAACACAACATGGTAGCAACACAACATGGTAACAACACAACATGGTAGAAACACAACATGACAACATGGTAGCAACACAACATGGTAGCAACACAACATGACAACATAGTAGCAACACAACATGGTAGCAACACAACATGACAACATGGTAGCAACACAACATGGTAGCAACACAACATGACAACATGGTAGCAACACAACATGGTAGCAACACAACATAACAACATAGTAGCAGCACAACATGGTAGCAACACAACATAACAACATAGTAGCAGCACAAAACAGGGTACAAACATTGTTGGTCACAGACAACAGCACAAAGGGCAAGAAGGTAGAGACAACAATACATCATGCAGAGCAGCCACAACTGTCAGTAAGTGTCCATGATTGAGTCTTTGAATGAAGAGGTTGAGATAAAACTGTCCAGTTTGAGTGTTTGTTGCAGCTCGTTCTAGTCGCTAGCTGCAGCGAACTGAAAAGAGGAGCGACCCAGGGATGTGTGTGCTTTGGGGACTTTTAACAGAATGTGACTAGCAGAACGGGTGTTTTATGTGGAGGATGAGGGCTGCAGTAGATATCTCAGATAGGGGGGAGTGAGGCAAAAGAGGGTTTTATGACCAGCGGGTCTTGCGACGGGTATACAGAGATGACCAGTTTACAGATGAGTATAGAGTGCAGTGATGTGTCGTATAAGAAGCATTGGTGGCAAATCTGATGGCCGAATGGTAAAGAACATCTAGCCGCTCGAGAGCTTCCTTACCTGCCAATCTATAAATTACGTCTCCGTAATCTAGCATGGGTAGGATGGTCATCTGAATCAGGGTTAGTTTGGCAGCTAGGGTAAAAGAGGAGCGATTATGAAACCAAATCTAGATTTAGCATTAGCCTGCAGCTTTGATATGTGCTGAGAGAAGGACAGTGTACCGTCTAGCCATACTCCCAAGTACTTGTATGAGGTGACTACCTCAAGCTCTAAACCCTCAGAGGTAGTAATCACACCGGTAGGGAGAGGGGTATTCTTCTTACCAAACCACATTACCTTTGTTTTTGAGGTGTTCAAGGTTAAGGGCAGAGAAAGCTTGTTGGACACTAAGAGAGCTTTGTTGTAGAGTGTTTTACACTAAATCCAGGGAGAGGCCAGTTGAGTATAAGACTGTATTATCTGCATATAAATGGATGAGAGAGCTTCCTATTGCCTGAGCTATGTTGTTGATGTAAATTGAGAAGAGCTTGGGGCCTAGGATCGAGCCTTGGGGTACACCTTTGGTGACAGGCAGTGGCTGAGACAGCAGATGTTCTGACTTTATACACTGCACTCTTTCAGGAAGGTAGTTAGCAAACCATGCCAAAGACCCCTCAGAGACACCAATACTCCTTAGCCGGCCCACAAGAATGCAATGGTTTACTGTATTTGGCCAAGTCATAAAAATAGCAGCACAACATAGAATCAAGGGCAATGGTGACATCATTGAGGACCTTTAAGGTTGCAGTGACACATCTGAGCGGAAACCAGATTGCATACCAGAGAGTATACTATAGACATCAAGAAAGCCAGTCAGTTGATTATTGAAAAGTTTGTCCAACACTTTTGATAAACAGTGCAAAATAGAAATATGGCTATAACAGTTATGATCAGCTTGATCTCCCCCTTTAAATAAAGGACAAACCGTGGCTGCCTTCCAAGCAATGGGAACCTCCCCAGAGAGGAGAGACAGGTTAAAAAGGTCAGAGACAGGCTTGGTGATGATAGGGTCAGCAACGTTAAAGAAAGTATCTTAACCATCTGACCCAGATGGGGTCAAGTTTAAGGAGCTCCTTTAGCACCTCGGACTCAATGACCGCCTGCAGGGAGAAACTTTGTAGCGGGGCAGGGGAAAAAGAGGCTGTTGGACAGGCAAGGAGGCATGGCTGAGTCAAATAGGAATCCTGACTGATTGCTGATTGCCTGCAATGACAACAAGCTCAGTCCGATGATGCTGTGACACACCGCCCCAGACAATTACGGACCCTCCACCTCCAAATCGATCCCGCTCCAGAGTACAGGCCTCGGTGTAACGCTCATTCCTTCGACGATAAACGCACATCTGACCATCACCCCTGGTGAGACAAAACCGCGACTCGTCAGTGAAGAGCAGTCCTCATGCTTCCTTGCAGCATGCCTAAGGCATGTTCACGCAGATGAGCAGGGACCCTGGGCATCTTTCTTTTGGTGTTTTTCAGA
Organism: Salmo trutta; assembly: GCF_901001165.1. NCBI lineage: Eukaryota > Metazoa > Chordata > Actinopteri > Salmoniformes > Salmonidae > Salmo > Salmo trutta. The sequence goes on from NC_042958.1 coordinate 46,557,582, forward strand.
GTTAGTAGAAAGGTCTCTTTAGTGTCCTAAGTTTTTATAACTATGACCTTAATTGCCTACTGTCTGTAAGCTGTTAGTATCTTAACGACTGTTCCACAGGTGCATGTTCATTCATTGTTTATGGTTCATTGAACAAGCATGGGAAACAGTGTTTAAACCCTTTACAATGAAGATCTGTGAAGTTATTTGGATTTTTACAAATTATCTTTGAAAGACAGGGTCCTGAAAAAGGGACGTTCCTTTTTTTGCTGAGTTTAGGTTGCCTAGCCACCCTGAGTTTTCTAAATAAAGCAAATTTAATCAAATTCACATTTTCCTCTTAACACAAAAAAATAAGCCTATTTTAGGCTATAAATACATGATGTTACTGCTTCGTTTCCCCTAGCCAGAGGGGACCAGAGTGCATAGGCTTCTCTAGGTTCTCTGCAGCTGTGGTTGTATTCATTAGGCTACAGTTGATCAGACTGAAGCACAGATTAATTGTGCACGAGTTGACAAACCATGAAGTGAATAAAAACTGTTAGGGCAAATGCCAGCTCACCCTGCTGTACAATAGATGGAAATAAATCTCCACATAATGCTACAAATTAAGAAACATATGCTACAAATGATAAACGCAACGTTTGCTAAAAATGAAGAAACGTAAAGCATGCTACAAATGAAGAAACGTAACGTATGCTACAAATGAAGAAACGTAACGTTTGCTACAAATTAAGAAATGTAACGTATGCTACAAATGAAGAAACGTAATGTATGCTACAAATGAAGGAATGTAACGTATACTACAAATGATAAATGTAATGTATGCTACAAATGATAAACGTAACATATTCTACAAATGATAAACGTAATGTGTGCTACAAATGAAGACACGTAACATATGCTACAAATGATAAACGTAATGTATGCTACAAATGATAAACGTAATGTATGCTACAAATGATAAACGTAATGTATGCTACAATTGATAAACGCAACGTATTCTACAAATGAAGAAACATAGTGTATGCTACAAATGATTAATGCAAAGTATGCTACAAATGAAGAAACGTAACGTGTGCTACAAATGAATAAACGTATGCTACAAATGATAAACGTATGCTACAAATGAAGAAATGTATGCTACAAATGAAGAAATGTATGCTACAAATGAAGAAACGTATGCTACAAATGAAGAAACGTATGCTACAAATGACGAAACGTATGCTACAAATGAAGAAACGTATGCTACAAATGATAAACGTATGCTACAAATGAAGAAACGTATGCTACAAATGAAGAAACGTATGCTACAAATGTAGAAACGTAACGTATGCTACAATTGAAGAAATGTATGCTACAAATGATAAACGTAACGTGTGCTACAAATGAAGAAACGTATGCTACAAATGAAGAAATGTATGCTACAAATGAAGAAACATATGCTACAAATTAAGAAACATATGCTACAAATGATAAACATGTGCTACAAATGATAAACGGATGCTACAAATGAAGAAACGTATGCCACAAATGAAGAAACGTATGCTACAAATGAAGAAACATATGCTACAAATGAAGAAATGTATGCTACAAATGAAGAAATGTATGTATGCTACAAATGAAGAAACTAAATCTATGGCCAAACCCTACTGTACCTCAGAGCATGGAGAAGCGGGGGGGAATACTGATCTCAAATGTATTTGTATTTGTGTCTAAGAGAGTCCAATGCTGTCTGTGTCCAGATAAGGTCTCGCCTGCGCAGGTCACTATTGATTAAAGCCTGGGTGGATGATTAGCAGTTTTCTCGACTACAAGAGCAGATTTTTCTACAACACTAGTCTTTTCTTTTGTCCACTCTGGTCTCCCAGGGCCTGGCTGTCCTCTAGTCCACTCTGGTCTCCCAGGGCCTGGCTGTCCTCTAGTCCACTCTGGTCTCCCAGGGCCTGGCTGTCCTCTAGTCCACTCTGGTCTCCCAGGGCCTGGCTGTCCTCTAGTCCACTCTGGTCTCCCAGGGCCTGGCTGTCCTCTAGTCCACTCTGGTCTCCCAGGGCCTGGCTGTCCTCTAGTCCAATCTGGACTCCCAGGGCCTGGCTGTCCTCTAGTCCACTCTGGTCTCCCAGAGCCTGGCTGTCCTCTAGTCCAATCTGGACTCCTAGGGCCTGGCTGTCCTCTAGTCCACTCTGGTCTCCCAGGGCCTGGCTGTCCTTTAGTCCACTCTGGTCTCCCAGGGCCTGGCTGTCCTCTAGTCCACTCTGGATTCCCAGGGCCTGGCTGTCCTCTACTCCAATCTGGATTCCCAGAGCCTGGCTGTCCTCTAGTCCAATCTGGACTCCCAGGGCCTGGCTGTCCTCTAGTCCACTCTGGTCTCCCAGGGCCTGGCTGTCCTCTAGTCCACTCTGGTCTCCCAGGGCTTGGCTGTCCTCTAGTCCACTCTGGTCTCCCAGGGCCTGGCTGTCCTCTAGTCCACTCTGGTCTCCCAGGGCCTGGCTGTCCTCTAGTCCACTCTGGTCTCCCAGGGCCTGGCTGTCCTCTACTCCAATCTGGACTCCCAGGGCCTGGCTGTCCTCTAGTCCACTCTGGTCTCCCAGGGCCTGGCTGTCCTCTAGTCCACTCTGGTCTCCCAGGGCCTGGCTGTCCTCTAGTCCACTCTGGATTCCCAGGGCCTGGCTGTCCTCTAGTCCACTCTGACAAAATGCAGGTTTATTTTTTCTCTACAAGGCGTTGTTGTTTAGAACGAATCTTCTATCTTTGTCTCATTAGATTGCATGTATAGGAGGATTATGTGTGTGTACATGGGATTACGCGCTAGGGCAGTGAAAATGACTTTAGGCTCTGCCTTCTGCCGTGAGTTTTTACATTGTAAACCCGTGCTTTCACGTCACAACAATATTCTACATCAATCGTTCTGTTGGAATTCAGCGTGCGGCCGCGGTTTCACATCTGCGCTTCTCTGTTGTTCACTCAGGTAGGATTGGATTTGAGCACAAACGCATACTTCAACAAGAATGGCTATCGCAGTCGTCAAGATCGGAATTTCATTGAAAATGCTACCAAATAACAGTGCCGTATTCTTCAAATCGGACGGTGGGAGATTTGGCCAAACCAGGACGATTAAATTGCTAACGGGGTCAAAGTACAAGATTGAAGTGGTTGTCAAACCTGGGGCTGCAGAGGCAACGTAAGTATGGTTGGGGGGAAATGTTTACAGGCGCCCGCGCATCAGGCAATATAATGTCTATCCACTTCAATAGGTTCAATTGTGACAATTTCTCTGTTGAGGAAATCAACATTCTGTCACTGTCCATCACTGCCTGTTTATGTTTTTGCTCCGTTTTTTTATACTAACTCAGTGTTTCACAGTGTGAAGAATATAATTCGGCACATTCTCTTGGCAAAGATCACAACCCGTGGATATTATGTCGCTGCTTTAATCTAATCTAATTTAATTTATAGGTTAATTAAATTGGTAATTGAGAACATTGATCAGACACAAGCCGTAGGAGGTTGTGTTTCGATGTTGGAGTAATGTGAGAGGGTGCGCGTTTAGAGTTCCCACTAACGTTAGATGGTCAAACTGCAGTCTAAATTGGCAAGGCCTATATCGTAGCCTACAAATGTATAAAAACAAGAATACGTTTTTCTGGACTTAATTTAAGCTAAGGGTTATGCATAAGGTTAAGAAGTTTGGTTAAGGTTAGGGTTTGGTTCAGGTTTGTGTCCGGTAGGTGCAGGGAGACAGAAGTCGCTGCCAGATTGTGTCAAATCCACTACCGATTCAATTCTAATTTTATTTGTCACATGCCGAATATGTGTAACGTTAAGATTTTACCAAGAAATGCTTACTTACGAGCCATTTCCAAACAATGCAGAGTTAATTAAAGTAAGAAAAATTGGCAAAACAAATGTTATGTAACAGTAACACAATAACATTACAATAACAAGGCGATATACAATGAGTACCAGTACCGAGTCAATGTGCAGGGGTACGAAGTAATTTAGTTAATTTAAGTAATATGTACATGCATGTAGGGGTGAAAGTGACTAGGCAATCAAGATAGATAATAAACAGATTAGCAGCCGTGTCAGTGTAGTATGTGTGAGTGCATGGGTATTGAGCCAGTGCAAGAGAGTCAGTACAACAACAAAAAAGTGGGTAATACGCAAATAGTCCAGGTGGCCATTTGATTAAATGTTCAGCAGTCTTATGGCTTGGAGGTAGAAGCTGTTTAGGAACCTTTAGGTCAAATACATGCCGTGCGGTACCGCTTGCCTTGCGGTAGCAGAGAGAACAGTCTATGACTTGGATGGCTTGAGTTTGACAATTGTTAGGGCGTTCCTTGCTACCCTCTTTAGCGCCTTACGGTCAGATGCCAAGCAGTTGCCATACCAAACGGTGATGCGGCCAGTCAAGAGGTTCAGCTGTAGTTTTTGAGGATCTGAGGGCCCATGCCATATCTTTTCAGCCTCTTGAGGGGGAATAGGTGTTCTCCTGCCCTCCACACAACTGTGTTGGTGTGTTTGGAGTGGACCATGATACAGTAGGTCCTTAGTGATGTGGACACCTAGGAACTCTCTCGACCCGCTCCACTACAGCCCCGTCGATGTGAATGGGGGTGTGCTCGGTCATCCGTTTCAGGTAGTCCCCGATCAGCTACTATATCTTGCTGACGTTGAGGAAGAGGTTGTTGTCCTTGCCTCCAGTTTTGTTTATTCCATGTGTAACTCTGTGTTGTTGTATGTGTCGAATTGCTATACTTTATCTTGGCCAGGTCGCAGTTGCAAATGAGAACTTGTTCTCAACTAGCCTACCTGGTTAAATAAAGGTGAAATTAAATTGAAAAAAAAAATTCAATTAGGCTTCCAGCATGTTTGACAGAGACCAGCATGGTTGAAGGCTAACTAGTTTTTTTGCGCAGTTTCTACAGTAGTTGGCTAAACATGCACTCAAATGTGTTTCTGTATTTGGTTTTTCATTCCTGTCTTTGTAATTTATCATTCCATTTATTATGGAATGATAAATTACACTGATCTATCTTTCACCTGTCTATCCACAGCCCTTCATCCATCCATTCCTTTGACTGATTCATCTACAAATAATAATGAGTAGTTACTTATGATGCAAGGTGATTTGTAGGTCAGTCATTCGGCAGTATCCTGCACTGTCGGCTACAATGTCAAACAACACCAGTGTCGCCAATCTCCCCCCCCCTTCGCCCAACCCCTGCCCAACCCCTGCCCCAGTCAAGTGATCACAAAAGTATTGTCTGTGATGTAACTGTTATGGTCCTGTCCTGTCCTCAGCACTATGAGTGTAGGCGGAGTCATCTTCCCCTTGGAGCAGAAGTCTAGAGACCCCCAGTCTGTAGTCTACACTGGCATCTACAACACAGAGGGCATGACTCACACCAAGAGTGGAGACAGACAAGCTGTACAGATCAGCTTGCAGGTAATAAAGGCAAATTATAACATGACGACAGGTATAGTCTTCCTGGGATTACAGACATAAAGTACTTTTACATGTTTTATTTTTATGAACAAGTAGACAAAACAATTGACCCTTCGCTAGGCCCCGCCCGCCTTGGTTACTGTTGCAACCTCAAACAACATTTTCCCAGAAAACCCAATTCCTCATTCAACTACTGGCGAAATCCCCTCACAGAGATCTCAAATTGTGTTTCTAATACACAATGAAATGAAACACAGACTACCTCTTGCTAATAAGGAAACTCTTGGATGTGTTGTGGTGGACTGTCATTACAATTACTTCACGGGAACCTAGTAAAAATATGTTTATAGTGTAGTTAGCCACTGAATGGCTCGCAATTCACCATGTCTGCATGTAGTCAAAGCTATAACCACTTTGGAGCTAATTAGTGCTCTCAAATCGTATCCTGCTGTCAACAGCAGATGGGAGTTGTATTCATAATATGCTAACTTAGCTAGCTAAAATAAATTTTGAGAAAACAAGTTATATTAAGTGGCTAGCTAGCTAGCGTTAGCAACGTTTGATGGTCAATGAGACAGAGCTAACCAGTTTATCTTGCAAACAATGTAACACAAGTATAATTTGGGATTAGAGAAATACTCTAACAGGCTCAGGAATGACAGTAACAAGTACTCCTGTTAGCAAGTACAGTAGAAAATAATTGAACAAACTGTTCAATTATTTAGCCATTTAAACATTTACTTTTTGAAGAAAACTCTGTTTTTGCTTTCGCCCTCATTGGCTTTCATGCGATTTAATTGTGAGCTTGTTATACATTGGAGCGCTGTGATTGGATGCCCAAAATTCTGGGGCGGGGCTTAGCAAAGGGTCAATTAACAAGTAGACAAAACAATTAACAAGTAGACAAGTTAATTCAGAGCAGTTCACCAGTCCCATTACAAATACCTTAAAACTTCAATGACTAGTTTGGGCATTTATTTGCTTAAATCACTGAACACATTTATTAGAGCTAAGCCAGCTTTTGCTCATTTGCATAGTTAATTGTTTAATTTCACCATTCTCTTCCGGCATTTTAAAATATTTTTTTTTCATTTCCTGCACTAATGTGTTATCATTACCCCACTGTTTCAAATTTTGTTTGTCTTAGTATGCCTCTATACTGGGAGGCTCATGCACATACCGATACTGTATGTCAATATCTGTTCTATGGGTGGGTGTGGGTGTAAGTGTGTCTGTGCATATGAATGGGAGTGTGCGGGAGGGTGAATATGACTATGTGTAGGAGGCCGGGAGTGAATGGATGTGTGGATGCATAGGGTATATGTTGCACTGCATGTGAATGAAGGAGAATGGATGAGTAAGTCGATGTATGAATTGGGTGTAAATGTGTCTGAGAAAAAGGGAGTAGGAGCTTCAAAGCCCTATAAAGGCATAGCGCCTAAAAGTACAAAAAAGTATTTGCTTTATGTTTTTTGTGTGTTCTCTGTTAAATGTTTGCTCAGCCTACATGTTCACATATTTTATATGTGTAATGTATACAATAACTTTGTATTTATACTATGACTCTTCCATATCCATGGGATGTCCACCGCCCTCATAAGACATAAGTCTGCTAAAATGTTTTATCTGGTTCTTCAATGACAGATGGAACAGACAAGGTTAACTTTGATTCTTTACAAATAAAGGCCAACAAAATCCAACTTATTACATGGAATGTGTACGGGCTTCATGATGGCAACAAAAAAAAGCATAAGGTTTTTGAACATTTAATTAGATTGTCAGCAGATGTGGTTTTCCTGCAAGAGCTACACCTCAAAAAAGGAGACATTGAAAATTTAAAGAGGAGCTGGGTTGGAGAGGCCTATACTGCCACCTACTGTAGTAACAGCAGAGGTGTAGGCATCCTGATAAATAAGAACACACCCTTTTCCCTTATATCCCAGCACACGGACCAAGAAGGACATGTTAAAATTTTTGATTGTACCTTAAATGGGGATAAATACACATTGATTTCATTGTATATCCCCCGCTGGGGTAAACCTGGTGTTTTATTTTTAGCTAGAATTCAAGCTATATTAGATCAAACCAAGACAATAACCATTTTTTTAGCTGGTGACCTAAATCAAGCATTTAGCAAGTTAAGTCAGACATAGCAATAAAAAAGGGAAATTCAAGGAGCTTCCAAAGAGACAGAAAAATATAATCTCTACAAATATTTTACAGGATACCTGGAGATTATTATTCCCAATGACAAAAGACTACCTCTTATTTCTCAAATTAAAAAAAGCTTTTTGAGAATTGACTACATTTTTATTTCCAAAAATGCACTCAACATTTTACTGGGTTCTTGTTATGTGAATTTCAGAATATGGAGCGCATCTTCAAGACTCAAAATGTATTAAATATGTGAATGAAAAAATAAACACCTTTACCATTACAAATTTAGACAGAGCGAAAAGCCAACCTCCGACATAATTTAGGATGCTTTTAAGGCATACATTAGGGGAATGATAAGCTCATACTTGGCAAAAGTTAAATCTGAGCCAACAACTACAGGTTAAACTCAAATATAGCATACTATTTAATGGCAAAAAATAAATACATGCCAAACCATTTATAATTTACAAGATAAGGATACAAGTGCTTTAATTAGGAACAACAAATCTATTAATAACAATTTTAAAAGCTTCTATGAAATCTATGACTCAGAATTAAGTAACAATTGGAATGATCCTGTAGCCTTCCTAGAATCATTAACCCTGTAGCAACTATCAGCTAAGTTCCCGTAAAAAAGAATGACAAAAAATGGAAATCGTCCAAAATGAAATATTAGCAACTGTTAAAACAAAGCACCAAGGATGGACGGCTTTCCCATTGAATTTTATTTGGGACAAAGTAGCGCCCTTATTTAATCAAATGACAACACACGTCAATCAATTCAGTGCTTCCGAGTTCCATGTATCAAACAGTTATTTCAGTTATATTAAAACCATGAAAATATGCAGAGTTTCTGCAGATTACAGACCCATACGTTTAATAAATTGCGACAATAAAATAATAACAAAACCCATAAGCAACAGAATGGTAAAAGTCTTACCAGTCTTGATACATAATAATCAAACAAGGTTTATTAAAAATAGACACTTACAAACAAATACAAATACATGTTTCAGTATAATACAATACGCTAAAGTACAAGATGTAGATTTATCAATAATTGCTGCTGATGCTGAAAAGGCTATCGTCCGGCTTGAGTGGCCTTTTTTATTTAACTTTGGAAGCATTTAACTTTCCAGCTGAAATAATACTTTTCATAAAAAATAATATATAAATATCCTAAAGCAAAAATATACACAAACAATACACTATCTGGTGAAATAGCTTTAGAAAAGGGCACGAGACAAGGATGTTCTCTCTCCCGCCTCCTGTTTGCCTTGGCAATTGAACCACTAGCAGAAAGAAATAGACAGCACCCAAACGTAACAGGTATCAGTATTGGTAAACATGAATATAAAATAAACTTATTTGCAGACGATATCCTGATATAATGAACTAATATTTAAAACTCAATGTCCCCCTTATTAAAAATAGTTTCGGAATACTCTAAAATCTCAGGATATAAAATGAACGTGGGAAAAAAACAAAAAAATGGCAATGGGAAAAAGAATAACTCATGATCCACAGCAATCCTTTAAGTGGACCATAACAAATATGAAATACTTAGGATGCTTAATAAGTGACAACAAACAAATATATAAAGATAACTTTATCCCATTACTCAACAATATGAAAGCAGATCTAATTAAATGGAACAATCTCCCCATAAATCTTACAGGTAGAATAAACCTCTTTAGAATGGCATGGCTCCCATTTATTTTTGCTAATGCCTATTACCTCACCAAAGACATTCTTTAAAAAAGTATATCCGGCCATAACAGACTTCATATGGGCAAATAAAATTCATAGAATAAATTGGAAATATGTCCCTAAATCTGAGTGTGGTTTTAACCTTCCAGATTTGGAATTGTATCAACTCGCCACCCAAGGCTTTTACTTGCAACATGTTGTTAAATGCACTAAAGAGGGACAATGGGTAATTATTGAAGATGCCGCTTGCTTTTCCCCAGAACATTTTCACGTGTCTGTTTTCAAAGGATGGAGCCACGAACTTGAACAACTTCATAGTTAAGAACGCTATAAAAATATGGAAGAAAGTAAAACAGATTCTACAAGAACCAGTATCACTCACTAAAAACACATCCCTATGGATTAATCCTTGGATAGCTTTTCAGAATCCACCGATAAATTGGCCCACATGGAAAACTAAATGCATAGAAACCGTAATTGACGTGATAATAGAAAATGTAATTATTTCCATGACAAGTTGTCTATTGTTTATGTCTATGCATGTTTTTGTTTATTGTAAAAAAACTACCTACATAAAACATTACAAAAAAATATAAAAAATATGCCTCTGTATCATATATCTGTATCATATAGCCTGGTCCCAGATAGGTTTGATATCTGCATCATCTAGCCTGGTCCCAGATCTGTCTGTGTGGTATAGCCAACTCCTATGGGCGTTGTCATGCCATGACCATAGGTGTTGGGGCAAGACAGCACAAACAGATCTGGAAACCAGGCTATGCATGATCTATATGAACACATTCACAACAATCCCTATAGCCCATTACACATATAGGATATTCATTATCAGCTGTCAACTGTTCATGATCCAAATCATGAGGAAAGCTCTGAAGCAGTGTGTCTGTTTATTATTATTATCATTATTATTATTATTATTATTTGTCTTTTCTTACTAGACATGACTTTGCTTATAGCTAGCTACTTTATTGAGTAAAAATGTACTAACTGTGACTGTGATAAGTGGTTCTCTCACCTAGTTACCTTAAGATGAATGTATTAAATGACTAACATGTCAATGTAAATGTATTATTTTTAGGGCTGTCGCACCTTCTTTAACCTCAATGTCAACTTGTTTTGACATCTCATTTGTTTTTTAGCTGTATAGATGATGTATTTTAGCTGTATAGATTATGTTTATTTTTTTAGCTGTATAGATTGTGTATTTTAGCTGTATAGATTATGTATTTCAGCTGTATAGATTATGTTTTTTATAGCTGTATTGATTATGTATTTTAACTGTATAGATGAGGTATTTTAGCTGTATAGATGATGTATTTCAGCTATATAGATTATGTTTTTTTTAGCTGTATTGATTATGTATTTTAACTGTATAGATGAGGTATTTTAGCTGTATAGATGAGGTATTTTAGCTGTATAGATGAGGTATTTTAGCTGTATAGATTATGTTTTTTTTTAGCTGTATAGATTATGTATTTTGGGATGTTTTCAGTGTATTTTGAACTCTTTCAGACAATTGCGAAGAGAAAAATGTGTGCACTAAAATGACAAAATGTTAACTTGAGTTAACTGATTAACTCTGACAGACCTAAATATTTCCCCTCCCAGTTCCCAGAGGTGGGCTCTTTTGAAGTGGTGTGGCAGGTGAAGTACTACAACTACAACAAGAGGGACCACTGCCAGGGGGGCAACAGTTTCAACAGCATCGAGTACGAGTGCAAACCCAACGAGACACGCAGCCTGATGTGGGTCAACAAGGAGCTGTTCGTCTGATGGACCAACCAACACAGACAGCACCAGGGTTGTGTTCATTAGGCACCAAAACGGAAGTTAACGTAGTGAAACTGGGCAGTACTACCTAAAATTACAAAAGCTGAAGAACATACGCACTTCCAGGTGCTTTCCGCAGGTGCTGGAGTTGTAGGCAAACTCAAGGAAAACAGAAAGGAAAACACCTCACCTGAAATTAGCCAATAAAAATGCCTGTTTTAGTTTTCCGTTGCAAAATGTTTTGCTACGGTGTGCCCTAATGAACACGACCCTGATGTCACTGAAATGAGAGATGGATGACAATCAGCTGCTGTGTGTTTCAGCTGTAGCCAGCGTGCAACCCCTCAAAGTGGATAATTTGCTGACTACTAGTGAAACTGTTAACCCAAACATCTTTTCCTCAGAGTCTGTTGTGGCATAATGTTCACCCTCAGGTGTATTCTGTTCCATGGAGTGCTTGTGTGTGTGTTATCTATGCATATCCATGAAGGCAGTATGTTAATATGTACACTGTATGTGCAGATGATGTGTGTGTTATAGTACTGTAATGAGCAGTCAGTGGTTTTTACTTTTTTTAAATTGTTTTAGCTTTTTTTGTTCAATTAAAATGTTCTCCCATGTGTCGTTTTCCCATGTGTCGACAGAGTACAAGTAGTATAGGACATCTGTAGAAGTGAGTGTTTACATTTAGAAGATTTTACAAAATATTTTGACAAATCCATGAAATTATCTTATTTTTGAATTGGGCGGATTTTGACTAATCAAAAATCGATCCTCAGAATATCATATTTCTGTAACAAGCTGTTAGCCAGCACTTATCTTATTTCTATCTTTATTTTTGTCAAATTAAAAGTGTTATTATATTAGTTGGGAAAACACTATCAATACTGAACAACAATATAAACGCAACATGTAAAGTGTGAGATCCATAGATTAGGGCCAGATTAGGGCCAGATTAGGGCCAGATTTGGGCCAGATTAGGGCCAGATTTGGGCCAAACTGCAACTCAGTAAAATGTTTGAAATTGTTGCATGTTTAATTTATTTTGTTGTTCAGTATATATTTTTTTAAACAATATAACTTACTATGAGATATGTAGCGAAAATGCAACAAAATGTTGTTTAGTTATCAGAGCACCGTGCAATGTTACAACATCTTTAATAGATTGTGGATATGTTTTTAATCTAAATCATTGTAGCTTTAACATTTTGTGGAGGTATTTGAATAGTAAATATATTTGGGAAGATATTTGTGTGCTTTTTTTGTCATTTGAATGCTAGGAAACAAACAAGTAAGTCTTAGGTTATTACTGTGTAATTACTATTTTCCCATGTAATTTCTTAATACCTGGACATTTCTATACCCTAAAATATAGTAAAGTTCAACCCAGTTAATTGTGGTTTTGGGTCAGTTGCTAATAATTTTTTATTAAAAAAAAAAAAAAAAAAAATCTTCTTAGGTTTACAGTCTAAGAAAACATGAAAGGAGCATGCTATGTATCCATCCATAGCTTCTGGTATGAGGTTGGGGACTTGCATGCCTTGGAAATGAAGTATGAAAACATTCTGCTGTGATGAATCTTGCATGAAAATGCACTCATTAAGTAGGTTGCCTAATAATGTTGTGGTCCTCTGTGGCTCGGTTGGTTGAGTACGGCGCTTTCAACACCAGGATTGTGTGTTTGATTCCCGCTGGGACCACCCATAAGATGAATACATGTGGCAGGCAGGTAGCCTAGTGGTTAGAACGTTGGGCCAGTAACCGAAAGGTTGTTAGATCAAATCCCCGTGCTGACAAGGTAAAAAATCAGTCGTTCTGCCCCTGAACAAGGCAGTTAACCCACTGTTTCCCGGTAGGCTGTCATTGTAAATAAGAATTTGTTCTTAACTGACTTGCCTGGTTAAATACATTAAAAAAATGTGTGACTGTATGTTTTTGGGGGTTAAAAGGCTCTGGTAAATGGCTGATATTATATATACACAGTGTGTTATATTAGACACTTTACATCAGCTCTACTGTTGGCTATGTGAGATTAGGCAGGATTTGTATTTTTAACATCTATTTAACTAGGCAAGTCAGTTAAGAACAAATTCTTATTTACAATGATAGCCTACCGCGGCCAAACCCGGACGATGCTGGGCCAATTGTGTGGCCGCCCTATGGGACTCCCAATCACGGACGGATGTGATACAGCCTGGATTCAAACCAGGGACTGTAGTGACGCCTCTTGCACTGAGATGCAGTGCCTTAGATCGCTGTGCCACTTGGGAGGATATGTGAGAACTTTAGGGGTCAATGCTGGATGATAAAGCCCATAGGACCCCCTGTCCCTAACGAAAGGGTTGGGGGGGACTGGACACGACATCCACAGGCTCCTGTCAAAGAATAGCGGTAGCCCAACAGTAGGTTTGGACAATGGGGATATTCTTGCATGCACTGCACAGTTTCCACCACTGAGTCGTGCACTTGTGCAAACAGACATGGGAGGAGTAAAATAGAGCCGAGTTCCCGGTTGTACTGTAATGCTAGTATTTTACGAGTTTCCCACTTGTTATGAACGTAACATTAATCCACAACATGGCGTTGAGGATGTGCTGAGATCTTCAAAATAAAAGTGATCTGTTTCACATAGCACTGAAGGGAGAGGAGTGTGCATGTGAGCTGTCCTTCCATTGCGCCCTTGAACATTGGCAGAACCCAATCTCTTTTTTTATTTTGGGGTAGGCTACATTGGAAGACTGGCAGTGGCTAGACCCAAAGCATGAATTGCAGTCTTTCCTTGTCCTTATACTGCTCTAAAGTAAGGAAACAAATAAGTCATGTTAAACTTTCCCTTTAAAACATATGGACTTTTATTTCGAAGTGTAGGCTGGTTGCTGGCGGGTCTCATCCCCCTCCACACCTACAGTGTCCCTCCTCCTCGTTACTGACCCGCCCTGCGGGTTTCCCTGTGCCACTGCAGTGAAACCGACGGTAAAATAGAGAGAGGATCTGGTTAAAAAAGTAAACAACAACCTGAATATCACGAGCGCCGTGTTTTGTAATAGCGAAACCCCATTTTTATATCGGTTTCTTCCCTTTTCGTTCACATCTCCGGGTCAACCTATTTCGTCATCCAACCGGCAATATGGTAAGCAAACGGCCGCGACTCTTATTGTTACCCACCAAAACGACAGAGAAACGCCACAGTAAATACAGTCAAATGTCTGCAGGTAGAGGGACTATAGCCTACCGTTTTTTGGACCGTTTGTTGTGTTATTACCGTGTTATATGTGTCGCAGAGTGAGAGGAGACCGTACCGCCCTCCCTCGCAAGGGAAGAGGAAACGCTTTCCTTGCCAATTGTGCCTGTGTTTATTGGGCAGTGCTATGGCCGAGATATGCCCTTCCCAGTCGTAACCCTGTCTACGCTGTTTATCCAGCGTTATGTTGCTATCCTAAAGTAGATAAGTCAACACTCTCTATCATAACATGTTAAAAAACCAGATTGTGCGACACTAGGAGATTTACATGTTCTGCTTTCATGTTGTTTCCCCTGACCGTGAGTGAGTGGCTATCTTGACCGATCTGTAGCCTACCTTAATTTGCTGTAATCTGCTTTATAAATAAGACTACATTGCATTTAGCAGGCAGGACTAGACATGAACAAATCAAGGAGAGGGGGTGAGAAAAGACCGAAGCATGTAGCCTTGGTGTTCAACAACCCCCTTTCATTTCGTCTTGCTACAGTGTGATTTAGTTCTGATCAAGATGACAAGGTAGCTACTGTCGTTCGCTCTAACATCTTTATTTAACCTTTATTTTAACTAGGCCAGTCAGTTAAGAACTAATTCTTATTTACAATGACGGCCTACCAAAAGGCAAAAGGCCTCCTGCGGGGACGGGGGCTGGGATGAAAAAGTAAAAGAAATTCAATAAAAAATATAGGACAAAACACACATCATGACAAGAGAGACAACACCACATAAAGAGAGACCTAAAACAACAGCATAGCATGGCAGTAACACATGACAACACAGCATGGTAGCAACACAACATGACAACAACATGGCAGCAGCACAACATGGACACCTGCTCGTCCAACATCTCATTCTATAATCATGGGCATTAATGTGGAGTTGGTCCCCCCCTTTGCTGCTATAACAGCCTCCACTCTTCTGGGAAGGCTTTCCACTAGATGTTGGAACATTGCTGTGGGGACTTGCTTGGGTGTTGTTGGGTGATAAGGCCTGGCTCGCAGTCGCTGTTCCAATTCATCCCAAAGGTGTTTGATGGGGTTGAGGTCAGGGCTCTGTGCAAGCCAGTCAAGTTCTTCCACACAGATCTTGACAAACAATTTCTGTATGGACCTCGCTTTGTGCACAGGGGTATTGTCATGCTGAAACAGGAAAGGGCCTTCCTCAAACTGTTGCCACAGAGTTGGAAGCACAGAATCATCTAGAATGTCATTGTATACTGTAGCATTACGATTTCCCTTCACTGGAACTAAGGGGCCCGAACCATGAAAAACAGCCCCAGACCATTATTCCTCCTCCATAAAACCTTACAGTTGGCACTATGCATTGGGGCAGGTTGCGTTCTGGCATCCGTCAAACCCAGATTTGTTCGTCTGACTGCCAGATGGTGAAGCGTGATTCATCACTCCAGAGAACACGTTTCCACTGCTCCAGAGTCCAATGGCGGCGAGCTTTACACTACTCCAGCCAACGCTTGGCATTGCGTATGGTGATCTTAGGCTTGTTTGCGGCTGCTCGGCCATGGAAACCCATTTCATGAGGCTCCCGACGAACAGTTATTATGTTGACGTTGCATCCAGAGGCATTTTGGAACTCGGTAGTGAGTGTTGCAAATGAGGACAGGTGATTTTTACACACTACACGCTTCAGTACTCAGTGGTCCCATTCTGTGAGCTTGTGTGGCCTACCACTTTGCAGCTGAGCCGTTGTTGTTCCTAGATGTTTCCACTTCACAATAACAGCCCTTACAGTTGACCGGGGCAGCTCTACTAGGGCCGAAATTTGATGAACTGACTTGTTGCCACATTGAAAGTCACTGAGCTCTTCAGTAAGGCCATTCTGTGGCCAATGTTTGTCTATGGAGATTGCATGGCTGTGTGCTCGATTTTATACACCTGTCAGCAACGGGCGTGGCTGAAATAGCCAAATCCACTAATTTGAAAGGGTGTCCACATACTTTTGTATATGTATTGTAGATCATTTTAGGCCAGCCAACAGGCTACCCCATCGATGGAGGCTACACGGCTAGGCTACTCTGGGTTGTGAGTGACTGAGGTGGGTGAAAGGAGGACGGCGGCACTTGCTTAAGCGTGAATGTCCTGATATAGGGACCGGACCGTATGCTGCCTAGCAATCGAGCACCACCCACATACATACATATCGACTGAGCGCTACCCGGGTAGCACTAAACTAAGAGATAAAAGACGTGGCTAATCACCAGCACAAGTCATGATTCATCCTGCCTGGATGCCTGGAGACGCTCCCTGTGTGGTGCCAGTCAGTGCATGTCTGCCCACTCACACAGGATTTATTAGCATAACTGTTGCATTGCTTCTAGCGCAAGGAGCTAATACAATTGTGAACAGGCCTATATGATCTCATGAGTCCAGGTAAACTAATGAAACATGCACCTCTGGACAAATCTTGGCTATAGTCTGATAACTGTGCATTGAATGGGTTCTAGAACAAGGAGCTAAGGTTGCATTTACACAGGCAGCCTGATTCTGATATTTTGCCACTTAATTGGTCCATCAGATCAGCTCTTCAGTCACTTAATTGATATTTTGACCAATCAGATCAGATCTTTAGCCACTAATTGGGCAAAAGATCAGAATTGGGCTTCCGGGTGTAAACGCAGATCTCTTGAGTCCAGGTAGCCCAATGAACGGTGTTTGGAACTCGGTTGGAACCATCCGTTCTTGGAAATGTGATTTTTTTTTCAATGAGCTTTGAAGACCTCCTGTCTAAAAGGTATCAAACAGTCCAACTGGCAATCAATTGATCAACCCTGCATCTCAGCATTTTCACAGTCTGGCCAAACATAAGCCAGTATATACCATCTAGAGCTAGCTTTTACAGTCACGGTGCCTCGTGTAGGCCTTATCACCTCTGTGCCTCAGACTTGGACTTTACACTCAGGCAGTTTATTCTTAATACATACCAAATCCCTCTTGACCACCCACCCAAACCCTACCAGTACCGTCCACACCATCCACCAACTCTGACAGAAGCATCAGATGGAAGGATGAGCTGGTTTGCAACCTTTCTTCAGGAGTATAGTTTGACACCCTGCCCTAAACACACACACACACACACATAAGAGGATTAGCTAGTGAGAGTATTTAGCCTGCTGATATTTAGATTATTCTTTTCAGATTAGCACGTAATCCGTCCACACAGTGTTTCTCTAGCTCTCTTCCATTCATGTGGTAGCAGCCAGGAATCATGTTCTGACTGGTGCTGCTACAGACAATTCATTGAGACAAGAGGGCCAAAATAATACCTCAACGATGGCCAATGGTAACTATTCAGTAAAACAAATCAAGCAGGTTAGTTGTAATCAAATGAGTCATTATAGTAAAGTAAGAATGGTGCTATTTAGTAGTCTCACCGTAATGCTTTGATCCAACGTGACATACGGTAGGTAGTCCATGCATACATTTTAGTGTGGCGACCCCGGCGGGAATCGAACCCACGACCAACAGGCAGCCCAACTCTGATCATCTTCAACTAACTGGTCTTTTTACCAATCAGATCAGGTTTTTTTTTTTTTTGCCAATATTTGGACAAAATATCAGAATTGGGCTGCCTGTGTAAACGCAGACTTAGTTTCAACTTCCAACCCCCAAAGAAGTGCTTGAAAATCAGTCTAATCAATATACATGCTCTCTGCATTAGTTAGTCTAACATATCATCTGTGTAAATACATTTCCCGTGTGTACTGGATGTCAGGCCAGGTGGTGAGTGTTAATGGCGATAATTATATATGGAAGTTGGCCCTGCATCTGCTTACAATATTATCTTAGAATTGGCATGTGTAAAATACAATACTATATGAGATACGGTGAAAACGGGAGATTATTTTGGCGTTCGTTTTTGAAGGCCTGATTGTGATTTGGATGACACGACTCCTGCTTGTTTGGACTGGCATAGAAATAACAAGGAGAGTTAGACCAGACACACATCCTCTCCCTAGTGGTTCCCTTTATCCAGATAGTTATCTCTTCTAATTAGCTAGGCTTTGTTTGCTGAACCAGCTGAACCAACAGTGTTGCCAGGTTGTTAATCATGCAATACGTGTGTTTTGTGCTGTGTGCTAATTGATTCTGAATGAAACATACATTATTGATGAGAAAACACAGTCTCGATCGCTCTCCATCGCGCTCGCTCGCTCTCTCCATCTCTCGCTCTATCAATCCCTCTCTCGCTCTCTCTGTCCCCCTCTCCATTACTCTGCCCTCTGAGAGGCTTCATTTACATTTTAAGCGGCATATTAAGATGTGAGCTTAATTAACACAACTTGTTTATTGACGAGAGGAGAAACAAAACAACCAGCCATGTTATTTCTGACACAACCAGCTGCGTAGCCTAGCGGTTAGAGTGTTGGACTAGTAACCGAAAGGTTGCTAGATCGAATCCCCGAGCTGAGAAGGTAAAGATCTGTCGTTCTGCCCCTGAACAAGGCAGTTAATGCACTGTTCCTAGGCCGTCATTGAGAATAAGAATTTGCTCTTAACTGACTTGCCTAGTTAAATAAAGGTAAAAAAAATAAACAATTCTGACACAGAAGATGTTACTTCTGACACAGAAGATGTTACTTCTGACACAGAAGATGTTACTTCTGACACAAGATGTTACTTCTGACACAGAAAATGTGTTACTTCTGACACAGAAGATGTGTTACTTCTGAAACAACCAAACGGCAGAGAGTTGACCTGAGGCCTAAACTTAGTAACTCTATAATCCTAAACACTCCCAATCTCCTTTCCTGTAGGCCTAAACCCTTACCTCACTCAACCTGTATTTATTTGACCAGTGTGGGCTACATACGCCCAGAGCACTTTTATAAACAGACTTTTATTTAGAAAATAGTTACATCATGCTTTGCCACATGTCTTGGAATGAGACTGACCTTACCTCCTATGGCTAAACTAGCATTCCACATAATTCTATACATCCTAAAAATAGCTCTCTTTTATTAATGGATGTTAACCTTTATTTTGAAAACAGGTCTAGTTGCGTGCGTCGCCACGTCTTTCGAATGGGATTGATGCTGTCCGTATGACAAAGTGTTATGTATGTAATGTATGTAATGTATGTAATGTATGTAATGTATGTATGTATGTATGTATGTATGTAACACCATGGAAGTAGCCAAGTTAGCGTTGTGTTGTTCTGAGAAAAGGGAAAGTCAAATTCTAATAGTCTAATCCCATGTAGCCCCTTGCTCTTCGCTGCTAAAATACCTTAGCAGGTCTGGACAGGAGGTAACACTGCTTCTCAGAGGGAACACCGTGTGTGTGTGTGTGTGTGTGTGCGTTAAGGCAATTTACATACAGTTAAAACATTACACTTCACAACACATCTACAATACAAAATTCATAGTGTGTGTGTGTGTGTGTCTCTTCACAGTCCACGCTGTTACATAAGGTCTAGTTTTATCTTTTTCTTTAAATCTGATTTTACTGCTTGACTGAGTTACATGATGTGGAATGGAGTTCCATGTTGTCATGGGTCTATGTAGTACTATGTGTCTCCCATAGTCTGTTCTGGACTTGGGGACTGTGAAGAGACCTCTGGTGACATGTCTTGTGGGTTATTCATGAGTGTCTGAGCTGTGTGCTAGTAGTTTAAACAGACAGCTTTCAACATGTCAATAGTAGTGATGAAGTCAATCTCTCCTCTACTTTGAGTCAGGACATGCATATTATTAATGTTAGCTCTCCGTGTACATTTAAGGGTAAACTGTGCTGCTCTGTTCTGGGCCAATTGTAATTTGCCTATGTCCCTCTTTGTGGCACTTGACCATATGACTGGACAGTAGTCCAGGTATGACAACACTAGGGCCTGTAGGGCTTGTTTTGTTGATAGTGGTGTCAAGAAAGCAGAGCAGCACTTTATTATGGACAGACCTCCCTATCTTAGCTACCGTTGCATCAGTATTTTTTGACCATGACAGTTTACAATCCAGGGTTAGACCAAGCAGTTTAGTCTCCTCAATTTGCTCAATTGCCACATTATTCATTACAATATTTAGTTGAGGTTTAGGGTTTAGTTAATGATTTGTCCCAAATACAATGCTTTTAGTTTTTGAAATATTTAGGACTATCTTATTTCTTGACACCCATTCTGAAACTGACTGCAGCTCTTTGTTAAGGGTGGATTTCAATTGCTGTGGTATCTGATGTGTATAGTGTTGAGTCATCAGCATACATAGACACACAGGCTTTACTCAGTGCCAGTGGCATGACATTTAGTAAAGATTTTTAAAAAGAAAGGGGCCTAGATAGCTGCCCTGGGGAATGCCTGACTCTACCTGGATTATGTTGGAGAGGCTTCCATTAAAGAACACCCTCTGTGTTCTGTTAGACAGGTAACTCTCGATCTACGATATAACATGGGATGTAAAGCCATTACACAAACGTTTTCCAGCAGCAGATTTTGATCGTTAATGTCAAAAGCTGCACTGAAGTCTAACAAAACAGCTCCCACAATCTTCTCTCAGCCAATCATCAGTCATTTGTGTAAGCGCATTCCTTGTCTGTTTTTTAATTTACCACCGTGAAAAAGCATTGTATCTGCTGCCAGTGACTGGAACGAATTGAAGAAGTTGCTGAAGCTGGAGACTTACATTTCCCTCACTAACTTTAAACATCAGCTATCTGAGCAGCTAACCGATCGCTGCAGCTGTAAATAGCCCACCCAATCTACCTACCTCATGCCCATATTGTTTTTATTTACTTTGCTGCTCTTTTGCACACCAGTATCACTACTTACACACCATCATCTGATCATCATCATCTGCTCATCTATCACTCCAGTGTTAATCTGCTAAATTGTAATTACTTTGCTACTATGGCCTATTTATTGCCATACCGCCTCATGCCATTTGCACACACTGTATATAGACTTTATTTTTTTTCTATTGTGTTATTGACTGTACGCTTGTTTATTCCATGTAACTCTGTGTTGTTGTTTCTGTTACACTGCTTTGCTTTATCTTGGCCAGGTCACAGTTGTAAATGAGAACTTGTTCTCAACTAGCTTACCTGGTTAAATAAAGGTGAAATAAAAAAATAAAAATAAAAACACAATTTTGTCCAAAAGTGTTGGTAACTGATTGGTCGGCTGTTTGAGCCAGTAAAGGGGGCTTTGCTGTTCTTAGGTAGTCGAATGACTTTTGCTTCCCTCCAGGCCTGAGGGCACACACTTTCCTGTAGGCTTAGATTGAAGAGATGGCTAATAGTGGTGTCATGCCTACTCCCGCTCCGACGCTTGACGTCGCCGGTCTACTAACCACCGGCCCTGTCAAACGTCATTACGCACACCTGTTCACCATCATTATGCACACCTGGACATCATTATTTCCTTGATTACTCCCCCTTTATTTAGCCCTCAGTAGCCATTAGTCACTAGGTGGTATTGTTTTGATTCACATTCTGTACGCGTCTTATGTTTTGTTTATCTGCATTTATTCATTCTTAAACTCACCTTCTGCACCTGCTTCCTGACTCCCGGCATATACGTAACAGTGGCAATATCGTCCTCAGTAATTTTCCACCGAAGTTGTCAGACCGAGGTGGCTTGTCATTGTTGATAGACAGCAGTAATTCTTTCACCTCGTCCACATTCACTTTACAGAATAGAATTTACAATGCTTGTCTTTTATAATTTGGTCAGTTATGCATGGAGGTGTAGGTTCAGAATTTATTGTTGGCATGTCATGCTTAAGTTAGCTAATCTTGTCAATGAATAAATCATTAAAGTAGTTGGCAATATCAGTGGGTTTTGTGACGAGAGGCATCTGATTCAATGAATGATGGAGACAAGTTCGCCTTTTTACCCAACATGTTCATTTAACCAATCAGAGTCTAAGCCCTGTCTAAGCCAGGGGATGGGGGGGGGTTCTACTAAGCTATATGGAATTGTTTTAAGAAGACACTAAGCTATATGGAATTGTTTTAAGAAGGTCATACCAAGGATCATTTAGCTAATTTTTATATTTTTATTTTTAGTCCCCTGGAAGTAAAAATTAAAAATAAAAAAATAAGCAAAACAATGATTTGATTAAAAAAACAATTTTAATAGTAGGTTTATTTGAACAGTGAGAGACAGAATAACAACAAAAAAATCCAGAAAAACGCATGTCAAAAATGTTATATAATGATTTGCATTTTAATGAGGGAAATAAGTATTTGACCCCTCTGCAAAACATGACTTAGTACTTGGTGGCAAAACCCTTGTTGGCAATCACAGAGGTCAGATGTTTCTTGTAGTTGGCCACCAGGTTTGCGCACATCTCAGGAGGGATTTTGTCCCACTCCTCTTTGCAGATCTTCTCCAAGTCATTAAGGTTTCGAGGCTGACGTTTGGCAACTCGAACCTTCAGCTCCCTCCACAGATTTTCTATGGGATTAAGGTCTGGAGACTGGCTAAGCCACTCCAGGACCCTAATGTGCTTCTTTTTGAGCCACTCCTTTGTTGCCTTGGCCGTATGTTTTGGGTCATTGTCATGTTGGAATACCCATCCACGACCCATTTTCAATGCCCTGGTTGAGTGAAGGAGGTTCTCACCCAAGATTTGACGGTACATGGCCCCGTCCATCGTCCCTTTGATTCGGTGAAGTTGTCCTGTTCCCTTAGCAGAAAAACACCCCCAAAGCATAATGTTTCCACCTCCATGTTTGACGGTGGAGATGGTGTTCTTGGGGTCATAGTCAGCATTCCTCCTCCAAACATGGCGAGTTGAGTTGATGTCAAAGAGCTCCATTTTGGTCTCATCTGACCACAACACTTTCACCAGTTGTCCTCTGAGTCATTCAGATGTTCATTGGCCATTCTTCAGACGGGCATGTATATGTATTCTTGAGCAGGGGGACCTTGCGGGCGCTGCAGGATTTTAGTCCTTCTCGGCATAGTGTGTTACCAATTGTTTTCTTGGTGACTATGGTCCCAGCTGCCTTGAGATCATTGACAAGATCCTACCGTGTAGTTCTGGGCTGATTCCTCACCGTTCTCATAATCATTGCAACTCCACGAGGTGAGATCTTGCATGGAGCCCCAGGCCGAGGGATATTGACAGTTCTTTTGTGTTTCTTCCATTTGCGAATAATCGCACCAAATGTTCTCACCTCTCACCAAGCTGCTTGGCGATGGTCTTGTAGCCCATTCCAGCCTTGTGTAGGTCTACAATCTTGTCCCTGACATCCTTGGAGAGCTCTTTGGTCTTGGCCATGGTGGAGAGTTTGGAATCTGATTGATTGATTGCTTCTGTGGACAGGTGTCTTTTTTACAGGTAACAAGCTGCGGTTAGGAGCACTCCTTTTAAGAGTGTGCTCCTAATCTCAGCTCATTACCTGTATAAAAGACACATGGGAGCCAGAAATCGTTCTGATTGAGAGGGGGTCAAATACTTATTTCCCTCATTAAAATGCTAATCAATTTATAACATTTCTGACATGCGTTTTTCTGGATATTTTTTTTGTTATTCTGTCTCTCACTGTTCAAATAAACCTACCATTTAAAATTATAGACTGATCCTTTCTTTGTCAGTGGGCAAACGTTCACAATCAGCAGGGGATCAAATACTTTTTTCCCGCACTGTATATACTGTACTTCCATTCATTTTTCCAACTGGTACCGGCGGAGCTTCAGACAAGTTTTGTGAGGCCTGTGAGCATCCTAGAGCAAAATATGTACAGTACATGTTCATGAGAGTCTCACCTTTGCACAGAGCGGCTCATATTAGGGGGTCATATTAGAGTCTCGCCCGGACGGTTTGGATGCTACAGACACAGATCGGCTGTACCGAATTCAGATGAGTTTCCTGACACTTGAGGAGGTCATAGAGCAAAAAGGAGAACACCATCGTGTTCGTGAGAGTCTCGTTTTTCCATAGAGGGTCATAATAGGTTGTAGGCTAAGTTTGTAGACTGTTCGGACGATACAGACTGATTTTCAGGAAGTCACATGGTCTGACAAACACCTCTCTAGATCTGTCACCTTTCTCTCCAGATGTAGAAGTGTTACATAGGCTGTGCAGCCAGTCTTATTTGTCATTCCTTTTGCTTGTTCTGCCGTTATTTATAATACAAGTAGATAGTCTGAATGACTATCTGAGGAATTCTGCCCCACATTGTAACAAACCAGATAAAAGCCTGTTGTGTTTTAAATGGGTGGAATGTACACCAATGAGCAGTTCTGCTGCGTTTGTGACAGATTTCACACCAGAGGCTTTGCACACACACACACATCTCTCTCTTTCTGCTCAAATCAAATGTATTTATATAACCCTTCGTACATCAGCTGAAATCTCAAAGTGCTGTACAGAAACCCAGCCTAAAACCCCAAACAGCAAGCAATGCATGTGAAAGAAGCACGGTGGCTAGGAAAAACTCCCTAGGAAAAACTCCCTAGAAAGGCCAAAAACCTAGGAAGAAACCTAGAGAGGAACCAGGCTATGAGGGGTGGCCAGTCCTCTTCTGGCTGTGCCGGGTGGATATTATAACAGAACATGGTCAAGATGTTAAAATGTTCATAAATGACCAGCATGGTCAAATAATAATAATCATAGTAGTTGTCGAGGGTGCAACAAGCACGTCCGGTGAACAGGTCAGGGTTCCGTAGCCGCAGGCAGAACAGTTGAAACTGGAGCAGCAGCATGGCCAGGTGGACTGGGGACAGCAAGGAGTCATCATGCCAGGTAGTCCTGAGGCATGGTCCTAGGGCTCAGGTCCTCCGAGAGAACGAAAGAAAGAGAGAGAGAGAGAATTAGAGAGAGCATATTTAAATTCACACAGGACACCGGATAAGACAAGAGAATACTCCAGATGTAACAGACTGACCCTAGCCCCCCGACACATAAACTACTGCAACATAAATACTGGAGGCTGAGACAGGAGGGATCAGAAGACACTGTGGCCCCATCCGATGATACCCCCGGACAGGGCCAAACAGGCAGGATATAACCCCACCCACTTTGCCAAAGCACAGCCCCCACACCACTAGAGGGATGTCTACAACCACCAACTTACCGTCCGAAGACAAGGCCGAGTATAGCCCACAAAGATCTCCGCCATGGCACAACCCAAGGGGGGGCGCCAACCCAGACAGGAAGACCACGTCAGTGACTCAACCCACTCAAGTGACGCACCCCTCCCATGGACGGCATGGAAGAACACCAGTAAGCCAGTGACTCAGCCCCTGTAATAGGGTTAGAGGCAGAGAATCCCAGTGGAAAGAGGGGAACCGGCAAGGCAGAGACAGCAAGGGCGGTTCGTTGCTCCAGCCTTTCCGTTCACCTTCACACTCCTGGGCCAGACTATACTTAATCATAGGATCTACTGAAGAGATAAGTCTTCAGTAAAGACTTAAAGGTTGAGACTGAGTCTGCGTCTCTCACATGGGTAGGCAGACCATTCCATAAGAATGGAGCTCTATAGGAGAAAGCCCTACCTCCAGCCGTTTGCTTAGAAATTCTAGGGACAATTAGGAGGCCTGCGTCTTGTGACCGTAGCGTACGTGTAGGTATGTACGGCAGGACCAAATCGGAAAGATAGGTAGGAGCAAGCCCATGTAATGCTTTGTAGGTTAGCAGTAAAACCTTGAAATCAGCCCTTGCCTTAACAGGAAGCCAGTGTAGGGAGGCTAGCACTGGAGTAATATGATCACATTTTTTGGTTCTAGTCAGGATTCTAGCAGCCGTATTTAGCACTAACTGATGTTTGTTTAGTGCTTTATCCGGGTAGCCGGAAAGTAGAGCATTGCAGTAGTCCAGCCTAGAAGTAAAAAAAGTATGGATTAATTTTTCTGCGTCATTTTTGGACAGAAAGTTTCTGATTTTTGCAATGTTACGTAGATGGAAAAAGCTGTCCTTGAAACAGTCTTGATATGTTCTTCAAAAGAGAGATCAGGGTCCAGAGTAACGCCGAGGTCCTTCAGTTTTATTTGAGACGACTGTACAACCATCCAGATTAATTGTCAGATTCAACAGGAGATCTCTTTGTTTCTTGGGACCTAGAACAAGCATCTCTGTTTTGTCCGAGTTTAAAAGTAGAAAGTTTGCAGCCATCCACTTCTTTATGTCTGAAACACAGGCTTCCAGCGAGGGCAATTTTGGGGCTTCACCATGTTTCATTGAAATGTACAGCTGTGTGTCGTCCGCATAGCAGTGAAATTTAACATTATGTTTTCGAATGACATCCCCAAGAGGTAAAATATATAGTGAACACAATAGTGGTCCTAAAACGGAACTTTGAAGAACACCGAAATTTACAATTGATTTGTCAGAGGACAAACCATTCACAGAGACAAACTGATATCTTTCCGACAGATAAGATCTAAACCAGGCCAGAACTTGTCCATGTAGACCAATTTGGATTTCCAATCTCTCCAAAAGAATGTGGTGATCGATGGTATCAAAAGCGGCACTAAGATCTAGGAACACGAGGACAGATGCAGAGCCTCGGTCTGACGTCATTAAAAGGTAATTTACCACCTTCACAAGTGCAGTCTCAGTGCTATGATGGGGTCTAAAACCAGACTGAAGCGTTTCGTATACATTGTTTGTCTTCAGGAAGGCAGTGAGTTGCTGTGCAACAGCTTTTTCTAACATTTTTGAGAGGAATGGAAGATTCGATATAGGCCGATTTAGTTTTTTATAATTTCTGGGTTAAGATTCGGCTTTTTCAAGAGAGGCTTTATTGCTGCCACTTTTAGTGAGCTTGGTACACATCCGGTGGATAGAGAGCCGTTTATTATGTTCAACATAGGAGGGCCAAGCACAGGAAGCAGCTCTTTCAGTAGTTTAGTTGGAATAGGGTCCAGTATGCAGCTTGAGGGTTTGGAGGCCATGATTATTTTCATCATTGTGTCAAGAGATATAGTACTAAAACACTTGAGTGTCTCCCTTGATCCTAGGTCCTGGCAGAGTTGTGCAGACTCAGGACAACTGAGCTTTGGAGGAATACCCAGATTTAAAGAGGAGTTCGTAATTTGCTTTCTAATGATCCTGATCTTTTCCTCAAAGAAGTTCATAAATGTATTACTGCTGAAGTGAAAGCCATCCTCCATTTGCGAATGCTGCTTTTTAGTTAGCTTTGCGAAAGTATCAAAAATAAATTTCGGATTGTTCTTATTTTCCTCAATTAAGTTGGAAAAATAGGATGATCGAGCAGCAGTGAGGGCTCTTCGATACTGCACGGTACTGTCTTTCCAAGCTAGTCGGAAGACTTCCAGTTTGGTGTGGCGCCATTTCCGTTCCAATTTTCTGGAAGCTTGCTTCAGAGCTCGTGTATTTTCTGTATACCAGGGAGCTAGTTTCTTATGACAGATGTTTTAAATTTTTAGGGGTGCAACTGCATCTAGGGTATTGCGCAAGGTTAAATTGAGTTCCTCGGTTAGGTGGTTAACTGATTTTTGTCCTCTGATGTCCTTGGGTAGGCAGAGGGAGTCTGGAAGGGCATCAAGGAATCTTTGGGTTGTCTGAGAATTTATAGCACGACTTTTAATGCTCCTTGGTTGGGGTCTGAGCAGATTATTTGTTGCAAACACAATAAAATGGTGGTCCGATTATCCAGGATTATGAGGAAGAACATTAAGATCCACAACATTTATTCCATGGGTCAAAACTAGGTCCAGAGTATGACTGTGGCAGTGAGTAGGTCCAGAGACATGTTGGACAAAACCCACTGAGTCGATGATGGCTCCGAAAGCCTTTTGGAGTGGGTCTGTGGACTTTTCCATGTGAATGTTAAAGTCACCAAAAATTTGAATATTATCTGCTATGACTACAAGATCCGATAGGAACTCAGTGAGGAACACTGCATATGGCCCAGGAGGCCTGTAAACAGTAGCTATAAAAAGTGAGTGAGTAGGCTGCATAGATTTCATGACTAGAAGCTCAAAAGACGAAAACGTCATTGTTTTTTTTTGTAAATTGAAATTTGCTATCGTAAATGTTAGCAACACCTCCGCCTTTGCCGGATGCACGGGGGGTATGGTCACTAGTGTAACCAGGGGGTGAGGCCTCATTTAACACAGTAAATTCATCAGGCTAAGCCATGTTTCAGTCAGGCCAATCACATCAAGATTATGATCAGTGATTAGTTCATTGACTATAACTGCCTTGGAAGTGAGGGATCTAACATTAAGTAACCCAATTTTGAGATGGGAAGTATCACAATCTCTTTCAATAATGGCAGGAATGGAGGAGGTCTTTATACTAGTGAGATTACTAAAGCGAACACCGCCATTTTTAATTTTGCCCAACCTAGATCGAGGCACAGACACGGTCTCAATGGGGAAAGCTGAGCTGACTACGCTGACTGTGCTAGTGGCAGACTCCACTAAGCTGGCAGGCTGGCTAACAGCCTGCTGCCTGGCCTGCACCCTATTTCATTGTGGAGCTAGAGGTAGAGCCCTGTCTATGTTCGTAGATAAGATGAGAGCACCCTCCAGCTAGGATGGAGTCTGTCACTCCTCAACAGGCCAGGCTTGGTCCTGTTTGTGGGTGAGTCCCAGAAAGAGGGCCAATTATCTACAAATTCTATCTTTTGGGAGGGGCAGAACACAGTTTTCAACCAGCGATTGAGTTGTGAGACTCTGCTGTAGAGCTCATCACTCCCCCTAACTGCTCTGGCTCATTTGCACAGTCAGGCTTTGGTCTATGTCGGAAGTCACTGTAACATTCAGGCTTTGGCCTATGTCACTGTCTTGTTTCAAGCAAGCAAATGCAGAAGTGACCAGACCTGGGTTCAAATACTATTTAGGGGGACTTGTAGACGCAGTACCAGACCTGGGTTCAAATACTATTTAGGGTGACTTGTAGACACAGTACCAGACCTGGGTTCAAATACTATTTAGGGTGACTTGTAGACACAGTACCAGACCTGGGTTCAAATACTATTTAGGGTGACTTGTATACAGTACCAGACCTGGGTTCAAATACTATTTAGGTTATTTTAAAGACATTTGGCATGAATTTGAAAACACTCAAAAACACAGTGTATTTTCAAATACCCAAAAATACTTCCATGTGTTTTAAAGAGATTCTCCGCTACTTTTGTATACTTTCTAGCCAGTAGTTCTGAAAGTAACGCTCACGACACAAAAGTGGTCCCCGAAAATGGTGTACTACAATCAGTGTAGATGAACAGGAGGATGCCGGTTAGAGAAGGATTTTTAAGCCTTGAAACAGTTGACATGTATTGTGTATGTGTGCCATTCAGAGGGTGAATGGGCAAGACAAAATATTTAAGTGCCTTTGAATGGGGTATGGTAATAGGTGCCAGGCGCACCAGTTTGTGTCAAGAAATGCAACGCTGCTTGGTTTTTCACGCTCAACAGTTTTCCGTGTGTATCAAGAATGGTCCACCATCCAAAAGACATCTAGTCAAATTGACAACTCTGGGAAGTATTGGAGTCAACATGGGCCAGCATCCCTGTGGAACGTTTTCGACATCTTGTAGAGTGCATGCCCTGACGTATTGAGGACAAAAGGGGGGGGGGGGGCTCAATATTAGAAAGGTGTTCCTAATGTTTGGTATACTCTGTGTATATACAGTACCAGTCAAAAGCTTGGACACACCTACTCATTCCAGGTTTTTTATTTATTTGTACTATTTTCTACATTTTAGAATAATAGTGAAGACATCGAAACTATGAAATAACTGACATGGAATCATGTAGTAACCAAAAATGTGTTAGAAGAATCTCAAATATATATTTTGATTTATTTAAGAAGCCACCCTTTGCCTTGATGACAGCTTTGCACACTCTTGGCATTCTCTCAACCTGCTTCATGGGCTCCTGAGTGGCGCAGCGGTCTAAGGCACTGCATCTCAGTGCTTGAGGCGTCACTACAGACCCTGGTTCAGCGGTCTAAGGCACTGCATCTCAGTGCTTGAGGCGTCACTACAGACCCTGGTTCAGCGGTCTAAGGCACTGCATCTCAGTGCTTGAGGCGTCACTACAGACCCTGGTTCAGCGGTCTAAGGCACTGCATCTCAGTGCTTGAGGCGTCACTACAGACCCTGGTTCAGCGGTCTAAGGCACTACATCTCAGTGCTTGAGGCGTCACTACAGACCCTGGTTCAGCGGTCTAAGGCACTGCATCTCAGTGCTAGAGGCGTCACTACAGACACCCTGGTTCGAATCCACCCTGGTTCGAGTCCCATAGGGCGGCGCACAATTGGCCCAGCGTCGTCCGGCTTTGGCCGGTGAAGGCCGTCATTGTAAACAAGAATTTGTTCTTAACTGACTTGCCTAGTTAAATAAAGGTTAAAATAAATAAATAAAATGAGGTAGTCACCTGGAATGCATTTCAATTAACAGTGTATGCATTTGTCTTTTGTCTTGCCCATTCACCCTCTGAATGGACAAGACAATCCATGTCTCAATTGTCTCAGGTTAAAGAAGCACTTTCAAGCCTTGTCTCCTCCCCTTCATCTACACTGATTGACATGGATTTAGTGACATCTAGTGACAACAATGAGGGATCACAGCTTTCATCTGGATTCACCTGGTCAGTCTAACATGGAAAGAGCAGGTGTCATTAATGTTTTGTACACTCGGTGTATATATTTTCTGGGACCAAGTTAAAAAAAAATTAAACAAATTTGTTGGAGGGATTACAGGTACAATTTCAATTCATTTATTCAGTTTATATAACATGTACCCGTGAGCTGCCACTCAAAATAAATAAAAAGTATGAAATACATAGACAGAAATGATCATTCGGATCAAAAAGGAAAAAATTGTTATGTAAAGAAAAATAAACAAAAAGAGGCCTATACAGTTAACATGTCAGAGCATAAACTATACCATGAAGTCCAAGGACCTGTCCATACATCCCCGAAGTAGAAGTGTGATGAGGCATATATCTGGGGAAAGGTATAGAACAATTTCTAGAATGTTGAAAGATTCCAAGAGCACAGTGGTCTCCATCATTGGGAAATTGAAACATATGGAAGTACCTAGACTCTGTCTAGAGCTGGCCGTCTTGGTAAACTGAGCAACAGGGCATATGGAAGTACCTAGACTCTGTCTAGAGCTGGCCGTCTTGGTAAACTGAGCAACAGGGCATATGGAAGTACCTAGACTCTGTCTAGAGCTGGCCGTCTTGGTAAACTGAGCAACAGGGCATATGGAAGTACCTAGACTCTGTCTAGAGCTGGCCATCTTGGCAAACTGAGCAACAGGGCAAGGAGGACCTTGGTAAGGGAGGTGACCAAGAACCCAATGACCACTCTGACAGAACTACAGAGTTCCTTGGCTGAGATGGGAGAACCTGCCAGAAAGACAAGTCTTTACAACACTTCACCAATCTGGGCTTTTTGGGACAGTGGCTAGATGGAAGTCACTCCTGAGAAAAAGTCACATAACAGCACGCCTGGACTTTGCAAAAGGCACATACATGTAAGACGTAAGGCAAAAGTTTCTGTGGCATGATCATTTTTTTTTAACTCTTTGGCCAGAATGCAAAGCACAATGTCTGGAGAAAAGCAGGCACAGCCCATCACCCGTCTAACACCATCCCTACTGTGAAGCATGGTGATGGCAGCATCATGCTATGGGGATGCTTTTCAGCGGCAGGGACTGGGAGACTGGTAAGTAATAAATTGGGCCAAATACAGGCACATCCTTAAAAGGAATCTGCTTCAGAGTGCAAACAACCTTAGACTGTGGTGAAAAATGGACGTTCCAACAGGACAATGACCCCAAGCATACAGCTAAAGCAACGCTGGAATGGCTTCAGAACAAAAATGTAAAAGTCCTTTGGTGGCCCAGCCAAAGCCCAAAATTGTATCCCTTTGAAAATCTGTGGAAAGACTTGAAGATTGCTGTTCACCACTGCTCCCCATCTAACTTAACAGAGCTTGATAAAATCTGCAAGGACGAATGGGAGAAAATCCCCAAATCCAGATGTGCAAAGCTGATACAGACATACCTAAACTGACTCAAAGCTGTAATCTCCCCGCCAAAGGGGCTTTTACAAAGTATTGCTTCGGGGGTGTGAATACTTATGTAAATGAGATATTTCTGTATTTCATTTTCAATCAATTTGCAAACATATATTTAATCAATTTTGAATTAAGGCTGTAACACAACAAAATGTGGAATAAGTCAAGGGGTATAAATACTTCCTGAAGTTACTGTACATGTATATTCATATGCTGGATGTTTCTCATTCTGATAAGCCTTAAATTATACATTTTGGGGGGAGGGGGGGGATTATTGCACTTTTTGCTAGATATTACTGCACGGTTGGAGCTCGAAACATAAGCATTTTGCTGCACCTGCAATAACATCGGTAATACTGTGTACGTGACGAATAAACTTTGATTTGATTTGATGGCTCAGTTTGTAGAGTATGGCGCTTGCAATGCCAGGATTTAGGATTTGATTCCTGGGACCAACCATATGTAAAATGTATGCACAAATGACTGTAAGTCGCTTTGGATAAAAGCGGCTGCTAAATGGCATATCATTTTACTAGCTAGCTTGCCTGTTGTCTTTAGCCTTCTTTTGACCTCATAACACAACCAGGAAAGATTAATTATGGCCACGTTGGGAGTCATTTGGGTTGTCACTGAGTTGTAGCTGTTGCATATTGATGTGTGTGTGTGAAGTGAGCTTTGTGGAAATGCTAATATAACGAATGATGATAAATGCTCATTTTTCGTTTTTTTTTGTTGTAAAACATTTTGCTACCGTGTGCCCTTATGAACACGAACACATGTTGTTGCTCTAGTCCCTGGGAGCGTTGACTGCAATTACAAGGATGCGTATTAACCTCCATTTTGAGATAGTAGCACTGGGAAAAGCTAGCAGTAGATCCTCTGCTAGCTTTTAGGACAGCAGCTGAGCTACAGCCTTCCCTGTAGCTCAGTTGGTAGAGCATGGTGTTTGCAATGCCAGGGTTGTGGGTTCGATTCCCACGGGGGGCCAAGTACGAAAAAAAAAAAAATGTATTAAATGAAAATGAAATGTGTGCATTCACTACTGTAAGTCGCTCTGGATAAGAGCGTCTGCTAAATGACTAAAATGTAAATGTAAAAAATGTAGATCCTCTGCAGTAGATCCTCTGCAGTAGATCCTCTGCAGTAGATCCTCTGCAGTAGATCCTCTGCAGTAGATCCTCTGCAGTAGATCCTCTGCAGTACAGTCTGAAAGACCTGAAAAGAATACATCATAATGAATGAATCCCAATGGTTTCCCATGTTTGACCAGTATTTCCGTTTTCATAACGCAAACATGTCTCACCTCTGTCTCCTGTATTTCTCACCTATTGTCTCCTGTATTTCTCACCTATTGTCTCCTGTATTTCTCACCTATTGTCTCCTGTATTTCTCACCTATTGTCTCCTGTATTTTTCACCTCTGCCTCCTGTATTTCTCACCTATTGTCTCCTGTATTTCTCACCTATTGTCTCCTGTATTTCTCACCTATTGTCTCCTGTATTTCTCACCTATTGTCTCCTGTATTTCTCACCTATTGTCTCCTGTATTTTTCACCTATTGTCTCCTGTATTTTTCACCTCTGCCTCCTGTATTTCTCACCTATTGTCTCCTGTATTTTTCACCTATTGTCTCCTGTATTTTTCACCTATTGTCTCCTGTATTTTTCACCTATTGTCTCCTGTATTTTTCACCTATTGTCTCCTGTATTTCTCACCTATTGCCTCCTGTTTCTCCTCTTCAGGGAAATGAGGCAAGTTACCCCCTGGAAATGTGCTCGCATTGTAAGTATATTTGATTTACTAACTAACTGCCATTCTTTGTCAGGCATCAACATCAGAAAATGGAACTATTCTCACTCACCTCCGCTCTCTGCTTGTCTGAGCTTGCTTGCGGTACCTATTTCCTCAGACTATTCAACATTATAACAGAGCTTCATACGCTCAAATGCAACCCAACAAAAAGACAGCATATATAGATTAGACTAACACCACACAGAGGAGTTCTCCCAGGCTTTCTGCTGGAGCCAGGGACACACTTAGGGGTGACTCAGGGACACACTTAGGGGTGACTCAGGGACACACTTAGGGGAGACTCAGGGACACACTTAAGGGTGACTCAGGGACACACTTAGGGGTGACTCAGGGACACACTTAGGGGTGACTCAGGGACACACTTAGGGGTGACTCAGGGACACACTTAGGGGAGACTCAGGGACACACTTAGGGGAGACTCAGGGACACACTTAGGGGAGACTCAGGGACACACTTAGGGGAGACTCAGGGACACACTTAGGGGAGACTCAGGGACCCACTTAGGGGAGACTCAGGGACCCACACAGGGACAAGCAGGCAGCCCAACAGTAGTTGCCGTGGTAGACCGAGGATAAGCAGGTGTTTGACCCTGACCTGTGGCGAGCCGAGACCGAGGGAGGACTTCACCAGTCCGGGATATTTCCAGCTTCGCAAGACCCGCCCCCTCCCTCCTCCCCACAGCCCATGCTCCACCCCCAATGAAATGCACAAACGCACACACGCATAGCACTAGCAACAGTCAGTGCCTGTATGCAGCCTCCCAAAATAACCAATGCCTGCTTGTTGGAGTTCCTTGTTGCTAGGGGTTTCCCAGAGCCATAGAAACGTTGTTGAGGAGAGGGAGGGGGGAGAGGGAGAGGGAGAGGGAGAGATTCCATTACAATGGTTTATAAGGAGGCCAGGACACCCACTCCCATAGTTTTTTTGAGGTGTCAGCCTAAAGTTATTGTATAAGAACTGTTCTACTGAATGATGTAGCCTGCAGTCCAATGAGTTTGTAGATATTTAATGTAGAGTTTGCTGCACAACAGAATCCCTGTAGGGAGCATTACATGCTGCTGTCCTAGCCATTATCCATCCACTAGCCTTCATTGCATGCTGCTGTCCTAGCCATTATCCATCCACTAGCCTTCATTACATGCTGCTGTCCTAGCCATTATCCATCCACTAGCCTTCATTACATGCTGCTGTCCTAGCCATTATCCATCCACTAGCCTTCATTACATGCTGCTGTCCTAACCATTATCCATCCACTAGCCTTCATTACCTGCTGCTGTCCTAACCATTATCCATCCACTAGCCTTCATTGCATGCTGCTGTCCTAGCCATTATCCATCCACTAGCCTTCATTACATGCTGCTGTCCTAACCATTATCCATCCACTAGCCTTCATTACATGCTGCTGTCCTAACCATTATCCATCCACTAGCCTTCATTACATGCTGCTGTCCTAGCCATTATCCATCCACTAGCCTTCATTACATGCTGCTGTCCTAACCATTATCCATCCACTGGCCTTCATTACATGCTGCTGTCCTAGCCATTATCCATCCACTAGCCTTCATTACATGCTGCTGTCCTAGCCATTACCCATCCACTAGCCTTCATTACATGCTGCTGTCCTAACCATTATCCATCCACTAGCCTTCATTACATGCTGCTGTCCTAGCCATTATCCATCCACTAGCCTTCATTACATGCTGCTGTCCTAACCATTATCCATCCACTAGCCTTCATTACATGCTGCTGTCCTAACCATTATCCATCCACTAGACTTCATTACATGCTGCTGTCCTAGTCATTATCCATCCACTAGCCTTCATTACATGCTGCTGTCCTAACCATTATCCATCCACTAGCCTTCATTACATGCTGCTGTCCTAACCATTATCCATCCACTAGCCTTCATTACATGCAGCTGTCCTAACCATTATCCATCCACTAGACTTCATTCTGTTGCACTAGAATCCCTCCCCCTCCACACCACACAGACAACCTCATTGGCTCAATAAAAAGCCATTATGCTAATAGGGTTGGTGTCATGTGTTGGCCTGGCAGCATAAGTACAAGGCTGCTCATTTTAAAAGTACACACACACACCCCCACAGACACACGGGTCTAATGGACAAAACGATGATGTAATCTTTCTGTGTGGTGAGATTAATGTACTGCTACAATGCATTGGGCAACAGTTTCTTTCTTCTCTGAAAAATGAAAGCCAGGAGCTGTGTGTGTGGGAGCGACCGTGTGCGGGAGCTGTGTGTGCGGGTGCGACCGTGTGCGGGAGCTGTGTGTGTGGGAGCGACCGTGTGCGGGAGCTGTGTGTGCGGGTGCGACCGTGTGCGGGAGCTGTGTGTGTGGGAGCGACCGTGTGCGGGAGCGACCGTGTGCGGAAGCGACCGTGTGCGGAAGCGACCGTGTGCGGAAGCGACCGTGTGCGGGAGCTGTGTGTGCGGGAGCGACCGTGTGCGGGAGCGACCGTGTGCGGGAGCGACCGGGTGCGACCGTGTGCGTGTGCGGGTGCGACCGTGTGCGGGTGCGACCGTGTTACCATGCATACCAGGGTTTTTTCCAGTAATAGCCGGCTTTTGGCCGATACATTTAGTTATTTATTTTTTGAAAAGCCAATAAATAAAATTGACTCCCGTCCAATTGTCCGGGAAAAGAAGAATGAAAAAAAACAATGAATTTGGGATCTATCATCCCACAGTTTGTTTTGAAATATTTTTCTTGACAAGCTGATGTTTTAATCATTTAGCAGACGCTCTTATCCAGAGCAATTAGGGTTAAGTGCCTTGCTCAAGGGCACATCGACAGATTTTTCTCCTAGTCGTTTCGGGGATTCAAACCAGTGACCTTTTTAGTTACTGGCCCAACACTCTCAACCACTAGGCTAGCTGCGGCCCCTGACCAATAGAATAGATCAACTTTTTCTTCTATGGGGGACAGTAGATTGACAGGCTAGTGATTTTGATGTTGGTTACTTGTCTTGTTGTCTGAGAAAAAGTTCATGTGGACAGTCATTCAAACATCTTCAAAGTGCTCATCAGAATTAGGTAAGAATTACCGCACATCATTGCATCCTAGACGTGCATGTACTGTTATTATGAATTACCATCATCTAAATGGGATTTCTGTCATTCTGAGCACTGTGGGTGGACGTCCTAATCAGGTTACTCACCCAACGCATATGGGTCCGGTCAATTTTAAATGCTGCCGGTCAGATGTTCAGCTGATATGTCTATTTATGTCTGTGTGTGTCTCTCTGTGTGCTCATGTCTGTGTTTTGTTTGTGTGTGTGTGGTTTGGGGGAGCTAGCAGCAGGTTCCTGTTGCCTAGTAACACAGTTAAAAGTTAATCCAGTATTGATGAGCAAATGGTCTCTTTCTGCTGTGTGGAGTGTCATCATAATGATCTTAGTCACTAAGGAGGCCGTCCCTCCAAGCAGGACATCATTAGCATATCTCAAAGAGACTATTCAAAATGTGGACTGCATTTCAGTAAGGGCTTCTGATTAGCAATCCTATGTCTTGCCTTGTGTATCAGACATCAGTCATCATATAGTATTAGGATCCCGAGTGGCACAGCGGTCTAAGGCACTGCATCTCAGTGCAAGAGGGGTCACTACAGTCCCTGGTTCAAATCCAGGCTGTATCACATCCAGCCCTGATTGGGAGTCCCGCATTCCTAGTACAGACTTTAACTAACAGTCCAGTCTACTATTCCTAGTACAGACTTTAACTAACAGTCCAGTCTACTATTCCTAGTACAGACTTTAACCAGCAGTCCAGTCTACTACTCCTAGTACAGACTTTAACCAACAGTCCAGTCTACTACTCCTAGTACAGACTTTAACCAACAGTCCAGTCTACAACTCCTAGTACAGACTTTAACTAACAGTCCAGTCTACTATTCCTAGTACAGACTTTAACTAACAGTCCAGTCTACTATTCCTAGTACAGACTTTATCTAACAGTCCAGTCTACTACTCCTAGTACAGACTTTAACTAACAGTCCAGTCTACAACTCCTAGTACAAACTTTAACTAACAGTCCAGTCTACTACTCCTAGTACAGACTTTAACCGACAGTCAATCAATCAATCAAATTTATTTATAAAGCCCTTTTTATATCAGCCGATGTCACAAAGTGCTGTACAGAAATCCAACCTAAAACCCCAAACAGAAAGCAATGCAGATGTAGGCTAGGAAAAACTCCCTAGAAAGGCAGGAACCTAGGAAGAAACCTAGAGAGGAACCAGGCTCTGAGGAGTGGCCAGTCCTCTTCTGGCT
Source organism: Salmo trutta (assembly GCF_901001165.1). Taxonomy (NCBI): domain Eukaryota; kingdom Metazoa; phylum Chordata; class Actinopteri; order Salmoniformes; family Salmonidae; genus Salmo; species Salmo trutta. The sequence goes on from NC_042958.1 coordinate 46,595,962, forward strand.
GTGCCGGGTGGAGATTATAACAGAACATGGCCAAGATGTTCAAATGTTCATAGATGACAAGCAGGGTCAGATAATAATAATCACAGTGGTTGTAGAGGGTGCAACCGGTCAGCACCTCAGGAGTAAATGTCAGTTGGCTTTTCATAGCCAATCATTCAGAGGTCGAGACAGCAGGTGCAGTAGAGAGAGTCCAAAACAGCAGGTCCGGGACAAGGTAGCACGTCCAGTGAACAAGTCAGGGTTCCATAGTCGCAGGCAGAACAGTTCAAACTGGAGCAGCAGCATGACCAGGTGGACTGAGGACAGCAAGGAGTCATCAGGCCAGGTAGTCCTGAGGCATGGCCCTAGGGCTCAGGTCCTCTGAGAGAGAGAGAATTAGAGGGAGCATACTTAAATTCACACAGGACACCGGATAAGACAGGAGAAATACTCCAGATATAACAGACTGACCCTAGCCCCCCGACACATAAACTATTGTGGCATAAATACTGGAGGCTGAGACAGGAGGGGTCGGTAGACACTGTGGCCCTGTCCGCCAAACAGGCAGGATATAACCCCACCCACTTTGCCAAAGCACAGCCCCCACACCACTAGAGGGATATCTTCAACCACCAACTTACTACCCCGAGACAAGGCAGAGTATAGCCCACAAAGATCTCCCTCACGGCACGAACGCGAGGGGACCGCCAACCCGGACAGGAAGATCACGTCAGTGACTCAACCCACTCAAGTGACGCACACCTCCTAGGAACAGCATTGAAGAGCACCAGTAAGCCAGTGACTCAGCCCCCGTAATAGGGTTAGAGGCAGAGAATTCCATAGGAGAGAGGCGAACCAGCCAGGCAGAGACAGCAAGGGTGGTTCGTCACTCCAGTGCCTTTTCGTTCACCTTCACACCACTGGGCTAAACTACACTCAATCATAGGACCTGCTGAAGAGATGAGTCTTCAATAAAGTCTGCATCTCTCACATGGGTAGGCAGACCATTCCATAAAAATGGAGCTCTATAGGAGAAAGCCCTGACTCCAGCTGTTTGCTTAGAAATTCTAGGGACAGTAAGGAGGCCTGCGTCTTGTGACCATAGAGTACGTGTAGGTATGTATGGCAGGACCAAGTCGGAAAGATAGGTAGGAACAAGCCCATGTAATGCTTTGTAGGTTAGCAGTAAAACCTTGAAATCAGCCCTAGCCTTAACAGGAAGCCATCCACTTCCTTATGTCTGAAACACAGGCTTCCAGCGAGGGCAATTTTGGGGCTTCACCATGTTTCATCGAAAATGTACTGCTGTGTATCATCCGCATAGCAGTGAAAGTTAACATTATGTTTCTGAATTACATCACCAAGAGGTAAAATATACAGTTGAAGTCGGAAGTTTACATACACTTAGGTTGGAGTCATTAAAACTTGATTTTCAACCAGTCCACAAATTTCTTGTTAACAAACTATAGTTTTGGCAAGTCGGTTAGGACATCTACTTTGTGCATGACACAAGTCATTTTTCCAACAATTGTTTACAGATTATTTCACTTATAATTCACTGTATCACAATTCCAGTGGGTCAGAAGTTTACATACACTAAGTTGACTGTGCCTTTAAAAAGCTTGGAAAATTCCAGACAATGATGTCATGGCTTTAGAAGCTTCTGATAGGCTAATTGACATCAGTTGAGTCAATTGGAGATGTACCTGTGGATGTATTCAAGGCCTACCTTCAAACTCAGTGCCTCTGCTGCAGGAGGGACTGATGCACTTCACAAAATAGATGGCATGATGAGGGAGGGAAATGATGTGGATATATTGAAGCAACATCTCAAGACATCAGTCAGGAAGTTAAAGCTTGGTCGCAAATGGGTCTTCCAAATCGACAGTGACCCAAAGCATACTCCCAAAGTTGTGGCAAAATGGCTTAAGGACAACAAAGTCAATGTATTGGAGTAGCCATCACAAAGCCCTGACTCAATCCTATATAAAAATGTGTAGGCAGAACTGAAAAAGCGTGTGCGAGCAAGGAGGCCTATTAACCTGACTCAGTTACACCAGCTCTGTGAGGAGTAATGGGCCAAAATTCACCCAACTTATTGTGGGATGCTTGTGGAAGGATACCCGAAACGTTTGACCCAAGTTAAACAATTTAAAGGCAATGCTACCAAATACTAATTGAGTGTATGTAAACTTCTGACCCACTGGGAATGTGATGAAAGAAATAAAAGCTGAAATAAATAATTCTCTACTATTATTCTGACATTTCACATTCTTAAAATAAAGTGGTGATCCTAACTGACCTAAGACAGGGAATATTTACTAGGATTAAATGTCAGGAACTGTGAAAAACTGAGTTTAAATGTATTTGGCTAAGGTGTATGTAAACTTCCGACTTCAACTGTATAGTTGAACATATATGTATGTATAGCTGTACAGTCTACTACTCCTAGTACAGACTTTAACCAGCAGTCCAGTCTACTACTCCTAGTACAGACTTTAACCAGCAGTCCAGTCTACTACTCCTAGTACAGACTTTAACCAGCAGTCCAGTCTACTACTCCTAGTACAGACTTTAACCAACAGTCCAGTCTACTACTCCTAGGACAGACTTTAACCAGCAGTCCAGTCTACTACTCCTAGTACAGACTTTAACCAACAGTCCAGTCTACTACTCCTAGTACAGACTTTAACCAGCAGTCCAGTCTACTACTCCTAGTACAGACTTTAACCAACAGTCCAGTCTACTACTCCTAGTACAGACTTTAACCAGCAGTCCAGTCTACTACTCCTAGTACAGACTTTAACCAGCAGTCCAGTGTACAACCTAATAGTGGTGTCAGCCAGACTCAAACACATGATGTCACCTAATAGTGGTGTCAGCCAGACTAAAATACTCAATTTGGAAGAAGGGACAGTTTACTGTAAGTGTGAAGTAGCAAGGCATAAATTAAAGGAAAATTCCCTCCAAAAACTATCTTTTGGTATTTGTTTCATTAGTCCATTGTTGACACAGTCCCAAAATGTTTTGGTTTTCAGCAATCAAGTTTTCAAGTTATGTAACTTTTCAAATTTAAGAATCATCCCTGTATGATGTAAAACACAGCATCGTGTGATGTAAAACACAGCATCGTGTGATGTAAAACACAGCATCGTGTGATGTAAAACACAGCATCACACGGAGATGATTTCTGTATTTTGAAAGTTACATAACTTTAAAAAACACTTAATTATCAGGTAGAACAGGAATATGTGAATAGCCCTGCATTAGGGGATAATCTCAGTCCCACACACAGAAATATCATAACATAATCTACTGTATCTGTGTACTGCAATCTAGTTAACCACTTTCATTAGGCCTAAACAAATGTAAGTTAGTACATCGTCAATATATCCTTCTCTGAGAAAAAGTAGTGAGAGACAGATGGCACAAGGCAGATTTGTTCCCCGGAGATCAGGCTGTGGAGTGCATGCAGCAACTGCTGCCTCTATACTCGTATACCACTCACACAGTCATCCCTCTAGCTTCTGTTTAGTCATCAGGCTAATGCATGGTGGCGTCGTCCAACCCAAAATGCACACACACATCTCTCTCTCCCTTTCTCTCACACTCATTCCATTTCTCTCTGGCTCATAGCTTTCTGCAACAGCTAAGTCTGTTCTCTCTCCTCTCTCTCTCTCTTTCCTACCCTCCCTCAGTTTAACTCCCCCCTCCTCTCTCCCGCTCTCTCTCTCTCTCCATTCTCTGAGGTTTGTCTAAAGATGAATAGCTATATCTGACTATCGGTAGTACAGATTAGAGTAGTATTGTGGGTGGGGGTGGGGGGTAGACCGGTTCACGTGATCATGGCGTGTCTGAATAAGCTTATACTGTAGTTAGTATCTATGTTATTACAAGGCTTACCCCATGCTACTGTGAGAGGGGACAACAGAAACTAGGTGGGATCAGTACTCTCTGTAATGGCAGGAGCTCACAAGGCACAGGGCAACAAGCTCTCCTCGGGGACGGGGACAGCTAGGGCTGTTTGTACTACCCACATCGACATGGCCAACAACAGATGTAAGTTCACTCAACTGGAAGATTTCAGGAAATGTTTGTGTAGTTAACTTGATCTTTTGTTTTTTTCCCAGCCTGTGTTTTAAAGGCACTGTTGCCGTGTCGGGTCTGTTGCCGTGTCGGGTCTGTTGCCGTGTCGGGTCTGTTGCCGTGTCGGGTCTGTTGCCGTGTCGGGTCTGTTGCCGTGTCGGGTCTGTTGCCGTGTCGGGTCTGTGTAGGTGGGGAGGAAGAGCGTAGTCCTCGCCTACATACCGTCATTAGAGCACATTATGTGTGTGTGTGGGTACAGGGTTTGCTGGGTGCCTACCTGCATAGATCTACCCGTGTATGTGTTAATGTGTTGCGTGTCTATATTCCAGGAGATCTAGGTAAGCTGACGGCTACTTTTAATGACGAAGGTTTTTACTTGCAATGACTGTGATACTGTATGTGGTGGTCTTGCCTACGTTGGTTGAATACACTGACTGGAAGTCGCTCTGAATAAGTGTCTGTTAAATAATTACCAAAATGTAATGTCTCCACTCATGTAATTTTGTTCATGATCCCTCTCTCTCTTTTCTCCTGTCTCGCTCTCTCTCTTTTCTCCTGTCTGTCTGTCGGTCTATCTTTTCTCGTCTCTCTCTCTCTGTCCCATCCAGTCGATGCTGATGAGATTAAGCGGCTGGGAAAGAGGTTTAAGAAACTGGACCTAGATAACTCCGGGTCCCTTAGCGTGGAGGAGTTCATGTCTCTGCCTGAACTCCAGCAGAACCCTCTGGTTCAGAGGGTCATCGACATCTTCGACACCGATGGAAACGGAGAGGTGGACTTCAAGGGTAAGCCAGAGTGCAAGAGTAGGCTGTCCCAGATCTGGTGTTTCCTTCTATAGCCTGGTCCCAGATCTGGTGTTTCCTTCTATAGCCTGGTCCCAGATCTGGTGTTTCCTTCTATAGCCTGGTCCCAGATCTGGTGTTTCCTTCTATAGCCTGGTCCCAGATCTGGTGTTTCCTTCTATAGCCTGGTCCCAGATCTGGTGTTTCCTTCTATAGCCTGGTCCCAGATCTGTTTGGGACAATTTTTACTGGTGAATAAATGCTTGGGACCAACAATGTCTTTGAATTTAAGCTCATTTGCTGAAATCAAGGCCAATAATATCAGGGACATCAGTGTTGGTAAACAGGTCTATTGTCCTCCTGTCTGAGAATGTCCCAGCACAGTACATGGTGGCCTACACTAGAGGGGTATAATACAAACCAGGATCAATGAGCTGTCCAGAAAATGAATTGTCTGAAATAACTTTTGATTTTTTTAGAAAGAAAAGCTTGATATGGGCATTGTTTCATTGACTCAACAACCAAACACACACATATCTAAGTTTATCTTTCTTAATTAACCGGAAGATCTATATTTATTTCTGTCTGTTCATCAAAGTTAGCTGGCTAACTCATTGATCCTGCTTCCTGATAGTTGTTGGTTGAAAATACAATCTACACTGGACCTTCTAATCAGCAGGTTTCCATATCACCAGGCAGTAAATTAATTAATAGACCAATAAGAAAGAGAGTTCTGAACCTCTCTGCCAATAACAGCTAGTTTTGTTTTCCCCTCCCCACTCAGACCACTTCCAGACAGTCCTAGCAAGAATCTTACTTGAGAAATAGCTATTTTTGCACATTTTAATGGAAATCATTAGCGTAAGGTACTTAAATGTTACCCAGAAATTATTTTATATTGATATAAAATGGCTGCATTGGGACTTTAATCACATTGCATGATTAACAAAAGGATCTTGATGACCAGGGAGAGAGGTTGGGACTTTGGCCTGGACTGGTTTAGACTTCCAGTGTTTCTCTTGGCCTACTCTGCCTAACAGTACCTGCAGAGACAGTAGTAACACTTAACGCAGGACAGTCAGCACTAGATAGCCTAGATTCCATCCGGATACAGCACGATTTACATTTTAAAGATCATTTCCGATTGAGCCGACATATCCATCGTTTACCGTGAATGCGGTCTCCGCGAAAACATTGCCTTTAAAAGTTGCATAGAGGAAAAGGGGCATTCTGATTTAATATAGCCCTAAGTATGGATTGTAGTAGTTTGCTACTGAGATTTTATTTGAACTTATGAATGCATATGTAGTGTATTTGATCACTCCGATTTATAGAAAATTATTGCGTACAGTATAAGAAGTCAAATATTGTCTGACTCTAAACCATCTCTCCCCTCCATCAGAATTCATTGAGGGAGTCTCACAATTCAGTGTCAAGGGGGACAAGGAGTCAAAGCTTCGCTGTAAGTAGACAAATCTACTCCATCTCCACTACATCCATACACCTCTCACCACGCAAAGTTAAATGATCTGATCTACAAAGACAAAACCCATCCCCTGTCCCCCACTTGCCAAAGTAGAAACAGAATGCCTGATAGCATCAAGGATGAGGCTTTCTCCAAAATATAAAACCAAAAGGTCTGTGTTCAGGATCGCTGACTTAACTACACATCCTTCCACGTTTCTCTCCCCCCTGACCCCCCTTCCCTCTAGTCGCCTTCCGGATCTACGACATGGACAAGGATGGTTACATCTCCAACGGGGAACTCTTCCAGGTGCTGAAGATGATGGTAGGAAACAACCTGAAGGACACACAGCTGCAGCAGATCGTGGACAAGACCATCATCAACGCAGATAAGGACGGAGACGGCAGGATATCCTTCGAAGAGTTCTGCTTAGTAAGTCTGGGGTCGTGGTGGCTGGGGAACTGGGGTCGTGATGGCTGGGGAACTGGGGTCGTGGTGGCTGGGGAACTGGGGTCGTGATGGCTGGGGAACTGGGGTCGTGGTGGCTGGGGAACTGGGGTCGTGGTGGCTGGGGAACTGGGGTCGTGAAGGCTGGGGAACTGGGGTCGTGGTGGCTGGGGAACTGGGGTCGTGAAGGCTGGGGAACTGGGGTCGTGAAGGCTGGGGAACTGGGGTCGTGGTGGCTGGGGAACTGGGGTCGTGGTGGCTGGGGAACTGGGGTCGTGGTGGCTGGGGAACTGGGGTCGTGGTGGCTGGGGAACTGGGGTCGTGATGGCTGGGGAACTGGGGTCGTGATGGCTGGGGAACTGGGGTCGTGAAGGCTGGGGAACTGGGGTCGTGAAGGCTGGGGAACTGGGGTCGTGGTGGCTGGGGAACTGGGGTCGTGGTGGCTGGGGAACTGGGGTCGTGAAGGCTGGGGAACTGGGGTCGTGGGTGGCGGGGGGTTAAAAGGATACTGCAAGATGCTACCGTACCTGGAGACTTTAGCCAGTTAGCATTGGCTCGCGAAACTACCTCTAACTTCCTTCATACTGCACGCAGAAGACATTTTCCAGAATTGTGCAACCCTATTGGGGGGTAACTCCAGTTCTGGAGGGCTGTTATGGTTGATGGCTTGTCCTACCCAGCTCTAACACACCAGAGGGCTTATTCAGTGGAGGGTAATGTTATGTATAGAGCATGATTCTAGCCCATTTCACTATGAAAGTTCTGTATTCTGTTTCACTCTTCTGAATAAGCTATATTTGGCACATATTTCTCTAAGGCAGCGGTTCCCAAACTTTTCCGTTCCGGGGACCACCAAATCACCGTCAATAGCTCTCGAGGATCACCATTGGCAGTAAAATGTTGTACATTTTAGCAGTGAATGTAACAAATTACAGGCCTATTATTATTATTATTATTATTATTATTATTATGAAAAGTAATGTCAAATTGCTTATAATACAATTAATACTCCCAACTGTTATTTTCTTTGGAAGAAAAAAATCTATTTGTATTTAATTACATTTTTTATAAAAAAGAATTGGCTGAGCACAGGTTGGAAACCACTGCTCTAGAGTCCTGAACTGAAACACTGTTTTTGTGGGAGTATTATCTTCAGGACAACTCAGAATGTTGGACCATGGTTATAATTGGTTTGTGCTGGAGCAGCCCAAGGTTGTCGTGAAGGGATTGTGTGACTTCATTTGAAGAGACTCATTCATTAAAATAGCTGAGAGTGTAGGACAGTATTACAGAAAAGACAAGGGGTTAACAGGATACTGTAGTTATTCTAGTGTTAAGGGGTTAAAAGGACACAGTAGTTATTCTAGTGTTAAGGGGTTAAAAGGACACAGTAGTTATACTAGTGTTAAGGGGTTAAAAGGACACAGTAGTTATTCTAGTGTTAAGTTGCCTCTCTTAGTTGGAAACATGTTGCATGATTTTGAATTCTGCTAATTTAGCCAATAGCATTAAGAATCAATCTGTTCCAGCCTGCTTTTACTCTAGAACTGGAATTAGAACTACAATAAGAACTATTTGGTTCTGTTCCTTCTCTCTTCCCCTAGGTGGTGGGTGGCCTTGACATACACAAAAAGATGGTGGTAGATGTGTGAGCCTGTCCCTCCGCACCTCTCCCCCCCTCGCTTTCTTCTCCATCGGTCTCTGAAGATCTGCTCAAGACGTCTGGCAAACACTTTGTGTATTTCAATGGAAGTATTCTCTCTCCCCGTGAAGCCACTTTTTTTTCTAAACAAACCACAAGCTTCACGAAGCCAATTTAGTTGTGTTATTGAACTCCGATCCTCTCAATAACCTGAAGGACAGCTATCCTCGTTTGTAAGAGCATCCCAGTTTGAGGGAGGGAGGAGAAAGTTTGGCTTGATTATATTTTGTCACATTTTTTTTTGTAATGTTAATTTTTTAATATTTATTTTCGTTCTGGTCTCTTTTTTTATAGACAAGTATATCTATAATGTTTCTTTTGTGGGGAAATGTGTCGTTATCTGAGGTGTTGCGTTAAATAATATACTTGATTTCGGTTCCAATTCAAAACGTAGGGTATAAAGTGCCAACCAGGACATATCGTATTGTTAAGTATCCACCATTGCTGTCAGTGATGGACTGGTCTGTGATGAGTCAAACGCTCGCTGCATGATCACTAATGGTTAGATGCTAATTTAATTTTCAAAAATAAACAGCAGTTTCTTTTGCACTGTTTGACTCTTGAGCAGGTTGGATTAGATCAATTAAACCAATTGACTCTTGAGCAGGTTGGATTAGATCAATTAAACCATTTGACTCTTGAGCAGGTTGGATTAGATCAATTAAACCATTTGATTCTTGAGTAGGTTGGATTAGATCAATTAAACCATTTGATTCTTGAGCAGGTTGGATTAGATCAATTAAACCATTTGACTCTTGAGCAGGTTGGATTAGATCAATTAAACCATTTGATTCTTGAGCAGGTTGGATTAGATCAATTAAACCATTTGATTCTTGAGCAGGTTGGATTAGATCAATTAAACCATTTGATTCTTGAGCAGGTTGGATTAGATCAATTAAGCTTCCGATCACATTAAACATAGAATACCTGTTGGAAGCTTTGTGATGATGTTTTATTTATGCTGTTGGAGATTATTATTCTAAACGTAGAGATAGATGCCAAGAAAGTGATGTCTTTGTATACTTATGTATTTTACTTTAACGACACGTTTTTACGTTGAACCATATGACAATCCCCCAATGCAAAGTAAATGGGCGGCAGGTAGCCTAGCAGTTAGAGGCGAGCCAGCAACCGGAGGGTTGCCAGTTTGAATCGCGGGTCTGACGGGAAGTGAGCTGGTAACCGGAGGGTTGCTGCTGGTGTCAAATCCTATATGGCATAACCTGCCGTTGTACCCTTGAGCAAGACCCTTAACCCCCCCACAGGCGCCGTAGTATGGCAGAGTCCCCTGCTCTAACCTCTGTGTGTGTCTTGGGATAAAGTCAAATGTTCTGTTGCACCTTGTGTACAATTGGATGAATAAAAGGATCTTGTACAGCTTGATCACTCAAGTTGAAAAAATCTCTTACCATGGACCATCTATGTATTTGTATTTTATTAAGAACTGAGGAATATCCTAAAATATCCAGATGAAAGAATGTCTTGAGTTATTGAGGGAATATAGAATGTTATGGTATCTTATTGAGACTCAACTGCAGGCAGCATTGTAACTGTATATTAGGTCAATGTCTGGTCATCTTCTTAGTAGAGGCTGCAGCAGCCAATGTCAAAACCACCCATGAATAGTACAGGGTTCTTTCTAATGCAACAACGGAGTTACTCGTAAACTTTTGACATGATCAATGGGAATACTGTACATTTGAGAGTACATTAGAAAGTTGAAGAACCTATCACGATCGCCTCGTCGGTCCTCTCCCTCCATGGTATTCACAATAGGTAGATTGACCAAACCGTAATTTAAGGTGAAATGGGCATCCCGTGAAAATAATCGTAACAAAATGGTGGCGGGTTGCATTTTAATGATTCGATAGTTGGTTTGGAAACCATTGTTTTTATTGAGATGTCTCAAATGCCTCCCTGCTCCCTATATAGTGCACTACTTTTTAACCAGGGCCCATAGCTCAGGTCAAAATGAGTGCATCACATAGGGCACAACCCATGTGGCTTTGCTTGGGCCTATGTTTGCATGATTTTCGTTGTGCATGTAGATGAACCATTTAAATAATCCTCGTTAAACACGTGAATGGTGAGGTCAGTAATTATATTTAATAATCTACTGGGAAACATATTGGATTTTGCCCAACTTTGTTAAATGTTCACATTATGAGCAGTAATCCAAACAAACTGAACTACATGTTAACTTTGTATTTTCCCCCCGGATCAGCGAGATGATGCTTCTATTCCAGTAAAAATCTGGTCCCAAAGTCAACCGCCACTCACTGTACTCGGCACTGTTTTGTATAGAAGCTTTCCATTCCGTCGTCTATATAGGTCAGACTTTAGTTCTGCAAGTACTATTTTCTTTGAAGGGGACTCGGTGCTTTTTAGTTTGTGTGGAAACTGAAACGGTTAAGTTTGACTAATAGTTATTTTCCCCTTTCTCTGCATGCTGCATCTGATGCCGTGGGACTGTTGGATACTTGATATTGTATGAAAATAAAAAAAATAAACAAACACAAACATTTTAAGCACAAGTTGTGTGATCACTTTGTTTCCCTGGTGTGTTGGGGGTTTCTGGGTCAATTTGGCACTTTAGTCTCACAGAAAACTAAACAGTTTCACATTAGGGTTTCTGCATTTTTATTTACATTAACTCAACTTTTCACTTTGATATGGTGTAACAATTAATCGTTGGCCTCAAACAATTTGTTAAGATTTTATTTAAATCAAACAAATCCAAAAGACAATTAGGAAAAAGGGGCAAATCATTTACATGCAAATATCCCCTGTGGGAAGAGACAGGCCGGTCCAGATGTGTAAGGCAGGTAGGCACTCCCCAGATCAATATGTCCAGCTTCAACAACAAAAGTCCTGGAAGATGGCAGGCAGGCCCACATCCAAAAAGCACCTCAGGAGTGCTGATCTAGGACCAGGTCCACCCACCCATATTACCTTATTCATGTTTTAAAAAGGCAAAACCGGTCCTAGATCAGATCCTACTGAGAATCTTGGTGAATACCTAACTTACATCAGGCGATGAGAATATAAATCCATGTGTGACTTTAGAATCTCTCTGCTGTCCTGCTGGCCACGACCCTGATGTTACCGTACACCTTAGAAGGGGGACTTCCTGTACGGGGAAATAGACATGTATAATATCAATAATACACTACCAGTCAAAAGTTCACACCTACTCATTCAAGGGTTTTATTTTAACCATTTTCTACATTGTAGAATAATAGTGAAGACATCAAGACTATGAAATAACACATGGAATCATGTAGTAACCAAAAAAAGTGTTAAATCAATATTTTACATTCTTCAAGTAGCAACGCTTTGCACTCTTGGCATTCTCTCAACCAGCTTCATGAGGTAGTCACCTGGAATGCATTTCAATTAACAGGTGTGCCTTGTTAAATTTAATAGTGGAATTTCTTTCCTTAATGTTTTTGGGCCAATCAGTTGTGTTGTGAAAAGGTAGGGGTGGTATACAGAAGATAGCCCTATTTGGTAAAAGACCAAGTCCACATTATGGCAAGAATTACTACATGATTCCATGTGTTACTTCATAGTTTTGATGTCTTCACTATTATTCTAAAATTTAGAAAATAGTAAAAACAAAAAGAAAAACCCTGGAATGAGTAGGTGTCCAAACGTGACATATATAAACATAAATAATATGCTATTTAGCAGATGCTTTTACTCAAAGCCACAGTTATCTTTGCATACACTACTCATATGGGTGACCCGGGAATCGAACCCACAATCCTGGCGTTACAAGCGCCATGCTCTAAACACTTTTGTGTGGCATTGCCTAAAACACTTCCCATTTTAATACACGGGACTTGGGCAATGGTGAGACGTGATTATATGACTAATTCACATGGCCAATAGAGTGGGGGTGTGGAGAAGCTCCACCGATCCTTCGTGTCTGGAAGTAATTTAGTCCTTGGTGCGCTGCTTTCTCTTGTCAATTAACTCATGACATTCCTGGATTACTCATTATATTAATAAACGTGATTTATTTAACAAATACGAGTCAATTTAAAAAAGGTTAAGGGTACAAGACTGTACATATCTGGATGTCTTGGCAAAATCACTACATATCCCATCGAGCCAAGCAGGGAGAGGCTGCACGTTGTCAGTTCCAAGACCAGTCAGAAATGTCCAGCTAATCCGACGCCAATGGATCTCAAAACTTAACTTGTATCCGAGGTAAGTAGCAATGAAATCCTTCGCCACCGTCGTCTTACGACAGATATTTCAAACCATTCATGACTGTACAACAAAACAAATAATTGAAGTTTCTTTCCAGATAATTTCTTAGTTACATAATAGTAAAGGAGTTTTGCAGTTGAGGATGCGGTATTTATGAAGTTTGGCAATGAGGACGAAAACTAGCATAGTTTAGCTATCCAGCTAGTTTAGCCATCCAGCTAGTTTAGCCATCCAGCTAGTTTAGCCATCCAGCTAGTTTAGCCAGGGAAAACAAACTCGGGCCTAGTTCGCATGTGAGCCCAGCCGGGCGCACATGCACACAAACTAATTCAAGAGACAGTTTGTATGCCCTGATATCAGGAGCTGGCGGCGATAAGTTTGATGAAACAATTCAGAGAAACAATAAATCAGATGACTTATATTTAAGGTAATCGAATCAATATTCAATCCCGAAATCAGCTGTAACTGTCAATATTAAAACAAAGCTTAAGAAGACTGAGTGAAACCTGAAAATGAATGGTGTCGCTTCCAGACACGGTATACTCCTCTTCCTCATCACCACTCTAACTTCCACATCTCTTTCAGTCTTACCTAAGATGAGGTTGCATATCGCTGTCCGTGCCATCTTAATATTCTGGAAAGATCCTAATATGTGTACTTTTCTGTAAAATATTAAGGACACCAACAAAAAAGGCCATGATTAAACCATAAATAGTCTGAGTGTAGACCTAGAATTCTAACGTACATCATAACATGGCGCCATAGCACTACTTACGAGTCTGCCAGAACAATCCTGGTCTTGGTCACATTTTCAATGGTGAATTTTGTTTTGCCTCCTTTCCCTGCTATCCTCCCAATAGCTCTGGACAAATGGTCTCCTTTCAGTGGTTTTACTGCCAACGAAACAGAAAAAAGTTAATGCACTTTAAATGCACTTAATATGGGCAGAGACCGTGCATACTTATTTGACAGTGACAATGTACATCAATCAAAAGTTCTGGAAATGTGCCATTTTTAGCCAGCTGGCTAGTTTTCATCTGTAGTCCCGGGGCACAAAATATTAAAAAGGTTCTAAAAAAGGTAGGACTGGTTTTACTGACAATAAAAATGATTAATTGAAAGAAAGAACCAAGAGCCAGAGAAAAATGTGCACTTAGTAGTGAAAAGAGCTTGCATACTACAAACAGGGATGAAATTAAGATAACACGCTAGCCCAAGGCTAGTACTTTTCAGACCGGCTAGTAGAAAGTGTGCCTAACCAGCCCGATGACTAGTGAAATGTTGTCTTTTCAAATATCGCATGGAACAGAATGTCACCGGGCAAGTACACATCGTGGTTTACAAGCCTGGCTGGCCATTCAATTCCATTCCTGACTACAAATATTGTAGGTTGTAAAGGTAGAGCATAACAGTGCTGCCAAGTAGGCCCTTAGTTACCATCTGTGACATCAAAGGTTTCGAGGAAAAGTTCATCCAATCTGATGAGAGCAAGGGCATCCTGGGGAAACAGACAAGGTGTTGTTTAGATTCAACAGAACAGGGGAGTTGTATTGTCAATAGACATTAGGGTTAATTAATAGCCTATATTTAAACTAAACTTTAGAGGCCTCCCAAGGGAAAGCGAGACAAGGTGTCAGATTCCTTTTATATGATAAACAGTGGGGTTGTATTCTCACTAGACATTAGGCTTTAGGCCTAGTCAGCATGTTTAGAGTAAAGACTACTGCATGCTAGTGGATCTAGTAGACTTCCAGGCATTGCGCTAACGCTAGTTAGCAATGGCTCACGAAACTGCCTTAACTCCACGCAGTGACAACTGGTATCCATGAGTTCATCTGACTCTGGGTACGTAGAAAAACGTACCCATAATTGCCATAATCTCTCACTATCCCTTTAAACATATTTGACTTGAAAGAAGGGAGATGGCCTGTACTTCTCACTATGTCAATATAGAGCAGAGATAGTAGAGTGCTGCTGGATGAATGGATCCTTCACATTTCATCACCCCAACAAGATAATGCCTTCCTTTCTCAGAAGGTGCTGCTGCTTACCTCAACCTGGAATCCTAGAACAAAGGCTCGGACGAAGTCTGCAGCTCTCGTGAGAGAGCCAATGTCCTGTGTGTCTTTACAAGTCTGAAATGAAAGACACGTTCTTACTAAGGCCTACTTTCTAGACACCAATAAAAATAAAAGCCACTCAGGTAATCTCATTGCACTTACTTTAATTTCCACATTTCTAGTTTTGAGGTTGAATCTGACTTGGAGCTGTAGGTTCTCGACAATGGGTGTGAATATCTTCAGCCAGTTCTCCTTCAGAGGGGTATACCTGTGGGCCGGGACAGCAACCTTACGCATCTCATCAGAACCACCCTGAAACAAGGAGACAAAAAAAATAGGACAGTGGAAATGTCATCGCAACTTCTCACAGTGGTATGTGCAGATTGTGTCCATTGGTAGCTTCAACAGTTTCATGACATTGTTGTGTAGCCTACACTAGAAGAAAACCGCACTGACTGACTAAAATGTAGTCTTGTGAGACAGTGACACTTAATATTAGTGCGGGGTGAAGGCTTCCATTTAGGCAGTGTAAGAACAATCATAGCAAAAGCGTGACATTGCGCAAGTGCAAGACCCAGACCTTACACGGGACGAGAAAAATGTTCTACCCGAACAGGCAAAGTTCAAGCTAAGTGTAATAATTCAGTAAGAAATATGTACTCATATATATATAACATGTTGGATTTACTTTACCTTAAGTTTGTCGCCTGAAATAGGTGGAAACTGAGGCCGCTTGCATGCTACGGAGTCCTCAGCCTCCATTTCGACTCCATCCATCTCGCGTTTTCGCTTCGATGTCTTCTTTGATTTCACCTTTACGAACGCTTCTGTTGTGTCTTCACTGTCCATAGTAGTAGCAACTACCTCCGTTGTTGGATTATTATCAGTGTCCATAACGAATTGCTTTTTTTAACAGTAAATAAAGCCAAAATGTTAGGAGAGGTACATGAAGTTATACACGAGGTTGTTCCCGTGTTTTGGAAAGGACCCAAAGTCTGTTCAACACGCGCCTGAGTGCAGTGTATAATTCTGTATGGGTAAAAAAAAAATATGTTTATATGGCATTATATATATATTCATGTCTGCTAGGGAATAGTATGTAATGATTTGGAAAATAAAACGACATTCACAAGTATTCAACAAATATATTGTCTTTGATATTTTTCATCAGGCTAAAATGTAGGCAGCACTTTGTGGCCTTCCATGTCGTTCGTTTTGCTACAAAATCGTGTTGACAAGTTGCCGAACCAAAAAATAAGCTTGCTATTATATTGTCAGAAAATCTATATATCTTTCATTATTAGTGCACGTAACATTTTCATCGTCGTTATTGTCATTCCAGGGAAGAAATGTCGACGCCATTTGAGAAGCCACAAATTATAGCTCACGTTCAGAGAAGTTTGAACTACACAGTGTTTGACAGCAAATGGATTCCTTGTAGTGCAAAGTTTGTCTGTCTGGGAAACTATGCAAGGGGCACCGGAGTGATGCAAATATACGAGGTGGAACATGGAGAGGTTAAACTCATAAAAGAGGTAGCTAATTTTGTATTGTTTGTGCTTTGTTTTCGAGCTAGTTCAAGCTTTTAGCTAGCTACGTTAGCGTTCTAGTTTTGTTCTAGAAAAGTAGTTCGGTTACCTTTTGTTACCATAGCAACTAGTAACACAGGGACCCCTGTCCGTCTGTGATACTGCAGCAGCGATTGTAGCTAGATTGGTTTCTACTGTCACTTGACTGTTGTTAACAGTGCCATGTCAAAAACAAACATACACGAATAGCAACCATGCATGTTCATGTTGTTATCCGTTGCATTCGTTTGGACCCTAGCGAGAACTATTTGGAGCCCCTGTTTCCCAAAGACAAGAAGGTAACCTTTTTTAGGTAATCCATCTAATGAATTTCAGTAATGGACAAGCATAACAATGTCCTGTTATCTTTCACAGATCGAGAAAGCAAAGCCCATCAAGTGTGGGACATTCGGGGCCAGCTCTCTACAACAAAGACATATAGCAACTGGGGACTTTGATGGAAATCTCAATATATGGTAGCCTATTTATTTACCAAGTATCTGAAAAGACATATCACATGTCTTGTCAAATAGATTTACCCTACCACCAGCATGTGCTGCTATACATCATAAAAGCTATCCCTAATAAGGACATTGGTAACAGCGTGTCTAGACGCCTTGTCCCAAGTCTGTTTGTACTAGCCAACTCCTTTGCGACCACATAGGAGATTAGGAGATGGTGGCTATACAGCATTAACAGATCTGGGATCAGGCTATGTGTCTGTTAAGTCAAATTAAATGCTGTTTGTCACATGCTTTGTAGACAACATGTATAGACTAACAGTGAAATGCTTACTTCCGGGTCCTTTCTAACAATGATGAGTTAAAGATGAGAGAAAAAAAAATTGAAATAGTGACAAGGAATAAATACACAGTGAATACTGAATACAAATAATATGGCTGGCTATATATATATATATATATATATATATATATATATATATATATATACATACATACATACATACATACATACATACATACATACATACATACATACACTGCTCAAAAAAATAAAGGGAACACTTAAACAACACAATGTAACTCCAAGTCAATCACACCTCTGTGAAATCAAACTGTCCACTTAGGAAGCAACACGGATTGACAATAAATTTCACATGCTGTTGTGCAAATGGAATAGACAACAGGTGGAAATTATAGGCAATTAGCAAGACACCCCCAATAAAGGAGTGATTCTGCAGGTGGTAACCACAGACCACTTCTCAGTTCCTATGCTTCCTGGCTGATGTTTTGGTCACTTTTGAATGCTGGCGGTGCTTTCACTCTAGTGGTAGCATGAGACGGAGTCTACAACCCACACAAGGGGCTCAGGTAGTGCAGCTCATCCAGGATGGCACATCAATGCGAGCTGTGGCAAGAAGGTTTGCTGTGTCTGTCAGCGTAGTGTCCAGAGTATGGAGGCGCTACCAGGAGACAGGCCAGTACATCAGGAGACGTGGAGGAGGCCGTAGGAGGGCAACAACCCAGCAGCAGGACCGCTACCTCCGCCTTTGTGCAAGGAGGAGCACTGCCAGAGCCCTGCAAAATGACCTCCAGCAGGCCACAAATGTGCATGTGTCTGCTCAAACGGTCAGAAACGGACTCCATGAGGGTGGTATGAGGGCCCGACGTCCACAGGTGGGGGTTGTGCTTACAGCCCAACACCGTGCAGGGTGTTTGGCATTTGCCAGAGAACACCAAGATTGGCAAATTCGCCACTGGCGCCCTGTGCTCTTCACAGATGAAAGCAGGTTCACACTGAGCACGTGACAGTCTGGAGACGCCGTGGAGAACGTTCTGCTGCCTGCAACATCCTCCAGCATGACCGGTTTGGCGGTGGGTCAGTCATGGTGTGTGGTGGCATTTCTTTGGGGGGCCACACAGCCCTCCATGTGCTCGCCAGAGGTAGCCTGACTGCCATTAGGTACCGAGATGAGATCCTCAGACCCCTTGTGAGACCATATGCTGGTGCGGTTGGCCCTGGGTTCCTCCTAATGCAAGACAATGCTAGACCTCATGTGGCTGGAGTGTGTCAGCAGTTCCTGCAAGAGGAAGGCATTGATGCTATGGACTGGCCCGCCCGTTCCCCAGACCTGAATCCAATTGAGCACATCTGGGACATCATGTCTCGCTCCATCCACCAACGCCACGTTGCACCACAGACTGTCCAGGAGTTGGCGGATGCTTTAGTCCAGGTCTGGGAGGAGATCCCTCAGGAGACCATCTGCCACCTCATCAGGAGCATGCCCAGGCGTTGTAGGGAGGTCAAACAGGCACGTGGAGGCCACACACACTACTGAGCCTCATTTTGACTTATTTTAAGGACATTACATCAAACTTGGATCAGCCTGTAGTGTGGTTTTCCACTTTAATTTTGAGTGTGACTCCAAATCCAGACCTCCATCGGTTGATAAATTGGATTTCCATTGATTATTTTTGTGTGATTTTGTTGTCAGCACATTCAACTATGTAAAGAAAAAAGTACTTAAGATTATTTCATTCATTCAGATCTAGGATGTGTTATTTTAGTGTTTCCTTCATTTTTTTAAGCAATATATATATATGAGTACCAGTACTGAGTTGTTGTGCAGGGGTACTGTACATATAGGTAGGGGTAAAGTGACTGGGCAGTATGTGTGTCGGTGTGTGGGTAGAGTCCAGTATGTGTGGGTAGAGTCCAGGATGTGTCGGGGTGTGGGTAGAGTCCAGGATGTGTCGGGGTGTGGGTAGAGTCCAGTATGTGTCGGGGTGTGGGTAGAGTCCAGGATGTGTCGGGGTGTGGGTAGAGTCCAGGATGTGTCAGAAGCAGTTCCTGTTGGTTCCAGACTTGGTGCTGTGGTACCGCTTGCCGTGCAGTAGTCATCTGATCCTGATATCCCATTGTCTGTCTGTAGGAACCTGGAGGTGCCTGATGTGTCTGTGTACTCTGTGAAGGCCCACAAGGAGATCGTGAACAGCATAGATGGTGTCGGGGGCCTGGGGATCGGTGACGGGGCCCCCGAGATCGTGACTGGGAGCAGAGATGGTAATTATTATATATATTTTTTTAAGATGACTTTTAATCCTGAGGGTGTGGCTAGGATTCTTAGGCAAGCACTCGTAGGATGCTGTAGTAGAACATGGAATACAGACAGAAGTCATAAATGCAATAACATCAACTGAGTTTTAGTTTCAAGTACAGGATACACATGGTGTACAGTGTACACCGTCCAACTAAATGCTTTCACGCAGGTTCTTTCTCGACAACCCAATAACAATAAGAAATAATAAAAGATAAGAATACCAACAAGTAAATGGCTCAGTAGAATAGAATAAACATTTCAGCATAAATATAATACAGGAAGGCACAATTTTATAGTACAATATTTACAGTGCCTTCAGAAAGTGTTTACACACCTTACATTTTTCCAGATTTTGCTGTGTTACAAAGAGGGATTAAAATTGATTAAATTGTCATTTTTGGTTGGTCAACGATCTACACAAAATACTTTAATGTCAAACTGGAAGAAAAATACTAACATTTGTAAAAATAATAATAATAACTCATCTTGATTAGATAAGTATTTAACCCCCAGAGTCAATATGTGTTAATCACCTTTGGCAGTGATTATAGCTATGAGTCTTTTTGGGTAAGTCTCTAAGAGCTTTGCACACCTGGATTGTACAATATTTGCACATTATTATTTTTTTAAAGTCATCAAGCTCTGTCAAGTTGGTTCTTGATCATTGCTAGATAGCCATTTTCTAGTCTTGCCATAGATTTAAGGCGATTTAAGTCAAAAATGTAACTTGGTTACTCAGGAACATTCAATGTCGTCTTGGTAAGCAACTCCAGTGTATATTTGGCCTTGTGTTTTAGGTTATTTTCCTGCTGAAAGGTGAATTTGTCTCCCAGTGTCTGTTGGAAAGCCGACTGAACCATGTTTTCCTCCTAGGATTTTGCCTGTGCTTAGCTCTATTCCGTTTATTTTTATCATAAAAAAACTCCCTAGTCCTTGCCGACGACAAGCATACCTATAACATGATGCAGCCACCACCATGCTGGAAGGTATATGGAGTGTACTCAGTGATGTGTTTTGATTTGCCCCAAACATAATGCTTTGTATTCAGGACATAAAGTTAATTTCTTTGTCACATTTCTTTGCAGTTTTACTTCAGTGCCTTAATGCAAACAGGATGTATGCTTCCTTTTCACTCTGTCAATTAGGTTAGTATTGTGGAGTAACTACAATGTTGTTGATCCATCCTCAGTTTTCTCCTATCGCAGCTATTTCACTCTGTAACTGGTTTAAAGCCACCATTGGTCTCATGGTGAAATCCATGAGCGGTTTCCTTCCTCTCCGGCAACTGAGTTAGGGAGGACGCTTGTATCTTTGTAGTGACTAAGTGTATTGATACGTCATCCAAAGTGTAATTAATAACTTCACCATGCTCAAAGGGATATTCAATGTCAGAATTGTTTTTATTTTTTACTCACTGACCAATAGTTGCCCTTTGTGAGGCATTGGAAAACCTCCCAGGTCTTCGTGGTTGAATCTGTGTTAGAAATTCACTGCTCGACAGAGGGGATAATTGTATGTGTGGGGTACAGAGATTAGGTAGTTATTCAAAAATCATTTTGAACACAATTATTGCACACAGTGAGTCCATGCAACTTATGTGACTTGTTAAATAAAGTTTTACTCCTAAACTTATTTAGGCATTCCATAACAAAGCGGTTGAATACTTATTGACAAAACATTTCAGCTTTTAATTTGTAATTCATTTGTAAATGTTTTGAAAATGCATAATTACACTTTGACATTGTGGGGTATTGTGTGTAGGCCATTGAAAAGAGATGTGCTCTCTTTAATCTATGTTAAATTAAGCCTGTAACAACAAAATGTGGAAAAAAGTCAAAAGGTGTGAATATTTTCTGAAGGCCCTGCACACATGTTTTGGGGGAATGTTTAAATTGCACAGTATTTAAGTTGTGCAGTGTTTAGCAATAATAAATAACAGTCTGGTAGCTGTGTGTGTGTGTGTGTGTGTGTTTGTCTGTGTGGGTGTGTCCATGAGTGAGTGTATGTGCAGGTGGTCAGTCCAGTTCAAGTGCTAAGCAGTTTGATGGCTTGTAGATATAAACTGTCATTGAACCTGTTGGTATCAGACCTCATGCTCCGAAAACGTCTGACACCTACTCAGCGTCTCACAAAGACACGGCGGTTGGAACGAAAAATCTTACATTTGGACTCATCAGACCAAAGGAGAGATTTCCACCGGTCTAATGTCTGTTGCTCGTGTTTCTTGGCCCAAGCAAGTCTCTTCTTTTTATTGGTGTCCTTTAGTAGTGGTTTCTTTGCAGAAATTTGACCATGACGGCCTGATTCACGCCGTTTCCTCTGAACAGTTGACGTTGAGATGTGTCTGTTACACGCCTTCCTTTCCTGTGGCGGTCCTCATGAGCCAGTTTCATCATAGCGCGTGATGGTTTTTGCGACTGTACTTGAAGAAACTTTAAAAGTTCTTGACATTTTCCGGATTGATTTACCTTCATGTCTAAAGGTAATGATGGACTGTCGTTTCTCTTTGCGTATTTGAGCCATAATATGGACTTGGGTCTTTTACCAAATAGGGCTATCTTCTGTATACTACACCTACCTTGTCACTGATTGGCTCGAACGCATTAAGAAGGAAAGAAATTCCACAAATTAACTTTTAACAATGCGCACCTCATAATTGAAATGCATTTCAGGTGACTACCTCATGAAGCTGGTTGAGAGAATGCCAAGAGTGTGCAAAGCTGTCATCAAGGCAAACGGTGGCTACTTCGAAGAATCTCAAATATAAAATATATATTTGGTTACTACATTATTTCATGTGTTATTTCATAGTTTTGATGTCGTCACTATTATTCTACAATGTAGAAAATAGTTAAAGAAAAACCCTGCAATGAGTAGGTGTGTCCAAACTTTTGACTGGTACTGTACTTGTATCTCGCTTTTACTCAAGTGTTTCCTTTTAGTTTGTCAGTTGCTTGTGTATTCCTCAATGTTGATGGACGAGTCCTGGATGGATGAATTTAACATGTTCCAATCTGTATTCTCAAAACAGTCCTGCAAAGCCGGTATCTTACGTGAGGCATCATAATGTGTTTAATGTTATCCCTGCTGTCTGTTTTCTGTCTTCCAGGGACAGTGAAGGTGTGGGACCCCAGACAGAAGGACTCACCTGTGGCTAACATGGAGCCAGGGGAGGGGGAGGCCAAGAGAGACTGCTGGACCGTAGCTTTTGGTACATATGACAGAAATGCTAGCATAATGGTAACCCATGGTTTCCCATGCTGCGTCGCTCCTGTCACTTCACTCACCTGCGCTCATCTCAAATCTGCATTGGGCTGCAGAATTAATAGATCTCATGTTGTCCTTCGCTTACAGAATTTAGCAAAGCATAGGTCCTAAATGTCCAAGTTACTACATTTTAAAATCCCATCATAGTGATCAGTTAACCCAGCTAAGGTCCGTTTGACCATTTCTTTCCCAGGCCATGCCTTCAACGACCAGGACCGCTGTGTGTGTGCTGGATACGACAACGGAGACATCAAGCTCTTTGACCTCAGGAATATGTCTCTCCGGTGGGAAACCAACATTAAAAATGGGGTGAGGCCAACTGAAGATACCAATAGCCGGTTTCTTTAACCCAGATTAAAGGGAAAGTGCAAGATTTTGGCAATAAGGTATTTTTCTATTTACCCAAAGTCTGATTAACTGATGGGTACCAATTTTATGTCTAAGCGTGCAGTGTGCTAGCAGTACCTGTATACCTCCAGTTATTGTGCTAACGCTAGTTAGCAACAGCTCGCAAAACTACCTACAACCTCCTTCATAGTGGATACAGAGACATAAAAATGGTATCAATGAGATAATTTGACACTGGGTAAATAGAAATTGGGGCTGGCTTCCTGGACACAGATTAAGCCTGCTTCTCAACTAAAATCTTGCACTGTCCCTTTAAACCCAGTTCTTTTCTGAAATGCACTTTCAATGGGGATTTTAGTTGAGAAGAATGATTAGGTTCTGTTCTATCCGCATCCAGGAAGTTCAGCTTTACAGCGTGATTGAAATTTAAAGGCGATGTTCCCACTTTAGCGGAGACTACATTCAGGGTAAACGCTGCATATGTCGGCTCAAATTGGAAATTACCTTTACATCACGGAATCTATAACGTTTCAGCTTTACAGACTGAATAGAGCCTTTAATCTGTGTCCAGGAAACCAGCCCTATATGTCTGGAGAATGATATGGTAGTAGTGGTCTAAACCTGCTTTTCAGTATCGATATTGACACAGTAACATATGGTGACTATGAAAAGCCAACCTTTATATACATTAAAGGTCCAGTGCAGTCAAATCAGTTTTTTCTGTGTTTTGTATCATATTGTACAACAGCGGATGAAACTAACACCTGTAAAAGTGTGAAAAATGTTGATCATTCTTATTTCCCGATAGTTGCTGGTTGAAAATACAATCTACACTGGACCTTCTAATCAGCCTGCTTGAATGGGTGGGAGTTTGTGATTGTTTAGTAGACCAATGAGTTCCAAACCTCTCTGCCAATAACAGCTAAGTTTTCCCCTCTGATTTTGCAAGAAGCTAACCACATAGCTAGATAAACCAAATGCACAACTGTAGCGCATTCAGCACATTTTAGACAGTTCATTTAATAGTTATAAGATATCTAGTTGGCAAACATTTGGTTGTGAATTCCATACAGTAACTAGGCCACCTGGCGCCTGACGCACAACAGTGAGTGACTCACGATGCTCCGGTCTCTCGTCATTGTAAACAAACGTGACTGGGGACAACCGGTAAGTTTCAGAATGAAAAATTATGTAACAGGTCAAATGAAGGCAATCTCATAACCCAGTGCACAAGCTGACTGCAGGTATTGACTTAAAAAGTCAAAATTAACATTAAAATATAATAAACATAAATAGAAAATCAAAATACCCCAGTATACCGCCCAAGCCTAATTTCTACCTCTACATTGGACATTTTTTAAATGTTTTTCCTGGATAATTGTTGTTGTGTATGTAGTATTTCATGCTCTTATACATCTCTGTATTCTACAAGGGCCCATTTCCCCCCCCCCCCCTCTTTCAACACTGAGACCCAAGGAAGGAAAAAGTACATTTAATATATTACATGTATACTTAAATACACTACAAATGACCAGAATTTACTTCAGATACGAGATACTAGAAAAGTACCTCTGTACGTATGCTTTACACATACTATCGTTTCACTTCAGTACACTTATTAAAACTGTACTTTAAATTAAGTCTTTTAGTATAAGGATGGGGGGGGGGTGATAGTGAGAACGCTGGGTGACATCCTTAACTTTGTTTTTATAAAAGTGCAATTAGTGCTGTGTTCACATCTCTCCTAAAGTAACCTTTGTGAAAGACTGTAATACTTTGAGGTTTCATCTTTTAGAAAGGACTTAATCTGGCTTGATGTGGGTTTACAATAGGAGATGTACAGTTCTTTAAGGAAGTGGGAGTAACTAGATCAATTTGGGTTCTGATTTAGTAATTTCAGTTTTAGATTTAATAATTGCAAAATCAGCTAATTGATCATTACTGCGTAGCTTGTTGTCCAGTGCTGGGTCGATTACCATGGAAGTAATGGTTGAGTCTTACTCAATGGATGGTAAATTAAGTTTAATTTATGAGAAAGATTTAAGTGATTCTTACATTTTTTTTGTAGATTGATTTCCTCTTCTAGCTTAGTTCGTGCTGTTTCCAGGTCATGCCCATTGTCCACTGTCTAAACTCCACTTTAGTTGAGTAGGTATCCACTTTAAAAGTGAGCCGTGCAAAAGACTCAAGAGAAGTCGTGGTCCCGTGTGGCTCAGTTGGTAGAGCATGGTGTTTGCAACGCCAGGGTTGTGGGTTCGATTCCCACAGGGGACCAGTACGGAGAATTTTTTTTAATGAAATGTATGCATTCACTGCTGTAAGTCGCTCTGGATAAGAGCGTCTGCTAAATGACCAAAATGTAAATGTAAAATGTACTATATGTTCACAATCATTACCCTGCAATACACTGATGTACACAGTAATGGAGCACAATGACCTTCCATGCTGTTGCTTTTAGGGGGTAGATCAGCTTTAATATTGCAGATAGCTTCTATTAATGTAATTTTCTTCATAATTTCCAATTCCCCATACTGTCCATTCAGAAGTATTCAGACCCCTTGACTTTTCCCACATTTTGTTACGTTACAGCCTTATTCTAAAATGGATGAGGGAAAAAAACAAATCCTCGTCAAATCGACACACAATACCCCATAATGACAAAGCGAAAACAGGTTTAGACATTTTTGCAAATGTATTAAAAATAAATACCTTATTTACATAGGTATTCAGACCTTTTGCGATAAGACTCGAAATTAAGTTCAGGTGCATCCTGTTTCCATTGATCATCCTTGATGTTTCTACACCTTGATTGGAGTCCACCTGTGGTAAATTCAATTGATTGGACATGATTTGGAAAGGCACACACCTGACTATATAGGGTCCCACAGTTGACAGTGCATGTCAGAGCAAAAACCAAGCATAGAGGCCGAAGGAATTGTTCTAGCGCTCCAAGACAGGATTGTGTCGAGGCACAGATCTGGGGAAGGATACCAAAATATTCCTTCAGCATTGAAGGTCCCCAAGAACACAGTGGCCTCCATCATTCTTAAATGGAAGAAATTTGTAACCACCAAGACTCTTCCTAGAGCTGACCAAACTGAGCAATCGGGGGAGAGGTGACCAAGAACCGGATGGTCACTCTGACAGAGCTCCAGAGTTCCTCTGTGGAGATGGGAGAACCTTCCAGAAAGACAACCATCTCTGCAGCACTCCACCAATCAGGTCTTTATGGTAGAGTGGCCAAATGGAAGCCACTCCTCAGTAAAAGGCACAGTTGGAGTTTGCCAAAAGCCACCTAAAGGACTCTCAGATCATGAGATCCAAGATTCTCTGCTCTGATAAAACCAAGATTGAACTCTGGCCTGAATGCCAAGCGTCACATCTGGAGGAAACCTGGTACCATCTCTACAGTGAAGCATGGTGTTGGCAGCATCATACTGTGGGGATGTTTTTCAGTGGCAGGGACTGGGAGACTAGTCAGGATCAAGGGAAAGATGAACGGAGCAAAGTACAGAGATCCTTGATGAAAACCTGCTCAGGAACTCTGACTAGAGCGAAGGTTCACCTTCCACAGGACAACAACCCTAAGACACAGCCAAGACAACACAGGAGTGGCTTCGGGACAAGTCTCTGATTGTTCTTGATTGGCCCAGCCAGAGCCCGGACTTGACCCCTATCAAACATCTCTGGACAGACCTGAAAATAGCTGTGCGGCAACGCTCCCCATCTAATCTGAAAGAGCTTGAGAGGATCTGCAGAGAAGAATGGGAGAAACTCCCAAATACAGATGTGCCAAGCTTGTAGTGTCAAACCCAAGAACACTCAAGGCTGTAATCACTGCCAAAAGTGCTTCAACAAAGTACTGAGTAAAGGGTCTGAATACTTGTATAAATGTCATATTTCCGTTTATTTTTATTACATTTGCAAACAATTCTAAAAACCTGTTTTTGCTTTGTCATTGTGGGGTATTATGTGTAGATTGATGAATAAAAAAATCCTACCAAGGTCATTCGTCTGCCAGGAGCTGAAGTTGGTTCTGCTGAGGTCATTTCTCTCAGTGCTAGGAGCTGAAGTTAGTTCTACTGAGGTCATTTCTCTTGGATGGCTCGGCTGTCCACTCCAGGGACTCCAGTGCCTGATTTATCTTCTTTTATCACTGTCTGGCAGGTATGCCATGTGGAGTTTGACAGGAAGGATATCAACATGAACAAGCTAGTGGCCACTTCATTGGAGGGGAAATTCCACGTCTTTGACATGAGGACCCAGCACCCCACCAAGGGTTTCGACTCTGTCTCCGAAAAGGTAATTAGCCGAATGGAAGGCAAGAAAAGTGTCAAAGGTTATTTTTCATCCCCTGGTGGTGGTGAGTCAGTTGTGGTTATGGATGGGGGGGAGAGAATTATTTTGAATGTTTTCACAACTGGATCTGTGTGGCAGCCATGTTTTTCTTACATGCTCATGTCCATGAAGCTGCATGCCAAAGATCACATAAGGCCGGTGGAGAGAGAGGGTGGCTTTTTCAATCGTTCCTCCATGAAATGAAAACACTCTTGACAAACTTACGTTAAAGCCCTGGGCCCAGATTCACAAAACCTTAAAAGTCTTACTGCTATTTTTTTTCCTTAACTATAGAGGTGTGAAGAAAGTTAAGCAAAGTTGCTATTCCTCAATAAGGTTACTGGAAATATTCTTAAGGTTTATCCTATGACTGTTCCTAATAAAAGGTTTAGAAGAAATGGGATTCTTGAAAAATAATGCTTTAGGATTTCTTCTTGGAAATGTACTTAACTTTAGGACTGCTAAACCCTTGTCGTGTGACATCTGGTTACATTTGTAACCATGAACATTTTCTTACGCCACACTGTCAGACAGTTGGCTACCGGACAGTTAATACAACAAGAAAACGAATTAAACGCACATTATCTAGTTAGCCATTAACAATATATTACAATATTCTAAAGTGTTAAATAGCTAGCGATAGCTCGTCAATTTCCAACGACGAACTTGGCTAACTTATGTGGGGTCGCGTCAATTCAATCTGGTATTGGAATAAAACAGTTAACACAGAGTAACTTCTGATTTCTTTGTACTTTAATTAATGCAAACATATTTATGGTAAATAATATGTTCGTATATACGGGCTCGCTGTGTCACCACGCAGGGCAGACAGAGAACTGAGTTACACATCCTTTGCTTTTCATTAAACACTCTGACAGAGATAGTTCCCACTCACTGCTGGCCTGTCAGAGGGAGGATGAGCGTGGTTTAAACTTACTCATCCTATCGTTGGCGTGCAGGTTGGTCCCAACCTCGAGACGCCTCCTGTTGCCGGGCGTAGTTATTATCTTTGGCAGTCGATTTATCTTGTGACTGCACAATGCACAGTTCTCTAAAACCCCGACACCCCTCCGCATATACATTTCACCCATATCCTGCCCTGATCTTTTAACAAGTTCTTCCATATCCCTGATTTACAGCATCTGCATTCTTTCCATATGACTCAACATCCCATGAGCCCCTTCCTCTCACACAGCAGTATGCTCTTATCATATAGAGTATAAACTTTATATTATAGCATGGCTTCTTTGTTATATTATATAGGTTATGCAAACAAATAGTTGGTCAAACCCTAACACTTATCTAACGTTAATGTCGTTAGCTATGTTGGCTAATGTCATTACGAGCTAGCTACTAGTAGCTAACTAACTTACCGGTCGCGCAGTCTCTACCACCATCTCTCTTATCATGAACAACACCTTATCCTTCAGCTGGTCCACATGAATGGTGGATACCCCCCTCCCAGTCTTCTTCAACTCCCTGCTTCTCTCAGCTCCCTTCTTCTTAGCAGCCAACTTGACGTCGGACTACTTTTCTTTTCACGGCGTCGCTGTCCCTTGCCATACCCCAACGGCCGAGACAGACTCGGCCACTCTAGCACCTTCCTCTCTAGCACGAGTCTCCTCAACAGCAATCTTTTCCTGGCTGATATTTCCTCCACCATCACTTCAAGCTCTTGTTTGCTGAAGTTTTTATTGCGCTTTCCTTGGTTATCCATTTTTTGGTTTTGATATAGCTATAATGTATGAAAAATAACATTTTGTTTTTGTGTATAAAGGGTTCGTTCGCGAGCCAACTAAAAATATATATTCTCGAGACATAAAGCAGATAAATAAATGGAAATATCAACACTTTGTTATAGTGGGCCAAATCCTATCATCCCTGTCACAGGCCTATTTATTGGTTTCAATCACATCACTAATGGCAATGGCACATAAGATATTTACAAAGTTCTTAAAAATATATATATATTTGCGAAGTTCCTAAGAAAACTATGAATTCCTAAGAACATTTTGAGGAAATGCACTTACGAACTCTTATGAACTTCTTATTTTTTTTCCATAAAAAAACCTAAGTTATGTTTTGTGAATCCGGACCCTAGTTGTGTCCCAAATTGCACTCTTTCCACTATATAGTGCACTACTTTTGACCAGAGAAAACCTTTGACCTCTGTGGGTAGCCTTGCGGTTTGACCAGAGCTCTATGGGTAGCCTTGCGGTTCCAGCGTTGGGCCTGTAACCAAAAGGTTGCTTGTTCGAATCCAGGACCCGACAAGGTGAATATAGGTGGATATACCTTTTGAGCAAGACACTTAACCCCAATTTCTCCAGGGTCAAACCCTGGCCATGACCCCACTCTCCAAGGGTGTCTGTCACAGGGAGAGTTGGGATGTGCAATTTAATTACTTTTTCATTTTTTTATTAAAAAAACTATTTCCAATTTACACATGCATATTAATACACACTAGCACATGTATGAAATAGGACAAATATAAAACACCCACCAAAGTATTATTTTAACCGGAGCCCTTTGGGACCTGGTCAAAAGTAGTGCACTTTATAGGGATTAGGGTACGATTTGTGACGTGACCCTGGCTCTGTTCGTCTGGTGTTTTGGGGAGATCAGAGAGGACTTTGCCTCCATACCTCTTTAAAATATTTGTGTAGTTCATTGAGCGATCAACAGTCGGCACATAAATATATCTAATCTCATTTTGGATGGGATTTGAAGGTTGGCAGTGCTTTTCAATCCACTTAGATTGTTGAGTTGTTTCATGCCCCTTCCCCTAATCAAAGTTGTTGGGTTGTACATCTGCCACTGACATGGGATATTACTAACCTTTGGCTGAATATATGCTACTAGACCTTTTGGTTTGAACTTGCAATCACAGAAATAGAATGACCACCCATTAACTTGAATGCGAATCCCATTCTATGAATTATATTTCTATGCTTGCAATATCCATTTTAAAAATGTTTAGATTTGGGTATGTCATTTTAGGTGAATTTTATTTTATTTTAAAGGGGCTAATCCTTAAGAGGATTAGCACATTGTTTTGTATGTAATGGATTCTTTCAATTTCATCCCAGGCCCATAAATCGACGATCTGGCAAGTGAGACATCTGCCCCAGAACAGAGACATCTTTATGACAGCAGGGGGAGCTGGAAACCTTCATCTATGGAAATAGTAAGTAACTTTATCAATTCTTCACTAACTTGGTCAAATGGATTTCAACCCATAACCTCAGAAACATGTCTCTATAATGGTAAACTAACATCAAACATGGTTAGTTAAGACTCAAAATCAATGCTCCTTACTCCTGGTTTTGGAGGGACACTGCTGGTACAGTGTGTGGTCTGAATCCTAATTTGAGATTAACATGCATAATTGGCATCAGTGCATGGTATGTGAAAGTCTGAGTTATGTGCTTTTATCTCAAGTTACATGTAGGATTTATCCCTGAATGAGTCTAGACTAGTGTGTAGATGCATCCTTGATTCCCGCTGCCTTTGACCTGTTAACAGTGAATGCCCTGCTCAGAGGATTTACTCTCTTTGTCCTGTTAACAGTGAATACCCGGCTCAGAGAAGTAAGAAGGACTCAGATGAGGTGGACATGGGCGTGGCCGGCACTGTCAACCTGCTGCAGAACGTCACTCTGTCCACCCAGCCAATCGCCAGCCTGGACTGGAGCCCCGACAAGCAGGGTCTGTGCGTCTGCTCCGCCTTTGACCAGTCCGTCCGTGTCCTCATCGTGACCAAGCTCAACCGTGTGTGAGGTGTACAGAGTACCCCTAGGCGCTGATCTTGGTTCAGTTTTGCATTCCCCCCAGATGGTGAGGGGGTACATCAGAAGCAGATGTATGATTAGCAAAGTAATGTCGGTGAGGAAGAGGTGAACCCCAGCAGGACTGTGACCCAACTAGCTATCTATCTTCAAGGCCTGCTATTCCAAGTTAAAATGACTAACAGAATACCCAGTTGGCCTCCACGGATGGCAGTGAGAAACTCCTTGTAATTCAGTAGAAGCGATCTCTCACTCTCTCTAGTGTCCCTCTCTCTATCTCTAGTCACCCTCCCTCTCTCATCTCATCAAACAGTTTCTATTGAGTCACACAGAGGATTTTGTGGAACTCAATATCCTTTGTTTCTCTCTCTTCCATCCCTCCAGCCATCCTTTCTCCTGTTCAAACTGTGTGTAGCCTACATTTACATTTACATTTAAGTCATTTAGCAGACGCTCTTATCCAGAGCGACTTACAAATTGGTGCATTCACCTTATGATATCCAGTGGAACAACCACTTTACAATAGTGCATCAGCCTATGTTTCTAATGGCAGGTTGATACTCTGAACAAAATGCTTTGCTAACTGAAGTTAGCATATTTTGCTGCTTGAGAAAAATGGTTGTGGTCTTTATCTTTTACTAGGCAGGGTGTGTTTGATTGGCGCATGCCTCCAGTTTTGCCTAGAAATGTTCTTACTGTGACTTTGTTATAAAACACCCTACTGGGGATGACTTGTTCCAGATTAAAATGGCCTTTTTGAGAACTAGTATTGTCTTATTGCTTTGGAATTTTAATACTCAAGTCTGTGACCTAACTTTACATGTAAAGTGTTGCAAAGGTTACCATGTTTCATGAGCTGAAATAAAAGCTTGCAGAAATGTTCCATATGCAAATTTGTTTACATCCCTGTTAGTGATCATTTCTCATCTGCCAAGATAATCCATCTACCTGACAGGTGTGGCATATGAAGAAGCTGATTAAACAGCATGATCATTACACAGGTGCAACTTGTGCTGGGATAATAAAAGGCCACTAAAATGTGCAGTTTTGTCACACAACACAGTGCTACAGATTAGACTTTTAATGAGTGTGCAATTGGCATGCTGACTGCAGGAATGTCCACCAGAGCTGTTGCCAGAGAATTGAATGTTCATTTCTTGATCATAAGCTGCCTCCAAAGTCGTTTCAGAGAATTTGGCAGTACGTCCAACCGGCCTCACAAATGCAGACCATGTGTAACCATGCCAACCCAGGACCTTCACTTCCGGCTTCTTCACCTGCTGGATCGTCTGAGACCAGCCACCCGGACAGCTGATGAAACTGAGGAGTATTTATTTCTGTGATAAAGCTCTGTTGTGGGGAAAAAACAAATTCTGATTGGCTGGGCCTAGCTCCCCAGTGGGTGGGCCTATGCCCACCCATGGCCCCGTCCCTGCCCAGTCATGTGAAATCCATAGATTAGGGCTTAATGAATGTATTTCAATTGACTGATTTCCTTATATGAACTGTAACTCAGTAAAATCGTTGAAATTGTTGCATTTATATTTTTGTCTAGTACATATTTTTTTTGTCTGGACCAGCGGTCCGTATTGACCTTGTTCTGGGTCCGGATCCAGACCGCGGCCCGTCTGGTGAGTATGGGTGTACCACAGTGTGCTGACCTGAGTGAGGGCCGCAGGGCCAGCCCAGTCTGGAGGTGCTGAAATACCTCCCTACGACTCTTCTGTCGCAGCAGCAGATGCCCCACATGAAGGTTGTAGTCCCAGAAGTCTTGGCTCAGCGACCAGGTACCTCAGCAGGGCCCGTTGGATACAGCTCCCCCCCGATGATTCTGTTTCATGTAATGTATGTGAATGGGGTTGTTCCTCAGAGAGCCAGGTCCTGTGATCTCAGTGCCAGTCTAATCTATCTGTCTAGAATGTCAGTCCCACTGACTAGAAATCATCATGCATGTAGTGTCATTACATTAACTTAATATAAACACAGCAAAAAAAAGAAACGTCCCCTCACTGTCAACTGCGTTTATTTTCAGCAAACTTAACATGTGTAAATATTTGTATGAACTTAAGATTCAACAACTAAGACAAGTTCCACAGACATGTGACTAACAGAAATGGAATATTGTGTCCCTGAACAAAGGGGGGGGGGGGTCAAAATCAAAAGTAACAGTCAGTATCTGGTGTGGCCACCAGCTGCATTAAGTACTGCAGTGCATCTCCTCATGGACTGCACCAGATTTGCCAGTTCTTGCTGTGAGATGTTACCCCACTCTTCCACCAAGGCACCTGCAAGTTCCCGGACATTTCTGGGGGAATAGCCCTAGCCCGCACCCTCCGATCCAACAGGTCCCAGACTTGCTCAATGGGATTGAGATCTGGGCTCTTCGCTGGCCATGGCAGAACACTGACATTCCTGTCTTGCAGGAAATCACGCACAGACAAGCAGTATGGCTGGTGGCATTGTCATGCTGGAGGGTCATGTCAGGATGAGCCTGCAGGAAGGGTACACATGAGGATGTATTCCCTGTAACGCACAGCGTTGAGATTGCCTGCAATGACAACAAGCTCAGTCCGATGATGCTGTGACACAACGCCCCAGACCATGACGGACCCTCCACCCCCAAATCGATCCCGCTCCAGAGTACAGGCCTCTGTGTAACGCTCCTTCCTTCAACGATAAACGTGAATCCGACCATCACCCCTGGTGAGACAAAACCGGCACTCGTCAGTGAAGAACACTTTTTGCCAGTCCTGTCTGGTCCAGCGACGGTAGATTTGTGCCCATAGGTGACGTTATTGCCGGTGATGTCTGGTGAGGACCTGCTTTACAACAGGCCTACAAGCCCTCAGTCCAGCCTCTCTCAGTCTATTGCAGACAGTCTGAGCACTGATGGAGGGACTGTGCGTTCCTGGTGTAACTCGGGCTGTTGTTGTTGCCATCCTGTACCTGTCCCGCAGGTGTGATGTTCGGCTGTACCGATCATGTGCAGGTGTTGTTACACGTGGTCTGCCACTGCGAGGACGATCAGCTGTCCGTCCTGTCTCCCTGTAGCGCTGTCTTAGGTGTCTCACAGTACGGACATTGTAATTTATTGCCCTGGCCACATCTGCAGTCCTCATGCCTCCTTGCAGCATGCCTAAGGCACGTTCACGCAGATGAGCAGGGACCCTGGGCATTTTTCTTTTGGTGTTTTTCATAGTCAGTAGAAAGGCCTCTTTAGTGTCCTAAGTTTTCATAACTGTGACCTTAATTGCCTACTGTCTGTAAGCTGTTAGTGTCTTAACGACCGTTCCACAGGTGCATGTTCATAAATTGTTTATGGTTCATTGAACAAGCATGGGAAACTGTGTTTAAACCCTTTACAATGAAGATCTGTGAAGTTAATTCGTAAAAATCCAGTTATCTTTGAAAGACAGGGTCCTGAAAAAGGGACGTTTCTTTTTTTGCTGAGTTTGTCTTTGTAACTGTATGTATGGTGTCTCTGATCTTGCCTGCATTCTTGGAGAGGAAGATGCAAGGGTCTGGATGAAGTCTGCCTTGCCCAACTGGCCCTGCTCTTTCAGCTAGTGGTACTCTGTGTCCAGGTTCCTGTAGCTGGTTCTCTATGGTAGGCGTGCCAGGATGTCTTCCTGACGTGCCGTGGACTTGGCACTGCTCAGGTCCTCACCGTCGCCATCAGACTGGAAGAGGAAGAAGGGCGGCGGGTAGCCTAGCGGTTAAGAGTGTTGGGCTAGTAACCGAAAGGATTGCCGGTTCGAATCCCCGAACCGACTACGTGAAAAGTCAGTTGTTATACCCTAATTGCTCTGGATAAGAGTGTCTGCTAAATGACTCAAATGTAAGAAGAAGAAATGCACTGATTCATATACATATTCAAATTTGTTATGTTCTGGAATAAAGGGTGTGTTTTAAAGGGAATCATTCAAAAATGCTTTGGATTGCTTATGTCTACAATGATGTACTTTAGGATGATAATCTACTGCAGGCCCTGCGGTAGATTAGCATCCTATAGAGGGGGTGTACTTGTACATCAAGCTGCCTCGAACTACAGAATCAGGAGGTGGGCTCCTGCTGTTCTAGCTCCTCCATCCATACTTCTCTGTTGAATAGTGTTGTTTCTCCAGGGCCATCTCCAGGAGGAGGTGGAGTCCTGGGTCTTTGGGCTTGAGCTTGATGGCTGAGGTATAATGGATGGCAGCCTTCTCCAGACCGTCCAGAGGAAACTGACCATCTTCACCTGGTAGTGGTTTCTTTGCAGCAATTCGACCATGAAGGCCTGATTCACGCAGTCTCCTTTGAACAGTTGATGTTGAGATGTGTCTGTTACTTGAACTCTATGAAGCATTTATTTGGCTGCAATCTGAGGTGCAGTTAATACTAATGAACTTGTCCTCTGCAGCAGAGGTAACACTGAGTCTTCCTTTAAAATCAAACTTTATTTGTCAAATGCACCAAATACAACAGGTGTTGTGAAATGCTTACTTACAAGCCCTTAACCAACAATGCAGTTCAAGAAAGAAAGTTTTTCAAGTGTTCTACTCCGCTAGCCAGCACCTCGCCTAAATAGGTGTGCGTTTCTTCCGCCTCTAGATTAAGAAAATATTTACCAAATAAACTAAAGTAAAAAGTTACAATAAAATAACAATAACGAAGCTATATACTGGGGGTACCGGTATCGAGTCAATGTGCGGGGGGTACAGTTAGTCGAGGTAATTTGTACATATAGGTAGGTGTTGTTCAGGGGGTAGAAGCTGTTAAGGAGCCTTTTGGTCCTAGACTTGGCGCTCCGGTACCGCTTGACATGCACTACCTTCTGTAGAGACATACAGTCAGATGCCCGAGCAGTTGCCATACCGGGGGGTGATGCAACCGGTCAGGATGCCCTCAATGGTGCAGCTGTAGAACTTTTTGAGTATCTGGGGACCCATGCCAAATCTTTTCAGTCTCCTGAGGGGGAAAAGGTGTTGTCGTAACCTCTTCACGACTGTCTTGGTGTGTTTGGACCATGATAGTCTGTTTGTGATGTGGACACCAAGGAACTTGAAACTCTCGACCCGCCCCACTACAGCCCTGTTGATGATAATTGGGGCCTGTTCAGCCTGCCTTTTCCTGTAGTTCACGATAAGCTCCTTTGTCTTGTTCACATTGAGGGAGCGGTTGTTGTCCTGGCACCACACTGCCAGGTATCTTACCTCCTCCCTATAGGCTGTCTCATCGTTGTTGGTAATCAGGCCTACCACTGTTGTGTCATCAGCAAACTTAATCATGGTGTCGGAGTCGTGTTTGGCCACGCAGTCGTAGGTGAACAGGGAGTACAGGAGGGGACTAAGCACGCACCCCTGAGGGGCCCCAGTGTTGAGAATCAGCGTGGCAGACGTGTTGTCACTTACCCTTACCTCCTGGGGGCGGCCCGTCAGGAAGTCCAGGATCCAGTTGCAGAGGGAGGTGTTTAGTCCCAGGGTCCTTAGCTTAGTGATGAGTTTTGTGGGCCCTATGGTGTTGAACGCTGAGCTGTAGTCAATAGCATTCTCACATAGGTGTTCCTTTTGTTCAGGTGGGAAATGGCAGGGCTGCCCAACCCTCTTCCTGGAGATCTACTGTCCTGTAGGTTTTCAGTCCAACCCTAATTTAGCCTGTCTGATTCAGCTAGTTAAGGTCTTGTTGAGCAGCTAATAAGTAAACTCAGGTGTGTTAAATTAGGGTTGGGCTGAAAAGCCAACAGACGGTAGATCTCCAGGAAGAGGGTTGGGCAGCCCTGGTCTAGGGTATCCGGGATGATGCTGTTGATATGAGCCATGACCAGCCTTTCAAAGCACATCATGGCTACCGACGTGAGTGCTACGAGGCGGTAATCATTTAGGCAGGTTACCTTCGCTTCCTTGGGCACAGGGACTATGGTGGTCTGTTTGAAACATGTAGGTATTACAGACTCGGTCAGGGAGAGGTTGAAAATGTCAGTGAAGACACTTGCCAGTTGGTCCGCGCATGCTTTGAGTACACGTCCTGGTAATCCGTCTGGCCCCGCTTTGTGAATGTTGACCTGTTTAAAGGTCTTGCTCACACACTACCCACTACTGCGACCTGTATGCTCTCATTGGCTGGCCGTCGCTACATATCCGTCTCCAAACCCACTGGCTCCAGGTCATCTATTACACCTACTTTGGCTGCCTTTCCTTCCAGTTCTCTGCTGCCAATGACTGGAACGAATTGCAAAAGTCACTGAAGCTGGAGACTTACATCTCCCTCACTAACTATAAGCATCAGCTGTCAGAGCAGCTTACCGATCACTGCACCTGTACACAGCCCATCTGTAAATAACCCACCCAACTACCTCATCTCCACATTGTTATTTTTTTGCTCTTTTACACCCCAGTATCTCTACATGCACATCATCATCTGCACATCTATCACTCCAGTGTAAATTGTAATTATTTCGCCACTATGGCCTATTTATTGCCTTTCTACATTTACACACACTGTATATAGATGTTTCTATTGTGTTATTGACTGTACGTTTGTTTATCCCATGTGTAACTCTGTGTTGTTGTTTTTGTCACACTGCTTTGCTTTATCTTGGCCAGGTCGCAGTTGTAAATGAGAACTTGTTCTTAACTGGCCTACCTGGTTAAATAAAGGTGAAATAAAAAATGTAAATTAAAATCGGCTACCAAGAGTGTTATCACACAGTCATCCGGCACAGCTAGTTTTCCCATGCATGCTTCAGTGTTGCTTGCCTCGAAGCGAGCATAAAAGGCATTTAGCTCGTCTGGTAGGCTCGCGTCACTGGGTAGCTCGCAGCTGGGTTACTCTTTGTAGTCCGTAATAGTTTTCAAGCCTTGCCACATCCGACGAGCGTTAGAGCCAGTGTAGTAGGATTCAATCTTAATCCTGTATTGACGCTTTGCCTGTTTGATGGTTCGTCTGAGGGCGTAGCGGGATTTCTTATAAGTGTCTGGATTATTGTCCCGCTCCTTGAAAGCGGCAGCTCTAGCCTTTCTCTCGATGCGGATGTTGCCTGTAATCCATGGCTTCTGGTTGGGATATGTACGTACGGTCACTGTGGCGATGACGTCGTTGATGCGCTTATTGATGAAGCCGATAACTGAGGTAGTATACTCCTCAATGCCATTGGATGAATCCCGGAACATATTCCAGTCTGTGCTAGCAAAACAGTCCTGTAACGTAGCATTCGCGTCATCTGACCACTTCCGTATTGAGCGGGTCACAGGAACTTCCTGCTTTAGTTTTTAATATAGACTTGGTATTTTACCAAATAGGACTATCTTCTGTATACCAACCCTACCTTGCCACAACACAACTGATTGGCTCAAACGCATTAAGAAGGAAAGAAATTCCACAAATTAACTTTTAACAACCTCATGAATCTAGTTAGAAGAATGCCAAGAGTGTGCAAGGCTGTCATCAAGGCAAAGGGTGGCTACTTTGAAGCAACACATTGCTTGGCAAGCAACATTTAACATTAACTAGCTAGCAATTCAATTATATCTAAGCTACATGACATTAACTCAGAGCTTTAATATCTAAAACGATTCTTACTTTGGTCAGTCACACTGCATGTTGTGGTGGCAAGCTAAAGGCCCTGACTAGCTAACTAGCTGTGTTAGCTAGCTCGATGAAAACTCTTGCTTGCAGGCTGTTGAATAAAATATCTTCTTCTTCTGTCACCTGCCAGGTGAAAAACCTATTTCAAATCAATGTATTTATTAAATAATCAAATAAAATGCCGTTATCCATTTTTTTTATTTAACCTTTATTTAACTAGGCAAGTCAGTTAAGAACAAATTCTTATTTACGATGACGGCCTACCCCGGCCAAACCCTAACCCGGACAACACTGGGCCAATTATGCACCACCCTATGGGACTCCCAATCATGTCCGGTTGTGATACAGCCTGGAATCGAACCTGGGTCTGTAGCGACACCTCTAGCACTGAGATGCAGTGCCTTAGACCCCTGCGCCAGATGGATAATGGATGCCATATGATGGATAATGGATGCCAGATGGATAATGGATGCCATTATCCATCTGAAGAAAATTCTAAATTGCAATGGGCCTTGGCTGTTCTGTCAGTTGACGGTGGGCTGGGGACAGGGTTGGGGAACCTCCAGGGTAGGATTAGAATACCCCTGTGTTATAGTAACTCTGTAGAGGGCGGTCAGAGTGACAGGACATTCATACTAGACCTGCTCTTTCAGATCCCTAAAGCCACAGCCATGGGATTCTGCTCTTGTGTGACCAGCACATATTACATCTGGAAGAGGTTTGAAAAGAGAAATGTTTTAATCCATTAGGCCTCATTGAATAGTTGATGTATCATTAGCTAAAGTACAAAGATTTACCAAAGGTTTCCATACACATTTTGCTGATACTGTAGCAGTTTATGTGTAATCATCTTACCTGAGAATTGCTGCCATCTGCTGATATGACCTTGATACTGACGACAGTTTCTCCAACATTCAATGGGGAACGATTTGGAATCACTTTCTCCATTCACTGAAACACTCATGTTTTTATCATTAGAATATCACTTTAATTTCTTAAGGTTATGGCTATCCTCCTCTCATTTGAGTAGGTAATCATAGATGTTTGTAGAAAATGTAGGTTGTAGTTGACCATGCAATATTTCTAGGAGATGTCATAATCGGCTACCACCTCTATCTCAACCCCATTCAAACCTTAATTTATTTTGATGGAATTTGAACAATCACCACACAGCTGAAAAATAAAAATGCATTGATTTGCAAGAGCGTGAAGAACAAATTATGGCTTATGTCCACAGTGTAGAATATTTTACAGCGTTTCCCCCGACACTCACTGTTTATGTTGGAAACCATAATTTATTATGCCATTGCCAACTAAATGAATCACATTCTACTAACTTTATTTTTAAAATAGCCAGGATAGCCACTCATAATATGCACTTGAGCGATTGAATGTACATTTTGTTTTCTGCAATCCATCACAGTAGAGGGCGTTATTGAGCATCGGTGCATTGTCGATAGGCGAAACACAAAACATAGAAGAAGAGAATGTTTCCGCTTATGTATTTCCGGTTGGACTACAACGTGTGGCGAAACAGGTAGCTAGCTTCTCATTATTACAGTAACCAGATTAAATAATAGACACTATTCAACAACGAGTAGTTAACGGAGTGTTGCGGGGGGCATTGTCATTGACAGGAATAAAGTGTTTTCGTTGAGCCGTAGCTTGCTTAAATGCTAGCTAGCCAGCAATAAGCTAGCCAGCAATCAGCTAGCCAGCTAGCCAGCAATCAGCTAGCCAGCAATCAGCAATAAGCTAGCTAGCAAAAAGCATGGCTATTTTAGCCACATTATCTACGATATTGCTTCGCCTCTTCCTATTCATCTTGGCTACATCAAAGCAGGTGGTATAGATGGGTTGGTTTAGATTGTTGTTGACGTTTAAAGTATGTTCCGTCTCCAATGTTTATTGAAAACATAAATAAAGTACTATATATTGAGTATTACATGAATCCTATCAATTTGGATGCAATGAAATTATATTTCAACAAAATAATGTTGCAGGAATGCTGATATTCTGTTTAACAACCAAAATGATTTAAGAACATTATGAGATGGTGGGTGTCAAGCCTCTTTTCTTGTTCTTTTTGAGGTGGAACGACTCATGGTATCATTAGTAGCTAGCTAGCGACCTTGTCTAGTGTGTACAGTACACTCACTACTTTAAGTCTATCTGGATAAGAGCATCTGCTAAGTGAATAAAATGTACTGTCTATCTATCTAGTTAATGTCAATTGTCTTTCACAATCTCCCCAGACAACATGGCAGAGGACATCCCTGTGGAAGACTACCCTACTGAGATTGAGGAGCAGCTCACAGGGTTTGAGTCATCAGTCGGTGCTGTCAACAACATGGTGCAGACCATCCTATCCATGCCAAGAAATGAGCTCGTGCAAAAAGTATGTTTTCAGACAGACAGGGTAGAAGGACTTGGTATTGAGTTTTCTGAAGTCCTGCGGTGTATTCAGCCGATTACCGCTTAAGAAC
The DNA here is from genome assembly GCF_901001165.1 of Salmo trutta. Lineage (NCBI taxonomy): Eukaryota > Metazoa > Chordata > Actinopteri > Salmoniformes > Salmonidae > Salmo > Salmo trutta. The sequence continues at coordinate 46,637,119 of NC_042958.1, forward strand.
CAAACGAGGAGAGACCTAGCTGAATTTGTCCTACAGAAACTATAGTTTGATGCAAAACTTTCTGTTTTGTAGTAAACGGTTTTGTCGCAAAAAGTTTTGCAACAGTATTGGCGTAATGAATACACCCCTGATTATTGGGAATGTCACTGAGTCGGTCACATATTGAAACGAACAGAACAGCAATATTTAGACCTGTGCTGTTAAACCCTCACCACTTAAGAGGTTTAATTACACTACTGAACTGGCACCCTGCTCAAATCTACAGCTCCGGGTCATATTGTCTACAAGGCAGCATAATGCATGCTTCAGAAACAGGCTACACCATGTATCTTCTATAAAATATAGTTGTTTGAATTCTCAAACTATACTGAACAAAAATATCAACGCAACATGTAAAGTGTTGGTCCCATGTTTCATGAGCTGAAATAAAAGATCCCAGAAATGTTCCATAAGCACAAAAAGCTTATTTTTCTCCAATTTTGCGCACAAATTTGTTTTGCATCCCTGTTAGTGAGCATTTCTCCTTTGCCAAGATAGTCCATCCACCTGACATGTGTGGCATATCAAGAAGCTGATTAAATGGCATGATCATTACACAGATCCACCTTGTGCTGGGAACAATAAAAGGCCACACTAAAATGTGCTGTTTTGTCACACAACACAATGCATGCAATTGGCATGCTGACTGCAGGAATGTCCACCAGAGCTGTTGCCAGAGAATTGAATGTTAATTTCTCTACCATAAGCCGCCTCCAACGTCGTTTTAGAGAATTTGTCAGTATGTTCAACCAGCCTCACAACCGCAGACCACGTGTAACTATGCCAGCCCAGGACCTTCACTTCCGGCTTCTTCACCTGCAAGATTGTCTGAGACCAGCCACCTGGAAATCGGATGAAACTGGAGTATTTCTGTCTGTAATTGAAGCCCTTTTGTGTGGAAAAACTCTGATTGGCTGGGCTTGGCTCCCAAGTGGGTGGGCCTATGCTATGGTTCAACCCCTGCCCAGTTATGTGAAATCCATAGATTAGGGCCCAAGGAATTTATTTAGACTGATTTCCTTATGTGAACTGTAACTCAGTAAAATCGTTAATTGTTGCATATTGTGTTTATTTTTGTTCAGTATAGTTTTCCTTCAGAAGGCAGATAAATCATGTGTGTTTTCTATCAAACACTTATTCATGTGAAAACGGAACACTAACTCATTACTGATTGACAATAGGCTACATCACTTAGTTTTGAGCCAATTTCACCGGTGGCTTGAGCGGAGCTCCCAGCTCATGCCCGGGTTGCAGCCTGGTTACAAAACGAATGCAAATCACTTTTAACTCTGCCTACCTATCGAACTGGGCGAGCTAAAACGAACCCTCTCAATGTGTCTCTTGTTTTCTTAATAGCTGGATCCTCTGGAACAAGCCAAGCTGGACCTAATGTCTGCATATAGCCTCAACTCTCTTTTCTGGAGTAAGTGTGCTTCATGTTCCTGCACGCAAATCCAAGTTAATATTGTAAAGTTATATCCAGTCTGCACCTTTTTATGGGGTGTAAAGATGTTGAAATGACTTTCACCACAACACTCCCCATGTTGAATTACAGTGTCATTCTTGTTGTTTACAGTGTACTTGGTCACACAAGGAATAAACCCCAAAGAACATGCAATCAAACAAGAGTTGGTAAGATATTACATTTTTACCCTGAAGAGATTTCCACTCATCCCACCCTATTTTGTTCAGTCAATTGTCAACTTGCATAACCTGCATTCAACACCCCACATACAGTGTACAAAACATTAGGAACACCTGCTCTTTCCACGACAGAGCATGTTTACACGCACACTAATAATTCAATATTAAATTATGGCAGAAGGCCGAGTATGGCATAACATTAGCCATGTAAACACCTTACTCTGCTTATCTGTCATGGAAACAGCAGGTGTTCCTAATGTTTTGTACACTATGTATGGTTATAATCGAAGTAAGCATACTCCGATTAAAACACATTTTCGGCATTTATCAAAAGTCCCATCCGTAACCTGATTTCAGATGTCCATGTAAACATGATTGTTAAGGAAATCGTTCTTCTTGCATAGCATGTAAACATTTTCAACAAGCTATTATATTAAGCTGACTATCCACAATAATCATATTGTTTGCATGTAACCGTGGTCATAGACTGACCAGGTGAATCCAGGTGAAAGCTATAATCCCTTATTGATGTCACTTGTTAAATCCACTTTAATCAGTGTAGATGAAGGGGAGGAGACAGATCAATGAAGGATTTTTAAGCCTTGAGACATGGATTGTGTATGTGTGTCATTGAGGGTGAATGGGCAAGACAAAAGATTTAAGTGCCTTTGAATGGGGTATGGTAGTAGGTGCCAGGCGCACTGGTTTGAGTGTGCCAAGAACTGCAACACTGCTGGGTTTTTCACGCTGAACAGTTTCCTGTGTTTATCAAGAATGGTCCACCATCCAAAGGACATCCAGCCAACTTGACATAACAGTGGGAAGCATTGGAGTCAACATGGGTCAGCATCCCTGTGGAACGCTTTCAACACCTTGTAGAGTCCATGCCCCGACAAATTGAGGGCAAAAGGGGTGTAACTCAATAATAGGAAGGTGCTTTTTATTTTGTACACTTGGTGCCTACTGTAGATAGGTGACATAATATTTTTATTTCTAAATCCTTTATTTTCTTGTCACCTGACTAGGAGAGGATCAGGACATATATGAACCGTGTGAAGGAGATCACGGACAGGAGGAAAGCAGCCCGTCTGAACAAAGCAGCTATGTCTCGCTTCCTCAGGAACGCATTGTGGAAACTTGAGGAAGGGAGGTCAAAGGACACGCCGGGTTGTGCCCCCCAGGACACGCCGGGTTGTGCCCCACAGGACACGCCGGGTTGTGCCCCGGGTCGTTCCCCCCAGGACACGCCGGGTCGTGCCCCCCAGGACACGCCGGGTCGTGCCCCCCAGCACACGCCGGGTCGTGCCCCCCAGCACACGCCGGGTCGCGGCCTCCGCACTCCGGGTCGCGGCCACCGCACTCCAGGTCGCGGCCAGCACAAAAGCTTTGATGGCCATCAGTCAAAAGGACCCAAACTCAGCTGAGAGGAGGTAGTGCAACACCAGGGGCTGTTTCCTTGCTGGCCTCTACCACATTTCCTTGGCCCCCTTTTCTATGTGCATCTGTCTGAAAGGACCTGATAGGTGCAAGCAGCACCTTATCACTTGTTACCATGGACACGTGACTCATGAGCCACTGGTGTTTTTGTAATGAACACACACATACACATTTTTTTGTGCACAAATAGAAGTTCATCAAATTGTTTTAGTTTACTTTCACTCTTCAAACATTTTAAAGAAGTCATTGTCATAACATCAGATAAAATGTCTGGATGATCTAGATGTTCTACCAGCCCTATTATCTTAGACTAGAACGATACTTTTTATATGCATCTGTTTAATTTCTGTTTCAACTGACAACTATAAAGTCTTTATTGATACACGGTACTGTTCATTCTGGTAACACCTTACATCCTCCTTCTGTAGGGCCCTCTGGGCCATCTTTATCCGGCGGCGTTCCAAATGGTACCCTTTTCTCTACATAGTGTAGAACTTTTTGATCAGAGCCCTATGGGGAAACAGGTTACCATTTAAGACACTACCTGTCTTAATTTATTACATTCTGCAACAAATGAGTTTGTCCCTATAATCAAGCTCAGGAAGTAGGGACGGTTCCCCAGGAATGACATCTTTTCCACATCTTTTCTCTTCTCACCGTCTTTGGTCCAGGGACGTTTGTTTAGCAGAGTTCTGCATCTCTTTTCCTTTTCCACTGAAGTGTTGATTCTACGCCGTTGAAAGAAGTATCACAGCGGTCTAAGCAGTGTTAGAGGCATCACTAAAGACCCTGGCATCCATTATCCATCTGGCGCAGGGGTCTAAGGCACTGCATCTCAGTGCAAGAGGTGTCGCTACAGACTCTGGTTCGATTCCAGGCTGTATCACAACCGGCTGTGATTGGGAGTCCCATAGGGCGGCGCACAATTGGCCCAGCGTCGTCCGGGTTTGGCCATCATTGTAAATAAGAATTTGTTAGTAACTGACTTGCCTGGGTAAATAAAGGTTAACAAAAAAAAAGAAGCTTTCAGCCTGCCTCACGAATGGTCCAGGTCACATACAAACCATTCCCTATGAAGTGCACTACTTTTGACCAGGCCCCAATAAGGAATAGGGTGACATTTGTGATGTACCATTCTGCCCATAGGGCCTTTAGTACATACCAGCATATTGGAGAAAAATGGATCCTCCCCAGCCCTCCATGTACTCAGTTTAGAAGCTAATCAAAAGGGGACAATCACGCTTCCCCACAAGTTTGGTTGGTGCGTAAAACCTCTACATTTATATAAGCAAAAAGGTGTGACAGGTCTGCGCTAAAAGATGTGTAAATCTTAATTAAAAAATATATATTTTCAATTGCGTCAGGGATGTGGACTAGCGGTTAACAGTGTTGAACCAGTAACTTAAAAGTTGCTGGTTCGAATCCCAGAGCCGTCTAGAGGAAAAATCTGTTGTGCACTTGAGCAAATCACTTAACCTTAATTGCTTCTGTTAGTAGCTCTGGATAAGAGTGTCTGCTAAATAACTTAAATGTAATAGCACACAGACATTTTGGCTTTGCATCCGTCTCCTACATCAGGTCACTAACCAGAAAAGAAACGGCACGTGGAACGACATGAGGTAACAAGCTCCATTCTGGTTCTGCTGTGTTTATTTACCCAGTCTGATCTGAATCAACGCTAAGCTAGCTATACTGTACTGGCAGAGAGGAGGGTTAGGTCAGAGAGCAGAGAGTGTTTTCACTCGTATGGACTTTCTGTATTGAAATAATGTAGAACTACCTTAGACAAACGTCAACAAACGTGGGAGGCTATTGACCTGGCTGAGAAGTAAATCGTTGCATGGGCCAGTGTACTTTAAGGAGCCTGTCCAAATGGCAACCTCTTAGAAAAAAAATATTGGAACCAAGACCTAAAAATAACTGATATTGGCTCAAGATGGAAGGAATGTTGAACATAACTAACAAAATTACAATGAACGAAAATGTACACTTAATCCAATATAAATTAATTTATAGAATGTATTCTACAAAATCCACTACTTTACAACACAATGGCAGAGTCATGTCTTAAGTAGAAAACTAACAATGACTCCATAATCCATGCTTTCTGCTATAAAGTTAAGTAGTTATGGGCAGAATTAGAAAGTTGGCTGTCAGAAGTATTACAACGTAAATTTACTTTTAATCCGTCTGTCTGCATATTTCAAGACGTCATATAAGGGTGCAGCGAGATACAGGTGGGTCTGGCCAGGAGTGAGAACAGGTGGGTCTAGCCAGGAGTGAGAACAGGTGGGTCTGGCCAGGAGTGAGAACAGGTGGGTCTGGCCAGGAGTGAGAACAGGTGGGTCTGGGCAGGAGTGAGATCAGGTGGGTCTGGGCAGGAGTGAGATCAGGTGGGTCTGGCCAGGAGTGAGAACAGGTGGGTCTGGCCAGGAGTGAGAACAGGTGGGTCTGGGCAGGAGTGAGAACAGGTGGGTCTGGCCAGGAGTGAGAACAGGTGGGTCTGGCCAGGAGTGAGAACAGGTGGGTCTGGGCAGGAGTGAGATCAGGTGGGTCTGGGCAGGAGTGAGATCAGGTGGGTCTGGCCAGGGTGAGAACAGGTGGGTCTGGGCAGGAGTGGGAACAGGTGGGTCTGGGCAGGAGTGGGAACAGGTGGGTCTGGGCAGGAGTGAGAACAGGTGGGTCTGGGCAGGGTGAGAACAGGTGGGTCTGGGCAGGGTGAGAACAGGTGGGTCTGGGCAGGGTGAGAACAGGTGGGTCTGGGCAGGAGTGAGAACAGGTGGGTCTGGGCAGGAGTGAGAACAGGTGGGTCTGGGCAGGAGTGAGAACAGGTGGGTCTGGGCAGGGTGAGAACAGGTGGGTCTGGCCAGGGTGAGAACAGGTGGGTCTGGCCAGGGTGAGAACAGGTGGGTCTGGGCAGGAGTGAGAACAGGTGGGTCTGGGCAGGAGTGAGAACAGGTGGGTCTGGGCAGGAGTGAGAACAGGTGGGTCTGGGCAGGAGTGAGAACAGGTGGGTCTGGGCAGGAGTGAGAACAGGTGGGTCTGGGCAGGAGTGAGAACAGGTGGGTCTGGGCAGGAGTGAGAACAGGTGGGTCTGGGCAGGAGTGAGAACAGGTGGGTCTGGGCAGGAGTGAGAACAGGTGGGTCTGGGCAGGAGTGAGAACAGGTGGGTCTGGGCAGGAGTGAGAACAGGTGGGTCTGGGCAGGAGTGAGAACAGGTGGGTCTGGGCAGGAGTGAGAACAGGTGGGTCTGGGCAGGAGTGAGAACAGGTGGGTCTGGGCAGGAGTGAGAACAGGTGGGTCTGGGCAGGAGTGAGAACAGGTGGGTCTGGCCAGGGTGAGAACAGGTGGGTCTGGGCAGGAGTGAGAACAGGTGGGTCTGGCCAGGGTGAGAACAGGTGGGTCTGGGCAGGAGTGAGAACAGGTGGGTCTGGCCAGGGTGAGAACAGGTAGGTCTGGGAAAGGTGAGAACAGGTGGGTCTGGGCAGGGTGATGTCGTTGATATTTGTATGTTGTCTTTTGTATGTGTATGTTTTGTAATGTTTGAAAAAAGTAAATGCATAAAATCTGTAAAAATAAATAAATTACCCGGTTGAAAAATAACTATCTGCATGGGAGGGTGTAGGTAAGGGTCGGGGAGGGTGTAGGTAAGGGTGGGGGAGGGTGTAGGTAAGGGTCGTGGAGGGTGTAGGTAAGGGTGGGGGAGGGTGTAGGTAAGGGTCGGGGAGGGTGCAGGTAAGGGTCGGGGAGGGTGCAGGTAAGGGTCGGGGAGGGTGCAGGTAAGGGTCGGGGAGGGTGCAGGTAAGGGTCGGGGAGAGGGCAGGTAAGGGTCGGGGAGGGTGCAGGTAAGGGTCGGGGAGGGTGCAGGTAAGGGTCGGGGAGGGTGCAGGTAAGGGTCGGGGAGGGTGTAGGTAAGGGTCGGCGAGGGTATAGGTAAGGGTGGGGAGGGTGTAGGTAAGGGTTGGGGAAGGGTGTAGGTAAGGGTGGGGAAGGGTGTAGGTAAGGGTAGGTAAGGGTGGGGAGGGTGTAGGTAAGGGTGGGGGAGGGTGTAGGTAAGGGTCGGGGAGGGTGTAGGTAAGGGTGGGGGAAGGTGTAGGTAAGGGTAGGTAAGGGTGGGGAGGGTGTAGGTGAGGATCGGCGAGGGTGTAGGTGAGGGTCGGGGAGGGTGTAGGTGAGGGTCGGGGAGGGTGTAGGTAAGTGTCAGGGAGGGTGCAGGTGAGGATCGGGGAGGGTGTAGCTAAGGGGGTGAGGGTGTAGGTAAGGGTCAGGGAGGGTGTAGGTAAGGGTCAGGGAGGGTGTAGGTAAGTGTCGGGGAGGGTGCAGGTAAGTGTCGGGGAGGGTGCAGGTAAGTGTCGGGGAGGGTGCAGGTAAGGGTCGGGGAGGGTGCAGGTAAGGGTCGGGGAGGGTGCAGGTAAGGGTCGGGGAGGGTGTAGGTAAGGGGGGGAGGGTGTAGGTAAGGGGGGGAGGGTGTAGGTAAGGGTCGGGGAGGGTGTACATTTACGTCATTTAGCAGACGCTCTTATCCAGAGCGACTTACAAATTGGTGCATTCACCTTATGATATCCAGTGGAACAACCACTTTACAATAGTACATCTATATCTTTTTCTTTGGGGGGGGTGCAGGTAAGGGTCGGGGAGGGTGTAGGTAAGGGTCGGGGAGGGTGTAGGTAATGGTGGGGAGGGTGTAGGTAAGGGTCGGGGAGGGTATAGGTGAGGGTCGGGGAGGGTGTAGGTAAGGGTCGGGGAGGGTGTAGGTAAGGGTCGGGGAGGGTGTAGGTAAGGGGGGAGGATGTAGGTAAGGGGGGGAGGGTGTAGGTAAGGGTCGGGGAGGGTGTACATTTACGTCATTTAGCAGACGCTCTTATCCAGAGCGACTTACAAATTGGTGCATTCACCTTATGATATCCAGTGGAACAACCACTTTACAATAGTACATCTATATCTTTTTGGGGGGGGAGGGTAGGGGGGGGGGGTTAGAAGGATTACTTTATCCTATCCCAGGTATTCCTTAAAGAGGTGGGGTTTCAGGTGTCTCCGGAAGGTGGTGATTGACTCCGCTGTCCTGGCGTTGTGAGGGAGCTTGTTCCACCGTTGGGGTGCCAGAGCAGCGAACCGTTTTGACTGGGCTGAGCGGGAACTGTGCTTCCGCAGAGGTAGGGAGGCGAGCAGGCCAGAGGTGGATGAACGCAGTGCCCTTGTTTGGGTGTAGGGACTGATCAGAGCCTGAAGGTACGGAGGTGCCGTTCCCCTCACAGCTCCGTAGGCAAGCACCATGGTCTTGTAGCAGATGCGAGCTTCAACTGGAAGCCAGTGGAGTGTGCCGAGGAGCGGGGTGACGTGAGATAACTTGGGAAGGTTGAACACCAGACGGGCTGCGGCGTTCTGGATGAGTTGTAGGGGTTTAATGGCACAGGCAGGGAGCCCCGCCAACAGTGAGTTGCAGTAATCCAGACGGGAGATGACAAGTGCCTGGATTAGGACCTGCGCCGCTTCCTGTGTAAGGCATGCGAATGTTGTAGAACATGAACCTACAGGATCGGGTCACCGCCTTGACTTTAGTGGAGTAGAGGACTAGAGGAGTAAAGGACTAGAGGAGTAAAGGACTAGAGGACTAGAGGAGTAAAGGACTAGAGGAGTAAAGGACTAGAGGAGTAAAGGACCAGAGGAGTAGAGGAGTAGAGGACTAGAGGAGTAGAGGACTAGAGGACTAGAGGAGTAGAGGACTAGAGGAGTAGAGGACTAGAGGAGTAAAGGACTAGAGGAGTAGAGGAGTAGAGGACTAGAGGAGTAGAGGACTAGAGGAGTAAAGGACTAGAGGAGTAAAGGACTAGTGGAGTAAAGGACTAGTGGAGTAGAGGACTAGAGGAGTAAAGGACTAGAGGAGTAGAGGACTAGAGGAGTAGAGGACTAGAGGAGTAGAGGAGTAGAGGAGTAAAGGAGTAGAGGAGTAGAGGACTAGAGGAGTAAAGGACCAGAGGAGTAGAGGACTAGAGGAGTAAAGGAGTAGAGGAGTAGAGGACTAGAGGAGTAAAGGACCAGAGGACTAGAGGAGTAGAGGACTAGAGGAGTAGAGGACTAGAGGAGTAGAGGAGTAGAGGACTAGAGGAGTAAAGGACTAGAGGAGTAAAGGACTAGAGGAGTAAAGGACCAGAGGAGTAGAGGAGTAGAGGACTAGAGGAGTAGAGGACTAGAGGAGTAGAGGACTAGAGGAGTAGAGGACTAGATGACCAGAGGAGTAGAGGAGTGAAGGACTAGAGGACTAGAGGAGTAAAGGACCAGAGGAGTAGATGACCAGAGGAGTAGAGGACTAGAGGAGTAAAGGACTAGAGGACTAGAGGAGTAGAGGCCTAGAGGAATAGAGGACTAGAGGACTAGAGGAGTAAAGGACTAGAGGACTAGAGGAGTAAAGGAGTAGAGGACTAGAGGAGTAAAGGACTAGAGGACTAGAGGAGTAAAGGAGTAGAGGACTAGAGGAGTAAAGGAGTAGAGGACTAGAGGAGTAAAGGACTAGAGGACTAGAGGAGTAAAGGAGTAGAGGACTAGAGGAGTAAAGGACCAGAGGAATAGAGGAGTGAAGGACTAGAGGACTAGAGGAGTAGAGGACTAAAGGAGTAGAGGACTAAAGGAGTAGAGGACTAGAGGAGTAAAGGACTAGAGGAGTAGAGGACTAGAGGAGTAGAGGACTAGAGGAGTAAAGGACTAGAGGACTAGAGGAGTAGAGGACTAGAGGACTAGAGGAGTAGAGGACTAAAGGAGTAAAGGACTAGAGCAGAAAAAGACTACAGGACTAGAGGAGTAAAGGACTAGAGGAGTAAAGGACTAGAGGAGTAAAGGACTAGAGGAGTAAAGGACTAGAGGAGTAGAGGACTAGAGGAGTAGAGGACTAGAGGAGTAGAGGACTAGAGGAGTAGAGGACTAGAGGAGTAGAGGACTAGAGGAGTAAAGGACTAGAGGAGTAGAGGACTAGAGGAGTAGAGGACTAGAGGAGTAGAGGACTAGAGGAGTAGAGGACTAGAGGAGTAAAGGACTAGAGGAGTAAAGGAGTAGAGGACTAGAGGAGTAGAGGAGTAGAGGACTAGAGGAGTAAAGGACTAGAGGAGAAAAGGACTAGAGGAGTAAAGGACTAGAGGAGTAAAGGACTAGAGGACTAGAAGACTAGAGGACTAGAGGAGTAGAGGACTAGAGGAGTAGAGGACTAGAGGAGTAAAGGACCAGAGGAGTAAAGGACTAGAGGACTAGAAGAGTAGAGGACTAGAGGAGTAAAGGACTAGAGGAGTAAAGGACTAGAGGAGTAAAGGACCAGAGGAGTAGAGGAGTAAAGGACCAGAGGAGTAGAGGACTAGAGGAGTAGAGGACTAGAGGAGTAGAGGACTAGAGGAGTAAAGGACTAGAGGAGTAAAGGAGTAGAGGAGTAGAGGACTAGAGGAGTAAAGGACTAGAGGAGAAAAGGACTAGAGGAGTAAAGGACTAGAGGAGTAGAGGACTAGAGGAGTAGAGGACTAGAGGAGTAAAGGAGTAGAGGAGTAGAGGACTAGAGGAGTAGAGGACTAGAGGACTAGAGGAGTAGAGGAGTAGAGGACTAGAGGAGTAAAGGACTAGAGGAGAAAAGGACTAGAGGAGTAAAGGACTAGAGGAGTAAAGGACTAGAGGACTAGAAGAGTAGAGGACTAGAGGAGTAGAGGACTAGAGGAGTAAAGGACTAGAAGAGTAGAGGACTAGAAGAGTAGAGGACTAGAGGACTAGAGGAGTAGAGGACTAGAGGAGTAGAGGACTAGAGGAGTAGAGGACTAGAGGATAGGCTGCGTCACTGGATTAATAGTGCTCTGAGAAGCTGTTCCACCCCCTTCCACTGAGCTGAAATGCCTGACGAGATGCCTGACATACTGCCTATGAGAGCCAAATAGCTTTTTGTAAGTCATTCTCATTATCTGTCTGTCATAATTATGGTTTGACTGATATGCCCCCCTTTACAGGAGATTGCTATAACAGTAATGGGGTCCAGAGACCTAATGGGAATGGCTGGCTAGAGTCCATACAGTCAGAGACATGGGAATGGCTGGCTAGAGTCCATACAGTCAGGGACCTAATGGGAATGGCTGGCTAGAGTCCATACAGTCAGAGACATGGGAATGGCTGGCTAGAGTCCATACAGTCAGAGACATGGGAATGGCTGGCTAGAGTCCATACAGTCAGAGACATGGGAATAGCTGGCTAGAGTCCATACAGTCAGAGACATGGGAATGGCTGGCTAGAGTCCATACAGTCAGAGACATGGGAATAGCTGGCTAGAGTCCATACAGTCAGAGACATGGGAATGGCTGGCTAGAGTCCATACAGTCAGAGACATGGGAATAGCTGGCTAGAGTCCATACAGTCAGAGACATGGGAATAGCTGGCTAGAGTCCATACAGTCAGAGACATGGGAATGGCTGGCTAGAGTCCATACAGTCAGAGACCTAATGGGAATGGCTGGCTAGAGTCCATACAGTCAGAGACATGGGAATGGCTGGCTAGAGTCCATACAGTCAGAGACATGGGAATGGCTGGCTAGAGTCCATAGAGTCAGAGGCCTAATGGGAATGGCTGGCTAGAGTCCATACAGTCAGAGACATGGGAATGGCTGGCTAGAGTCCATAGAGTCAGAGGCCTAATGGGAATGGCTGGCTAAAGTCCATACAGTCAGAGACCTAATGGGAATGGCTGGCTAGAGTCCATACAGTCAGAGGCCTAATGGGAATGGCTGGCTAGAGTCCATACAGTCAGAGACATGGGAATGGCTGGCTAGAGTCCATACAGTCAGAGACCTAATGGGAATGGCTGGCTAGAGTCCATAGAGTCAGAGGCCTAATGGGAATGGCTGGCTAGAGTCCATACAGTCAGAGACATGGGAATGGCTGGCTAGAGTCCATATAGTCAGAGACCTAATGGGAATGGCTGGCTAGAGTCCATACAGTCAGAGACATGGGAATGGCTGGCTAGAGTCCATACAGTCAGAGACCTAATGGGAATGGCTGGCTAGAGTCCATAGAGTCAGAGGCCTAATGGGAATGGCTGGCTAGAGTCCATACAGTCAGAGACATGGGAATGGCTGGCTAGAGTCCATATAGTCAGAGACCTAATGGGAATGGCTGGCTAGAGTCCATACAGTCAGAGACATGGGAATGGCTGGCTAGAGTCCATACAGTCAGGGACATGGGAATGGCTGGCTAGAGTCCATACAGTCAGAGGCCTAATGGGAATGGCTGGCTAGAGTCCATACAGTCAGAGACATGGGAATGGCTGGTTAGAGTCCATACAGTCAGAGGCCTAATGGGAATGGCTGGCTAGAGTCCATACAGTCAGAGACCTAATGGGAAGGGTTGGTTAGAGTCCATACAGTCAGAGGCCTATTGAGAATGGCTGGTTAGAGTCCATACAGTCAGACACATGGGAATGGCTGGCTAGAGTCCATACAGTCAGAGACCTAATGGGAATGGCTGGCTAGAGTCCATACAGTCAGAGACATGGGAATGGCTGGTTAGAGTCCATACAGTCAGAGGCCTAATGGGAATGGCTGGCTAGAGTCCATACAGTCAGAGACATGGGAATGGCTGGTTAGAGTCCATACAGTCAGTGGCCTAATGGGAATGGCTGGCTAGAGTCCATACAGTCAGAGACATGGGAATGGCTGGTTAGAGTCCGTACAGTCAGAGACATGGGAATGGCTGGTTAGAGTCCATATAGTCAGTGGCCTAATGGGAATGGCTGGCTAGAGTCCATACAGTCAGAGACATGGGAATGGCTGGTTAGAGTCCATACAGTCAGAGACATGGGAATGGCTGGTTAGAGTCCATACAGTCAGTGGCCTAATGGGAATGGCTGGCTAGAGTCCATACAGTCAGAGACATGGGAATGGCTGGCTAGAGTCCATACAGTCAGAGACATGGGAATGGCTGGCTAGAGTCCATACAGTCAGGCACCTAATGGGAATGGCTGGCTAGAGTCCATACAGTCAGAGACATGGGAATGGCTGGCTAGAGTCCATAGAGTCAGAGACATGGGAATGGCTGGTTAGAGTCCATACAGTCAGGGACCTAATGGGAATGGCTGGCTAGAGTCCATACAGTCAGGGACCTAATGGGAATGGCTGGCTAGAGTCCATACAGTCAGGGACCTAATGGGAATGGCTGGCTAGAGCCAAGAAAGGTAAAGACTTCAACAATTCCTTGGCACAGATCTTTCCCACAGAAGAACGGTTACCAAAAGCTCTGGAGTGGAATGGAGAAAATATCAAATCAAAGTTTATTTGTCGTGTACACAGATTAGAAGATGATAAAGCAGGTGCAGGGTGGTAGCCTGCTAGTGACAGTCTAAGGTTCAGGGCTGGGTACTGGGTGGTAGCCTGCTAGTGACAGTCTAAGGTTCAGGGTAGGGTACTAAGGTTCAGGGCAGGGCACCCTGGACAAGCAAAACATTTGCAGCAGCACAGGAAGTCCTAAAGAAAGTCAAGGTGACAACAGGTGATTGGTTTCCTGAAGGTGCCTACGTAGAGTCCATTGGTAAACACGTACTGTCTGCAGGAGAAGCAACACACTGGAAAATAACTGGTTGAATCAATGTTGTTTCCACGTCATTTCAACCAAATAATTCAATGTGATTATGTTGAATTAACAATTGGGTTTACAAAGAGTCATCAACATAAGGGAATTTAGTCTATTTGTCATCCAAGTGTTAATCTAAATCCAATGACATGAATTATTTTGTTAATTTCACGTAGAATTCATGTTAGTTGACAACTCAACCAAATGTAAATCAAAACTACACGTTGAAGTGATGTCAGTGCCCAGTGGGAAGGGACTGATATGATGGCTGTGAGTATCAACAAAGGGACTGATATGATGGCTGTGAGTATCAACAAAGGGACTGATATGATGGCTGTGAGTATCAACAAAGGGACTGATATGATGGCTGTGAGTATCAACAAAGGGACTGATGTACATAGCTGTGAGTATCAACAAAGGGACTGATGTACATAGCTGTGAGTATCAACAAAGGGACTGATGTACATAGCTGTGAGTATCAACAAAGGGGCTGATGTACATAGATAGCTGTGAGTATCAACAAAGAGACTGATGTACATAGCTGTGAGTTTCAACAAAGGGACTGATGTACATAGATAGCTGTGAGTATCAACAAAGGGACTGATGTACATAGCTGTGAGTATCAACAAAGAGACTGATGTACATAGCTGTGAGTATCAACAAAGGGACTGATGTAAATAGATAGCTGTGAGTATCAACAAAGAGACTGATGTACATAGCTGTGAGTATCGACAAAGGGACTGATGTAAATAGATAGCTGTGAGTATCAACAAAGAGACTGATGTACATAGCTGTGAGTATCGACAAAGAGGCTGATGTACATAGATAGCTGTGAGTATCGACAAAGGGACTGATGTACATAGCTGTGAGTATCGACAAAGGGACTGATGTACATAGATAGCTGTGAGTATCAACAAAGGGACTGATGTACATAGCTGTGAGTATCAACAAAGGGACTGATGTACATAGCTGTGAGTATCAACAAAGGGACTGATATGATAGCTGTGAGTATCAACAAAGGGACTGATGTACATAGCTGTGAGTATCAACAAAGGGACTGATATGATAGCTGTGAGTATCAACAAAGGGACTGATGTACATAGATAGCTGTGAGTATCAACAAAGGGACTGATGTACATAGCTGTGAGTATCAACAAAGGGACTGATATGATAGCTGTGAGTATCAACAAAGGGACTGATGTACATAGCTGTGAGTATCAACAAAGAGACTGATGTACATAGCTGTGAGTATCAACAAAGGGACTGATGTACATAGATAGCTGTGAGTATCGACAAAGAGACTGATGTACATAGATAGCTGTGAGTAACGACAAAGAGACTGATGTACATAGATAGCTGTGAGTATCAACAAAGAGACTGATGTACATAGCTGTGAGTATCAACAAAGAGACTGATGTACATAGATAGCTGTGAGTATCAACAAAGGGACTGATGTACATAGCTGTGAGTATCAACAAAGG